>NW_026067892.1:12635270-12670055 GCF_014885135.2 Alexandromys fortis | reverse complement strand
AGATGGATAGATAGATAGATAGATAGATGATAGATAGATAGATGATAGATAGATAGATAGATAGATAGATGTAGAGATAGATGATAGATAGATAGATAGATGGATAGATAGATAGATAGATATATGATAGATAGATAGAGAGAGAGAGATAGATAGATAGATAGATAGATGATAGATAGATAGATAGATAGATGTAGAGATAGATGATAGATAGATGATAGATAGATAGATAGATAGATAGATAGATAGATAGATAGATAGATAGATAGGGATAGGGTTTCTGAAGGAGTGGCAGAGAAAAGAGATTGTAGGCCGACTAGCATTCTTACTTTCAAAACATATCATAACCATATTTTGGCACCAATATGAAAAGCCTCGTCCACTTCTGCAACGGTTTTGCTTTATTTTAGTTTTTTTTTTTAGTTTGGTTGATTTTTTTGACAAAACAAAATGACTTCTCTTCAAACTCCCTTAGGTACACTATCCCAAATCTGGGTTGTTTGAGCCACAAGGATCCATCTAAATATTTTTGCATTGATAGCACTGAAGAGCAAGGTTCTCTGTGGTTTTTAACTAAGCAAAATCAGGTGTCTGGCAGAACCCAGTGCAGCACTGTGGGTCACAGGCCAACTGTTCCTTGTCCTCTGAGAGAAAGGTAGTATGCTGGCCACAGGCAGAGGAGAAAGCCCTGCGTCTGTCCATAACCTGAACAGCAAAGACCAAGGACGCAATTACAATGGTGAGAAGCCTCCAGGTTTGAAGATGGGGGACCCCAGCCACAACCTGCTGTGGCCACCTAGAGACACACCATCCCAGAATATGCCTAGAAGCCTGCACGCGCGCACACACACACACACCCTGCGGGGTGTGTCTCTCAGCAACTTCCAGAAGCTGTGGATACACACAGGTGCTAGCCAGGTGGCTCATCCACCGGACAGTGCTCAAGTCCAATGGACCTGTTTGTCTCTACGTGCTTTACGTGACAAAGACCAGGAGCAAAAGCGACTTCGGGAGCAAAGAGTGTGCTACATCCTTCGGGTTAGAGGTCATCTTTAAGGGAAGCCAAAGTAGGCTGGCGCGCAGGGCAGGAACCTAAACACAGGTTCACTGCCTTGCTCTCCAGGCCCCTGTCTTATACCTCCCAGAACGATCTGCCCAGGGATGGCACCACCTACAGTGGTCCCAAAATGTCCCACAGACAAGGCCACAGGCAATCTCAACTGAGGTTCCTGTCCGCCTAGGCATATCAAGTTAACAGCCAGCATTAGCTAGCACACTGCGAGTTGGCTTTCTGAAGCATCTCCTTACCTTCTAGATAAATAGAAGATTCCATTTTTGGATGTTGTAGGGACTTTTAGTCCTTCCGAATGGTGACAGGGACAACAGTGTCCTTTCTGGTTCTCCTGCAGCCAGGTCACAGCTTCCTGTGTGTGCCGTGCATGTCCGGAAGCCATTTTCACATAAGCAACTAGAGGAGATGAAAGTTAAAAAAAATAATAAATTGGGGGCTGGAGAGATGGCTCAGAGGTTAAGAGCATTGCCTGCTCTACCAAAGGTCCTGAGTTCAATTCCCAGCAACTACATGGTGGCTCACAACCATCTGTAATGGGGTCTGGTGCCCTCTTCTGGCCTGCAGGCATAGACACAGACAAATATTGTATATATAATAAATAAATAAAAATAAAAATAAATTGTCTTTCTGCCCTCAAATTTGAGCCTGTGAAGGGAAATTTGGATGAGTGAGTTTGTTTAGGGATGTTGGATTTTGGAATCCTGCACTGCTGAATTTTGAGTGTTCAGGGCTCGCATAGCCTCCATGTTTAAAAGAATGCCGTCATTTGCAAAGTGGATTGACTTCACAAGTCCTTTTCTCCTGCCCTGGAGATTACACACATCGGCCCAAATGGGCTTTTATTTTCCATTTTAATTTATACAGTATAAATACAAGGTTAGACTCCTTTAGAGTTAGAGGTTTCTCTGTGCAGATGTTTCTTAAAAGCCTTTTTCAATTCATACTGTTGTTTTTTTAAAAAAAAAAAAATTTTTTTATTAGCCTGGCTGCCTGCCAGAATGGGGGAGAAAAATCCTGTTGCGTTTCACACAGAACTGTGAGGCGTCCAGTCCCTGTGCTTTTCTCCACCCCCACCAGCCACAAGATTGTCAGCACCAAAGGGGACAGAGCGACATCTTGTGGGCATCAACCAGAGGCAGCAAAGAGGTGCCTCAGCTGGACTGGAGTGACCCAGTTCCCTCTCCCACAGGATTTCTTGATTTACTTATTTGCCTTTTATTTACCATTTGGCTCAGTTCACTCTAGATCCCAACTTGTTTGGTTTTTATGGAACGTATTCAACTCTTGCCCCCAGTAGAAAAAGATAAACCCGCGGCCTTCTGGCAAGGAGGGAGGGCCATAACTCATGCGCTGGGCTTTTATTGAGTTCCTCATAAAAACAGTGTTGTGTAAGTAACTCTGTAATAAGTCTGGGAAATTTTTCAAACCTTTCCCCCTGAAAAAGGAGAAGGGAAACAGGAATGCCAAACGGGCTTTCTTTCTCTCGCCTAGCTTTGAAGGGGTTAATTGCTGGCTCGCTAACTTGATTGGCTCACTATTTAAGGGGAAATGCATAAATAAGAACCAGGGATCTCCAGGGATCAAACTTGCTTGCGTTGTCCTTGAAAATTCTGTAAAATAGGAGGCAGCCATGTGGACTGTGTAGCAAGGAAGAGAAGTGAACGTGGCATTGAGAAGGGGCAGAACAGGAGATGCTCGGTGTGACCTTAAGAGTGTAAACACAAATATGCATCAGGGTGCAGCTGTCTACACAAGTGGGACTCATTTGGAGGAGGGGGCATGGACCCAGAAATGAGCTCAGAAAATAATATGTATAACCCTATGTACTCTTCGACTTGATAATAATTTTCTCACATTTTTTTTCTTTTTTTCTTTCTTAACTGAACATAAATGAAGATCTCAGATGGGAGGGGTCTGAGAGGTGGCTCAGTAGTTAGGAGTACTGACTGCTCCTATAGAGGACCCAAGGGCAACCCAAACCCCTGAGATCACTTGCACCTCAGTTGCTGGGTGTGAAGATTCTTTCTTACCCTCAAAAGAAGCCAAAGAAGAAAGGAAGAAAAACCTAAAGGTGGCCAGCCAGAAGCATCCAAAACTAAAAAGTCAGAAGTTGAAATTCACTGCAGGCAAATCCGACCACTCTCTTTATGAGGTTTTGCCCTAACTACTCTCTAGAATGTTTGATCCAATGTGTTCCTCTGTGTGGCGCACCACGCCCATCTGTGATCTCTGTGCGGCAATACAGTTTGTAAATCGGGCAAGGGGCTGGAGATTAAAACACACAAAGACACACAGACGCGGGTTATCCTTGAAACAGGAATGCTCCGAGAATGTTCTTTATTGTGTCCAGGGGCAGCTTATATAGGGATAGCCACTCCCCAGCTAAACGCACCAGAAACCATTCCCCTGCCATCAGGAACTCCTGAGGGTCTCGTGCTCCGAGCAGCTGTAGGCACTCAGATCAGGGGAAAACAAGTTGTTTACAAGAAACTCAGGATCTGGGGTTCACAGCTCCCAACACCTCTGGCTTCAGGATCTCGAAATTCCAGTGCCTTCAATCTTGACTTTCAAATGATACTTTCTTGGGGGATGGGGTGGCAAACATACTGTGCCTAGAACTTAGCCACACTTCTAACTGGTATAGGACAGGGTCTAAGAAAAAATATCTCTTGTTCCCACCCCAACTTCAAGTGTGTTTTATTTAACTTTGTATCTCTAGTGCCTGATAGGCACTACTTACCAGTTATTAGATAGATAGATAGATAGATAGATAGATAGATAGATAGATAGATAGATAGATAGATAGATATAGATAGATACATAGATAGATAGATAGATAGATAGATAGATAGATAGATAGATAGATAGATAGAGGATGGATGGATGGATGGATGGACAGATGGATGATGGGGTATATTGGTAGATAGGTGGGTGGATAGGTGAGGAATTAGGTGAATAAATGAACGAATGAACTTTAGTATAAGGTAGATGGCCAAATTTATTAGTTTATCAGTGATTCTCAACCTTCCTAATGCTACGGCCCTTTAATAAGTTCAAGTTGTGCTCACCCCAACCATAAAATCTTCATTGCTGCTTCATAAAAGTAATGTTGCTACTGTTAAGAATCATAATGTAAATATCTATATTTCCTGATGCCCTTAGGCCACCCTCGTGAAAGGGTCATTTGACACACACCCCCCCAAAAGGGTCATGACCCATAAGTTGAGAATCATTGGTTTAGATAATAAAACAAAACAGTTTTAAAAGACTGGGGGGGGGGGGGTCTGTACAAATACAAAGTCATTCTGATCTGCTCCTGAGGACACAGCATCCCTGTCGCAGGCCAGAGCTCCACACAATGGAAAGCTATTAACAGCAGGCCCAGTCACGTGACGGTTATGCAAGAGAAGCTTCACGGGGCACAGCTGCCTTCATCACTCACGCTTAAGCTGCTTGGAAGTGGAAACTCAGCCATGCCCTATGTATTACTTTATCCAAAAGATGCCAGGCTCCCTGCATGGCCACAGCCCATCCATTGGTCTCAGCGTGAGGCAGGCTGCCAGGATTCCTTCTGCCAAGGAATTTCTGCAGTCATTCCAGATAGCAAGAGAGCCAGTTCAGCAGAATTATTCTTGTTAAAAAAAAAAAATGTGGGAAGACCTATGCACACCGGCTGTGAGGACAGTTGGGAGCACTTGGTCACAGGCCAGGCAAGGGACCTAACTGCATTTGTGGGTTTGGTTCCAAAAGAGTCACCTTTTATGGTCCCTCCAGGAGAACCTTGCAGGTCACCTGGTAAGCTCTAGAAAAAAAATAAAACCTCCATATCGGGTGCCATGCAACTGTTCCGTTTGCTCTCTTAGGTAAGAGGACAGCATAGGCCACTGTTCTGAGAAAAGGGGCGCACCAGTTCTCCATGGTGGAGGAAAACTGGGCCTTGCAAAGCCATTTCCCTGCGAACCAAAGGGTAAGTATGCTGTGGCAGAGACCGGCACCAAAACTCTTCTCGTCTCCGAGCCTTCTTGCTGACCGGCATGGCTGTCTGTCGTGGTCTGACAACAGAACTTGATCACCACTGAAGGTGAGATGCCCCGATCGTCAGCACAGGCTTTAGCCGTCTTCTCGTTTCTGTTGTCGATTTTGGACTGTTTATTTGATGAAAAGCAGGGCTCACCGTGGAGCTCGGGTTGGCATGGGGATTCATGATCCGCCTGCCTTGCTGGTGATACCAGCTTGCATCTCTTCACCCAGTTTTCAGTTGCCTTCTGTATGGACCAATTATAGAAGCCATAGGCATCATCAGTCTTGGTCCCTGCAGTCACTAAGCCATCTTCTTAAGGCCTTGTACTATGACGAGAGATACACACAGACAATCCACTTCTATTATGTGAGATATTATCCATCACTTTTTCCAGCAGTTAGCCAACCCTCGACAGACTATTCTGGGCAGACATGACAGCATCTGCAGACTTATCTCAAATGCTACCATTGGAAAGTATGTACAACTCTCTTCCCGAATTGACTTCAGTAGCTTTTTAGCTGCCCAGGGAATGTGCCGCAGGGTTCTGGGTAACTGCTCTGTGAAGACTGGGCAGGGCTGGTAAACCCTGAACTCTCCGTGACACCAATAATGTACTGGGCACTCAGCATAAGGTGTGTTCATCGTAAGACAAATACGTTCACGCTGTGGTGCCAATATACTTCACATGCCTTAAACACGTCCCCAGTAAGAGAAAGATTAAGTCTACGTGTAACAGAAAACGGTAAATGAAAAGGTGGTACTTCTCCTTGTGCCGTTTGGATTGTCTTTCAACCCCCTGATGGATGGTACTAGCTTAAGCCCCACTTCCAGGGCGGACGCCTTGTTTGTGGAGAAATGGCTGATTTCAATGAGCGATGGAAACCTTTTGGGAAGCTTCCACCCAGATGACACCTCTGTGGAGCTGTCTCCGGGTCCTGTCTAGGTTGCAAGGGTGGACTGTGTGTTATCTAACAATGCTGCTCTTGAAGTCTGTTGCCAGAGTAACCAGAAGGAAAGCGTGGGGTGGAATGAAATGGTTTATTTATCTTGTTTTCTGTTAAAGCTCGCAGGGTGCTCCCGGGGGACGTGCTGGGCCATCGGTGATGCCTGTTTAAAGACGAGTGAGTGACTGGACATATAAAAACATTTTTAACCCACAGGAAAACCATAATGAAGATGTAATTCTTAGCCAGGTGTGGCAGCTCACGCCAGTGATCCCAGCACCCGCAGAGCTGAAGCAGAAGGATCACAAACTCAAGCTTAGCCTGGGTTACAGAGTGAGTGACAGTCGCAAACACACGCACACACACACACACACACATATAAAACATCTCCACTATGTAATTCCCTTCCCCAAAATCTCCATCACAGATGAGAAAATTACAGTTTACTTCAAAAGAACACTCAGGAGAGCAAATGGAACTTTGGCAAATTGTGGAACCACGAGCAAGTGCAAGAAATTGCTATGAAGTGGGGCACAATTATTCAAGTACCTTGAACAGAAATGACTCATGCCTCACACAGCATTTACCTCTATTCCTAATAAAACGGAGAGCCAGGCTGAGGCTTACACTATAATCTCAGCATCTGCATTACATATTGAATTCTGGGCCAGCCTAGGCTTCAACGTAAGATCCTGTCTCAAAAAAAAAAAAAAAAATTCCAAATACAAGGGCTGGAGAGATGGCTCAGCAGTTAGGAGCACAGACTGCTCTTGCAGAGGAGCCGAGTTCAAGCCCCAGCATTCATATCAGGTGGCACACACCTGCCTGTAACTCTAGCTCCAGGGATCCCGTGGCCTTCAGAATGCTGTGCTCACAGTCACTACCCATACAGAGACACACACGCGTAATTTTAAAAATCCAAATACATAATGTGCATATATAATTAAAAATAAAATATTTACATACTTACGTAGGAAATTAAAAATTGGAGGGGTTAAACTATGTCATGTCCTATTGCTGCCACCAATGAACTCAGGAACTCCAGTCACCTGTGACCTTATAGCAAGGTATTGCTTTTCTGATGTACAGCTGGAAGTGCGTCATTTGGTGTTTTATTGGGACATTCACATTCATTATAAAAACACCAGGTGGTGATGGCAAATACCTTTAATCCCAGCACTTGGGAGGCAGAGGCAGGCAGATCTCTGAGTTCAAGGCTAGCCTGGTCTACAGAGTGAGTTCTAGGACAGCAAAGATTACACAAACAGAGAAACCTTGTCTCGAAAAACAAAAAACACATTGTTATATAATCGTCAATGAATCTGCTATAAATTATCAATGAACAGGCTTGGTGGTAGAATTACTTTATAATTTTCTCCAAATTTTCCTAAATAAACACATATAAGCATCTTTCTGATTTTAAAACAGTAAAACAGGAAAAGTTCTGTTTATATCCAACTGTAACTTATACTTTGGACTGGAAAATGACTGCAGGTATTTTTTTCTTAAGAAATCTTTAAAATTGTTGAAGGAGAAAGGTAAGAGTAAAGGCAATATGCAATATGTATTTCATAATGTATTTCAATTCAGAAGAAATAGCAAATTAAAGCTAATCCCTGACCTTAAACTTCTTGATCAAACATTTCTTAAACCTACAGTTTTTTTAAAAAACAAACAAACAAACAAACAAAACAACTATCTGGAGGCTAGAGAGATGACTCAGCAGTTAAAAGTTCTTGCTGCCTTTTTTTTTTTGATTTGGTTTTTTGAGACAGGGTTTCTCTGTAGCTTTGGAGCCTGTCCCGGAACTAGCTCTTGTAGACCAGGCTGGCCTTGAACTCACCACCGCCCAACTGCTTGCTGCTTTTATACAGGACCAGAATTCTGTTCATTGCACCTTCATGGGTGTCAGAGCCAGCTGAATGTCCCGCATTAAACGTCCTAGTCTTGGTTCAGTCTGCTGCTGCCCTCTTGAATGCCCTAATTTTACACGGAGCTCCATGAGTCCAGGGATTTGGGAGTCAAGGACCAGATTCTTGGATCTTTACAAACAGACACGTCAGATACAGATACAGGCTTCAAGAACATAAAAACATCTCGCTTTCTCATGACTAGAAACAAACAAGCAGAGTCATCGCCACAGGGACTTCCTGGAGGCGGAGGCAGGGATTGGAGCACTCCATGTGTCCTGCACACTCACTCCAAGTGTTGTGCACACTCCTCACGAGGGCTGCAGGCATCTTTTCGCTGGCCAAAGTGACACAGGGCAAGAGGGCAGGGATATTTACAGTTCACACGCTTATTGCCCTCGAAATGAATTCCCAAAAACTGTTTCAAAGCCTATACATAAAAGACATTGCTGATGAACTATGCATTGACAGTTGCATAGTTAAATATACATACAAATATGCTTTATGTCCCTGGGTCACCTAGAGTTTAATTATGTCCTTAAACACATCGCTTCACACTAAACAAAATAGTCGTTGGTGGCTAAGCAATTACTTCCCAAAGCTTCAGCAAACACAAAGGCCTAGCTATTGGCAGCAGAAACAAGGATTCCTTTAAATCCATTTGATCCAAATGGAAAGTGGAGGAAGTGAGATGTCTAACAGCAATAAAACCCCAGACAAAACACTGCCATGAAACAGGCCGTATTTACCCCATCCAAGCCCAAGGTAGCTGGGCAATTAATTTTCTTTAAACAGCTTGCTTTGCTGACATCTCATTTTTCAGAGGCAGCTGTTAGCCAAATATAGCCCTGTTTATTCACTCCCTAGAAGGCTGTTTTAAAAAGAGCTTCTTCTGGTAAAAATGTTGCATCGTGGAATTGGGGACAACATTAAAAGTAGGGCTTGATGTTTGTGTTCAAATAAACATCTGCTTAAATCCAGTTTTCCGTTCCCGAGGAATCCTTTCATTCCGTGCCATTAGGCACAGTAAATGATGAAGTCTTCCTTGTTTCGGGTCACGCTGGATTCCAGATATAAGAGAAGAAATTTCTCAAGGCCAAGTTCTTTGTTCTGGCACCAGGAGACCAAATGTGATACTACCTGAGTACAGCTAGTGTCTGGCACACAGTTCTAAGGAAGTTGGTTTGTCCTTGTTGATTATGAAGATAGAAAATTTCCTAGAGCACCACATGGTGACTTCTCGCTACAGTAAGTTCTCATGAGGCTGAGGCAGGATGAGCTTCAGGTCAGCCTGGCTGGTGGTGAAAGCCTTTCCAGCAAAGCCTCCACACCTGAGATCTAGTCTTCAATCGCCCTTGCTTCCAAGGGCACTAGTTACTGACAACCACTGTGCTTGGTCTCTGGCTTACTTCTCAGTCTACTGTCTGGGAACAAAATCCCTGACACGGGCCTCTCAGTTCTGACACCCACCCACTCCTTAGAAACCAGGGTCCTTATTTTGGAGTGAGAGTGGTCCCAAACCGTCTAGGCTGGTTGAGAACTCACTCTGACTGCAATGTTTTAGAAGCAATTTTGCATCCTTTTTTACACCAGGAGGCAGAAAGCCCAACAGCCATTCCCCACTGCTGTGGAAGTCTGTGGCCCTCTCGTGGAAGAAAACAGACAAATGTCATGACTGAGAAGGAGGAAGTTAAGATTTACTGTTCTAAGTGGGGTGGAAGGCACGTGCCTGTTCTGCGCTTCTTGGCATGGGTAGAGTCCAGAGACTGCTCATCACAGTCTATAAGATTGCATTGCAGGCCAGCAGATTTCTGCGAGTTCAAGACCAGCCTGGTGTACAAAACAAGCGAGTTCCAGGACAGCTAGGGCTGTTATACAGAGAAACCCTGCGTGGAATGCTCCCACCCCCATTAAAAGGTCTCATTCTGCCTGTGGACAATTGTGGTCATTTCATATTCAGAGTTATTTTTCATTCGTGCTCGCTCTTGATAGGTTTCCAGAGCCCAAAGCACTTCTATAACTGCTCAGATCGAAGCAGCCAACTCTTGGGGCAGAATAAGAATTCGGCAGTCTTGCTCATGAAGATGCCTGCCACCGGGCTGGAGAGATGGCTCAGAGGTTAAAAGAACTGACTGCTGTTCTGAAGGTCCTGAGTTCAATTCCCAGCAACCACATGATGGCTCACACCCATCTATAATTAGATCTGGTGCCCAGAACACTATATACATAATAAATAAATTTAAAAAAAAAAAAGATGCCTGCCACCATGAGAGACTAAGACCAGCGGCAGTGCGGCTGGGCATGAGACCTGTTCCAGAGACCTGCCGTCTCACAGCACAGCATTTTTTTTAAATATTTATTTATTATGTATATAACATTCTGCCTCCATGTATGCCCACATGCCAGAGGAGGGCGCCAGACCTCTTTACAGATGGTTGTGAGCCACCATGTGGTTGCTGGGAATTGAACTCAGGACCTTTGGAAGAGCAGGCAATGCTCTTAACCACTGAGCCATCTCTCCAGCCCACAGCACAGCATTTTTAGAAACTCTCTGGTAGTAGCGCGCCACTCAGTCACCACGGAGGCTCCTTCCAAACACAAAGTACTGATAGTAATCAACCACTACCACCGCGTTCGTTACCCAGTTACTTGTATAACAGAGAACCCGGCTGAGATCACTTCACGAGGACTGCGCCTCCAGAAGACTGCTTTTTATTTACTTTTCTACACTAAAACAGTAGGTACTATGCAGGAACACTTCAAACTCTACAGGTCCTCTGGAAGGTAGATAAAGGACAACAGTACTGGAAGCTAAAATAGGAGCAATGCTCTATAAGCAATCTTTAAAAAAAAATTAAAGTATAATCTAACTTCAAGTGGGCTTCAAATTGGGAGTATTTAAATCATGAAGCACTAATCACTGTGTTCATCAGTACTTTTGAGATTAAATGCCAGAAACCCAATTCCAACTAAGTTAAGCATTAAAAAAAACTGGGAAGTTAGAGGTGAGGGGGACCCAAATCCCCAACTCATACCCCCCCAAAAAATATAAGGAGGTTCAGGTTTTAAGGCAACACTGTGGGAACCAGGGCCTATGACCAACTGTCACCCCAAGGCTCTCTGGTCACCCCCCCCCCCCCAGTTTACATGAGCAACAGGAAAACCATCACATGGTGAGGGTTTCTGGAGGCTATGGCATTCGCCAATCACAGTTAGAAACACCTAGGCTGGCCTCCAGCACTGGGGTTCTCTAAACACTTGAGGAAGTTTCTGGAAACTGCACGGACTGAAAACTATTCTAGCAAACTTGTTCCCTCCATGTGAGACAGAAGCTGCTACACTCAGAGCATAACGCTACAGGAACTTCCCTGACTCCAGCAAAGGACAGAGGACAAGAGTCTGAGCGATTATAACCTGAGCTGGTGAAGGAACAAAACAAGTCAGCTCCGTCTTTAAGACCCTCCAAGTATTGAACTAAAGCCCTTCAGCCCTCCCATTCTGAGAAGATCAGGCTGCTTCAAGAGTTACACTAAGCAACATAACTTCCAAAGTGAGTAATTTCAGCTAAATATTTGGACAAGGCCGTTTTTAGACGCTGCTAATAAACAGTGCTGTCAAGGGTTTCAGCGGCTTTCCGGTTAGACTTAGAAGCTCCAGCAGCACTCTAACCCACCTCCGACCACGGACGGCGCAGGAGTCCAACTGGACAAAGCTTTCGCAACAACCTAAAAAACTGTCCTTCCGCTTGGACAGCCCTTGGTCTCTAGCCAAATCCTGGCCCACTTTGGTGCAGGTACATGTTGATCTCTCAGATCCTGGCCTTCTCATCCACGCTTAAACACAAGTAGAAAAACTCTACGAAGGCAGATTATAGTCTCCACCTGGCAAGAAACTGACAAGAAGACTCCAATACCCAGAGGACAAAGGTCCTTCAAAGCACGCGAAAGTGAGCGCAGCTCCTAGAGTGCACTGCCCAGGTGCAGGAGCAGCTGCTGTGTCTGGAATGATTCTCTCCACAGTTCCTCACAGCAAGGCCTACTTCTGGGACAGTAACAAACAGCCACCACAGTGAGATCTACACATATACAGAATTATATTTAAATTCATATGGAATATTTACATGTTAATTAAGTTATATGTATGAAATTAGGAAAAGTCCAGGTGATGGTTTACAAACAAACAAACAAACAAACAGAAGAAAAATATACAAGACAGGAAGAGAGCCAACAGTAAATGTCACTACGTGGCCCTGCCACAGCAGGCAGGGACTTCCACAGAAAACTACATCTTCTTAATCTGATTGTCCAAGTCATCAAAGTACGGGTGCTTCAGGGCCATTTTGCCAGAGATTCGTTTGGCAGGATCATAGACAAGCATTTTCTGGGAAAAAAAGGAAGAAGTAAACTTAGAAAATGAGCCCATTAAAAAAATCCCATAAGCCTTAGCTTCCTCCAGCAGTGAGCCATGCAAGTAATTATAGTGAGTGCCTGCTTAAGGGAACTTCCCCAGCTCACTATCAAGCCTGCCCTCTACCCTCCAAGATGCTCAACTCACGGATGTTATAAATTATAAAATAAGCACTCAGACAGTTTTAAAACCAAAACATAAATTTACAAATTATCTAGTTAATTATATCCACCGTGAGAATTTCATATCCATCTGGTATTCACAACGTTCCTGAAAAGGTGGCGATCAACTATTGTGTTATATGATACAATGCTTGGCCAAGACAGTAAAGGAAAAAACCCACAATGTGTTTTTATAAACACAGCTACAATAGATGGATTATTTAAAGTATACTTATATACTCTAGAGAAAGTATTTGATCTTAAATTTGTTCATACAGATTATCTTTATAGAAAATTAAATCAATAAGACTAAAAGCCCAACCCACCATGACCAACAGGCCTTTGAATTACAATGTAGTGGAGGAAGACCTTGAAATTCATGATCTTCCCACCTCTACCTCCCAAATGCTGGGATAGGCAGATGCCATGACACCAGGTTTGTATGCTGCTAGAGACCAAACCCAAGGCTTCATGCGTGCTGGGTATGATACTGACATGGCTATACCCTTAGGCCTAACAGACACCTTTGCTAACTAGTTACCACCTAAACTCCTGTATTCATTTAGGATTTTATAAGGCTTTGAGGACATGTCAGTTAATCCTCAAAGAATATGCTGCATTCTCCAGATTAAGATTCCAAGTCTCTCCAGTACATTAAAAAAATTTGTCCAAATCAGGCAGCACCCAGGAGGCAAAGCTAGGTGGATCTGGCCAGCATGGTCTACATAGAGAGTTCCAGGACGGGCTCCAAAGCTAAGTAGAGAAAGCCTGTCTTGAAAAACCAAAAGGAAAAAAGAAAAGAACTTACCCAAATCTAGAAACAAAGGGGAAAAAATAAACTGAAACCTGAAGCCAAGTCTAATCAATAATCCACAGTGGCTTCCAACTGTGGGAAATTGTGTTTCTCAGGGGCCAGCTAAAGACGCAGACACTGCTGACCACCACACACTGCTGCCTCCGGAAGAGTGCAGAGGACAATGGCACTGCCACACAACGCTCAACAGGGACCATTAGCTAGGCCAGGGTGTCAGCTCCACTGAGGAAACTGGTTGGTGTACAGGACTGACTTTTGTTAAGTGAAGTGAAATTCTTTACATTCAAAGCTTGAGAGCTAAGGATGTAACCCAGTAGAATTCATGGCCATCCTCCCTACCTTCCATACATGACCGCCAGCACCATAAAACAAGCAAACATGACCAGCAGACTGGACCCAAGATACGGAATGTTCCCAAGTTGACAAACAATACCAATATGTGAAATGTGTATGGGCTGCAGAGTCTGAACAAATCTGAACTCCATTTGGTGGCACAATCTATAGATTATAATGGAGCTGAAAGACCAACTGGAATGTATATTTGAATCCTTCTGTAAGTTAAAATTTAAATACTGCTCTACCTAAAAATATCCTAAAGCAGGCCTTTAACAGTTATTGTTCTTTGCATAATTTCTTAAAGGAAATAACTGCTATCAGGGTGAAACAATGTAACCGAAGAAAAACAAAATTACAGTTGGTCTTTCCGAGGCTTTCTAAGAGAGAAAACTAGGCCAGCCCTGAGAAATGGCATTTACGCTGTAAAAGCCCGAATAACTCAAACTATCAAGCAGTTGTCAACACAGTGCAGTATGGTAAACACACACACAGTCAGAAAGCAGTCATTACAATTCAGCAACTACTCTGGACTAAAAGGGTGTGCGAGCCCGGGCCTGCTGCAGCGTGTCCACCACCAGGATGAGAAAGTCTAACACTCAAGACCACTAGCGCTTCCTGCCTCGAAGGCAGCATTGCCAGGGGCATCTAACTCCAGGACTCTCCCGCTCCATGCTCAGGCACTCCCGTGGGTCACTGTGAACATGCACTGTGCTCAAGCCATAAAGCACAGCTGGCTTACCGAGAGCAAATCCAAGCCGTTTTCATCCAGGTTCTTGACGTGGGATGCGAGGCTTCCTGGCTTCCACTTGGGAAACGTGTTCTTGTAGTCCTGCAGAGACTCTACTTCGGGCCACACTTCGTTGTTAGGAGTGCCCAGAGCTCTGAAAGAAAAACAAAATGCGGGGACAGAGAGATGGCTCAGCGGTCAAGAACACTGGCAGTTCTTCCAGAGGACCAGGGTTCAATTCCCAGCACCCACACGACAGCTAACAACTGTCTAACTTGTTTCTGGAGATCTAATACCTTCACACCAATCCACATAAAATAAAGTTAAATAAATTATTTAAAAAAAAAAAAAAGAAAAACAAAATGTTATCTCCTACACGGTGCCTTTATTATTTAACCTTACAAACTTTTAATAGTTTAGGTATAAAATAGTTCAGGTACACAATTACCTGAAAATTCTGAAGAGCTGGTCAATCTCTGAATCGCCATGGAAAAGTGGCTTCTTCGTTGCCAGTTCTGCAAATATGGTACCTATACTCCAGATGTCAACAGGGGTGGAGTAACGAGCTGATCCCAGCAACACTTCTGGAGATCGGTACCACAGCGTCACTACCTGGTACAAGACAAGCACACGGAGTAAGCGTGCTATATATAGCCGCTTCAGTGGGCTGGCTTGAGAAAGCTGTGTAGGTCTCACCAGGAGTTTAAGTCAATTAACAATATACAAAATACTTAGCTGAAACTAATTATTTTATTACTAAGTTCTTCCCGTTAGTGGGTAAAAACAATGAACATCTTGCTTTTCAAATCATTAAAGCAGAAGGATCAAAGTAGCTATAGCCTGACTGGGCTTCATGGCACACACCTTTAATTCGAACACTTCAGCACACGAAGGCAGAGGTAGGCAGATATCTGTGAATTGGAGACCAGCCTGGTCTACAAAGTGAGCTCCAGGCTAGCCAGAGCTACATAGTGAGACCCTATAGTCTCGAAAAACAAACAAACAACAACAAATAGGCACAGCCTGATATGGTCAAAACAATTAAAGCATAAAAAGCATTAAATACTAATGATGGTTTGGGAATGGTACTGTACAAAGTGCGGGTTTTGTTTAAATGTTAACATGGTAACTAAAATTAACAGAAACATTAAGCCAAAAAAATTGATTAGTGATTTGGAACTAATCAACCATAGTGGTATATTCATCAAAATAGTGACTCTGTGACCTCTAAGAACAAGGTCATCAGCAGTTACAGCCAAAGATAACTCATGTAACTGAAAAATAAAACACAACAGACAAGACAGGGCCGAGAAGGCAGTCAGTGGAGAGCATGTGCCGCCTATAAGCCCCAGCATACATTCACGGGCACAGCAGTGCCCACCCAGAATCTCAGCACCCAAGGGACAGGAAACAGGGCAAGCATCAACAACTACCCAGACAATGTGAGGACAGCCAGGGCTACAGGAGACCCTGCCTCAAAAACCATAAGAAACAAGGCAGGAAAGGGACAAGGGTCTGGTCACCTGACACCATGGACTCCAGATTCACAACTCCCCAGCCGTCAATGTTCTTGTGCTATACAAGTTAATGCCTTCAGAGAAACAGAGGAGCCCAGTCTGGTGATGTAGACTACAATCCCAGCTCCCAGAAAGGTAGGATAAGCAAGTCCAAACCTATCTAGTCCAGTGACAAAGAACACAGTTCAGGGGTAGAACACTTGCCTGGTATGTGAGGCCCTAGGTGCAAGGCCCATGGCGGAGGAAAATAAAAACAAACCACATGAAATACCAACAGTCAACAGAACACTGACAAAATTTGATAGGGCCATGGGTACAGCTCAGTAATAGAGCACTTGACTAACATGGGCAATCTCTACACTCCCTCCCTTAACTATAATATAGTTACTGGTTCCTAAATGTATGACAATAATATAGACCTCAGACAACAAAACCTGCCTTTTAGTTAATCTAAATGGCCACAGCAGGGTCCAGTCAGGGGAAACCACAGCTCTGGGAAAGATTGATACAGAGAAGTAAAAACCTCAAAAGCCCTACTTCTGCGAGGCCTCTTCGGGAATCTCCCCCCCAGTAAGAGATGCCAACAGCTCCAGCTCCATTTTCAAAGTGGAAACATATTTATTTCACATTTAGTAAAAGCAACTTTTGAAACAAGAGGCAATAAACCGATACTATCACAGCAGAATCTCTTTCCACCCGAGAATTTCTTTCTCGGTGTAAAGACCATAATCCAGCTTACCTCGTGTGTGTACACTCTAATTGGTATCCCAAAAGCTCTGGCAAGGCCAAAATCTGCCAGTTTGATTGTGCCTTTGTCATCGATCAATAGATTTTGAGGTTTCAAGTCTCTGTGGAGAACTCTCCGGGAGTGACAAAACACAATCCCCTGGAGGATTTGGTACAGGTAACTCTAGAAAAGCAAGTCAAAAAATTAATCATGCCACAAGACTCCAAAATAATTACTGTTTCTGGAGAAATTATGATGCAAAGTAATAATTATACTATCAAACGACCTTTCAGGCCCCTTTAGACTAGACTTATATGAACTTGTGGGCAGAAAACCCATTTACATACAGTATATGTGTATCGAAATATGTGTTTACATTTACCCGTGTGAGCATTTAAAATTGTCCCCTATCTTTAGGTCCTACATTAGCTTCCTGGGAAGACGTTTCCTCAACACATTCACACCAAGTGCTTCTCTCTTGAATAAAGTCTCTCATTTTCATTTCTCGCTCCACACATACACTTCCTCTTTGGACACCTGACTTCAAAGTTTGAAGTGAGAAAATGTGTAAAAGATAACACTGAAGTTCAGTTATAAGCTAATTCTTGTGTGTGTGGAGACACTCGATATGTATGTGCGTGCACACACCCATGCACACACCATGTACCAGGGCAGAGATGGAACTCCCACCTTAGTTTTTGAGGTACCATCCATGTCTCATTAAACCTGAAGTTGGTTATTTTAGCCAAACTGGCTGGCCATTAAATCCCTGGGACACACACCCTTCTCCTCTGCCCTTCAGGCTCTGGGTTTATAGAAGTACACACTATTAGACAACTCAGAGGGATGCTGGGAATCAGAATTCAAGTTCTCATGCTTACAACATAAGCATTTTCCCTCTGGTGCCCCAAGCCTTACAATCTAGGGCTAATCTCCTGATTAATGTTTGATGCTGGAAAGCCCAGACCACTGTGGGTGGTGCCACCCCTGAGCTAACATATATGGTTCTTGGTTCTTTAAGAAAGCAGCTGAGCAAGCCATGAGGAACAAGCCAGTAAGTAAGCAGCACTCCTCCATGGTCTCTACATCAGCCCCTGGCTCCAGGCTCCTACCCTGTTTAAAATTCCTATAAGTCAGGATAAGAATTTTAAAGTCCTTCAGTGATGAACTGTTACAAGCCTCCCCAAATTGCTTGGGTCATGGTGTTTCATCACAGCAAACAGCAACCCTAAGACATATATAATATAAAACACTGGCAATGGTGGGTGCCACTAACAAGTCAAAGTGGGAAAAAAGGTAATAAAGGGAATTATCTGTGTGTTAATAAAAAGAACTTTGAAATCACTGAACAATCTTAATATAGAAACATCTATGAATGTACAGGCTATGCGTAAATCATGTTAACTATCAAGTAAGATAACTCTAATAAGCCCCTTTACATAAAATACTGAGATTATGTAAAAGATACACAGTCAAATTTTGGTAATGATGTAATAAAATAACAATTGATGTTTTTAGAGGTCATATTGTTCTATCTGCCAAGCTCTTAAATATAAACACATTTTATCCCAGTTCCAAGAATTCATCTTTACAGTGAAATAGAGGGGTGGGCTCAATGCACAAGCTTAGAATCTCCACATTTGGCAGACAGGTTGGAGGATGGGAATTCATGGGCAGCCCCATAATACATATGGACATAAGGACAATCATTGGAGCATGGTCTAAGAAATAACAATAACTAAATTACTAAGTAAATAAATGAAAAAAATATGGAAATGGTTAATTATTAAAGCATTTATGAAACAAATAAAAAAGCCAACTAATGTGTGTGCAATACATATACAGAAATGATCCCATAGTTTATATGCATACAAAGCCAACATGACAGTGTCTGCAAGAAGACAGACAGGCAGCTTAGCAGGAAAATATAGCTGGTTTAAGCTTAAGATGCCATTACCTTAGACATTTAAAATATACATACATTTGCTAAGCAAAATGCTTGCCTAGTTATACACAATGCCCTGGGTTCAACACCCAGCACCCCATACAATAAACGATATATATATATAATTTAACTGAAATACAATGTTTTCATTAACTAAAATATTTTTCACAGAGTAAGTCCACCTAGCATCAGCCACAGTATGGCACTTATGTCCTCAGACAGTACTTTTTATTTCCTAAAACTGTCTGGTATTGAAGTTAAGATGGGCAAAATGATGATCTGTGTGAAAAAAAATTAAACCTTCTTTATTTCTATTTTCTTACAGGTTTTCCAACATCACCCACAAAACACAAGGATGAGCCCTACACTCAGAGCGTATTAATTAAAGTATGTAAATCTTTACCTTAACGAGTGAAGAATCCATGAACTGACCAGGAGGGATAGAATCCAAGTACTTCTTGAGATCCATGGACAGGAATTCAAAAATGAGATACAACCTGGAGTCCTGCATGAGCACATCCTGAAGACTAAGAGAAAACAGAACATGAGAGCCCAGAAAATACCTCTGCCTCGCGCTTTCACAAGCATAGTTGCTTCTGAGAGCCTCACAACAACCAAAAGCTTCTCATCAACCGCCTTCACACTGAAGACTTGAGGAAGGCCTTTCAGGACAGGAAGTTATGTCTTCCTGTAGCATGTCTTTTGTCCCTAGGATGTCTTTCATTGAAGTAAATGGGTATTAGTTGAACCTGACTTTAACAGCTGCTTCCTATTCCCAGTCCCTGCACCAGGTTAGAACCCAGGCCAGGGAAAGAAGCCTATCACCCTAAATGACACAGAGGCAGAAGCCAGGAGGTTAAGGCAGAAGACCTCCATATTCAAAGACTGTGGGCTATAGAGTCAAGGCCAACCTGGGTAATTTGGTGAGATCCTGTCTCAAAATAAATTTAGAGGGCTGGGTGTGGTGGGTTAAGCCCATAGTCCCAGCACTTGGGAGGCTGTTAGAGAACAGCAGTAAATTCCAGGCCACTCTGGGTGAGCTAAAGTCTTGTCTCAAAAGTTCAAAACCCCACCAGGCGGTGGTAAAGTACACCTTTAATCCCAGCACTTGAGACAGAGACAGGAGAATCTCTGTGAGTTTGAGGCCAGCCTGGTCTACAAGAGCTAGTTCCAGGACAGGGAACAAAGCGAGACAGAAAAACCCTGTCTTGAAAAACAAAACAAAAAAATTCAAAACCCCAAAATTAAGACAGCCTGGAATACAGCTTGGCGGTAGAGCACTTCCTTGGCATGGCCAAAGACCTGGGTTCGGTACCAAGTACCACCAGAAATTCTGATGAGCCACTAGACAACTTCCTCAAAGATCCAGCCCAAATGAGCCAATAAAAAATTAAAACATTTCCCCCACTCTGACCTAGCTACTTGGGGACCTGGGCTCTGAAAATCGGGGCTGACAAAGTTCCTCTCGAAAGGCTTCTTTCTCCCACAGCCACCATTCCTGCTCCTCCAGCCAACACTAATTCTCAGCACCAGGTCTTGAATTCTTTTGTTCTCTTTATCACAGTCAACAAAAATAAACAGACAATCCCACTTCACCCAGAAACTAAGCAAATGTAAAAATTTCCACATTAAAATTCATCTGAAGTAGGATGGGGAAAATTGTTTTAATTCAGACAAAGCGCACCTGACTATATTTGGATGGCGGAGTTCTTTTAATAGAGAAATTTCCCGGATGGCAGTACTAGGCACTCCTTCTTCCTCACTTTCAAGTCTGATTTTCTTCATGGCCACTATCTGGCCAGTAGTCCTGTGTCTACCCTTATACACCACACCATAAGTACCTGAAATGAAGCAAAGAGATTTTTAAGTGAACCCTTAAGGTATCACATGACAGAAATGCCTGCGGTGGTCACCTCACACATAAACACTTCCAAAAAGAAACTGAAGGTAATTACAACCTAACGTACACAGGGTTTAGGAATAAAATTCATGGAATCACCCAAGTCTCGCACAATTGAGCTTCCTCCACGAGCCAGCATACAAGTTGAAATTCACCTGTCAAATATCCTGCATGCAATTAAAACACTGTGTAAATTGAAGCTCAGAGAACAGTATCAAGAGGAGGCACTGTGACACTTTCAGAAAACTGTAATGACTTAGGCCTTCCATGATACTTTTACACATCCCAAAACGCAGTCAACAGTCCTCATCCAGCAGATGAGAGGAGCAGAGGCAGAAACACCACGCATTTTTATTTAGCCCAACAAAGCTGCTACTGCTATAGTAGGAAGTCTCCTTTCTGTTGGGAATGTTGGCAACGCTAACCTGAGTGTCACATGAATGGCAATGGCACAATGGGGTATGGCAGGCACAAGACAGACCTAGGACACACCTGTGCTGCATGCACTTCTCCAGATGTCACAGGTGCCTTTAACCTCGGGTCCAGTTTAAAGAAGTACTAACCCCCTAGCTATATAATATACAGCGTTGAACAGCTTTTCATGGCATCAGTATGACTTCAGCCATGCCTAGAACACCAGGGATGACACACAGCTGTAACTAAAGCTACTTGAAAGGCTAAGGCAGGAAATTTCCAAGTCGGAGGTAAGCATGGATAACTTGGTGAAACCTGTCCCAAAAGACAAAGGCACAGTGTACATGCCTGTAATCCTATCACTTGGAAAGCTGAGAAAATGTTAGACCCTGTCTAAAAAACCCAAAGGATTAGAGCAGTTTCTTTGAAACATCTAAGCCACAGCTTTTATTAGTTCTAAGAATCCATCCCAATGATCAACTGCTTAGAATATTACGCAGTTTGCTCAGCAGCAAGTTGACATCCATATAATCTTTGTTCTAGCATTTGATTTGTTTTTTTCATGCTGGCCTCGAACTCAGAGATATGCCTGCCTCTGCCTGTAGTGCTGGGACTAAAGGTGTGAGCCACCACGGCCCAGCTGTTGTAAGATTTTTTTTTTAATTCCGGGACAGTTTGTTTTCATAAACAATTCAGGAATTTTAATGATATTATTTCAAATAAAATCCTTACTATTTTGACCAAATGCTAGGTGACTTTGAATAACCAAAATATTCCAAATAAAAAGGACTTCATTCTGTCTGCAAAGCCATAGTCAATCTATGCACTACGTTCCTTAAGGGTGGATATCTGACTTGTATGAAGCACATGGTAGCTAAACCATTAGCAAGAAGAGGCTGTCTGAGCAGTCTCAGTTAGCAAGGTATGTATCACTCCAATAAAACATGATTAATTCTGAATTCCTACAGCATCTTCTGTTTCCTCCCAGTGTACTACTTCATTCCTTGGATAATGTGCAGAACTCATGGTTAGCAGAACACCCAGTAAACAGAGATTCTTAGACAACAGAGAAGTATTTTTGAGTATCTTAACTCCTGGGTCTTCTCAATGAACGTCTGCAATAGGGCTAAACAAAGCACAACCACTTTACTTGTTAATCACCAAACACTATTCATTAAATAAATAGAAGATTCTAGGAAATTCATGTTTTAGACTCAGCGTTTTAAATCATTAAATATTGGGGGACGGATCAAACAAGGCTGGAGAGCTAGCTAGATGTCTCAGGTTTAGAATCCATACTGCCCTTGCAGAGGACCAGGCCCTACACCGGACAATTCACAACCACCTGCAGCTCCAATTCCAGAGCGGGTAACACTCTATGCCCTCTGCGTACCTGTTCAAACCCACACTCACCCACATACGCCTAGAATCCCAGTTATTCCAGAGTAAAAGCCCGATAGCACTGAGTGGTGAAAGCCACAAATCCTCATCAGACAAATGTTTCTGGAGTGCTTACTAAATGCCAAGGAAGTCTGCACCAACCAGTGTATCCAGCTGTGTGATCTGAAGACTGTCTTGCTGGGCTTGGTGGCCAACAATACACAGGTGACTAGGAAAATGCTAACACAGTAAAGACCTATCTTATAACTTATCTACTAGTTTGACCAGGTAGTTGGTATTAACACAAGAAAATTCTATGTGGACAATATCACCTAGTTTTCAAACTATTTCAACAAGTCAGTTTTTCAGGACAAACTACACAGAACCAAGAGAGCCCAGCACAGTACAGCAGACAAGCCTCGAGGCCAGACAAGAGCTCAGGAAAGCAGGTGAAGGTGCTCCAGTACCTGAGCTCCTGTGAGAGGCGTCGGCCCTGGTCTTGTGAAGCTTAAAGGACTAAAAGGAATACTGAGGAAGATGCAAAAAAATATGGCCAAATCCCTTCAACGAGAACTGCAGTTCTCAACATGTGGGCTACAACCCCTTTGGGGGTTGAATGGCCAACCATAGGGTATCACCTAAGACTATCAGAAAACAGGTATTTGCATTACAATGCACAATAGTAGCAAAATTAGTGAAGTAGCAATGAATTCACTTTTGTGCTGGGAGGCTCAGCACAGCATGAGGAACTGTATTAAATAAAGGGTCCCAACATGAGGAAGGCTGAGAACCACTGAACTAGAACAAGTTGAAAAGTGAAGCCAGTGACATATAGGCATCCTCCTGAATATTAACCTTCATCAGGCGATGAAAGGAGACTGAGACAGAGACAGAGACCCACATTGGAGCACCAGACTGAAATCTCAAGGTCCAAATCAGGAGCAGAAGGAGAGAGAGCATGAGCAAGGAACTCAGGACCGCGAGGGGTGCACCCACACACTGAGACAATGGGGATGTTCTATCGGGAACCCACCAAGGCCAGCTGGCCTGGGTCTGAAAAAGGCCTGGGATAAAACCGGACTTGCTGAACATAGTGGACAATGAGGACTACTGAGAACTCAAGAACAATGGCAATGGGTTTTTGATCCTACTGCACGTACTGGCTTTGTGGGAGCCTAGGCAGTTTGGATGCTCACCTTACTAGACCTGGATGGAGGTGGGTGGTCCTTGGACTCCCCACAGGTCAGGGAACCCTGATTGCTCTTTGAGCTAATGAGGGAGGGGGATTTGATGGGGGAAGGGGGACTTAACTGGGGGAGGGAAATGGGAGGCAGTGGCGGGGAGGAGGCAGAAATCTTTAATAAATAAATAAATTGGAAAAAAAAAAAGAAAGAAAAGTGAAGCCAACACAGGATGGCTTTATAAAGCTTAAGCTGAGGGGATCAAAGAAATCCAAAAGGCGAGGCGGGTGGCAGCAAATGAGGCTGCTGAGGAGTAGTGGTTACCATGGAAGGAGACAGTTGTGGAGCTGATGGTCACATTAAAACAGAAAAGCCCAGACTCCCATCTGAATACTACCTGGGTCAATCCTGGCTTACTAAATTCCTGCCTTGGTTTTAGTACCCTGTGTAAGTGGGGTCTCTGAACAGAGATGAAAATGAAAACGGTCCCCAAGAGAACCCACAGAGAAACAACTTCCACCATTTGCACCGGGAGAGCTAAGAATGACGTCTTGACTCCCAGGTAGAAATATGGAAATTCTGTTGCAAGGCGAGAAAAAAAATAGGAAAGGGTTATTTTCATTCCTCATTTATGCCACATGGACCTAAGCATTGTTCAAAATACTACAGAAAGGAATTGAACACATGAAAGCCACCACCTTAAGTCATTCCTGCCCATGGTAACCCCACAGAAAATCATTCAGCTTAGTTTGTCAATTACTACACCCAATTTACATAAAACTTAGGATCTAATATTTAGAATTAATAAGACTAAAAATGTACTACAAAATCAGTATATCCTGCCTCCCTAATCTATTCCTCAAACACACATACAAACTAGCAGTAGTATTTCCAAAACACAGGCATCCAGGGTGCACAGTACCAAAAGTGAGATCAGCTCAGTGGTATAGTTGTGTGAGGAGGCCCTATGGTCCTTAGCAAAGAATCTGAATAATTTAAACTCTATTAAATGAGAAAGCTTTAGATTATAAGTAAACTATGTCTTACTGTGGCTATGATAAACACCCAGACAAAAGCAACCTAAGGGTTTATTTGGACTCGGAATCTGGGTCACAGTCCAGCTGAGAGTGATGATTACTATGGCTTCGCTCCCCCTCTCCACTTACAGTCCAGATCTCAGCAAGGAAATGGTGCTGGGTGCTCATAATGGGAGAAGGGCCTGCCCACTTCAATTAATATAGTCAAGAGAATCCCCTACAGGAGAACTCAGAGTGACCCCAGATTCTGTCGAGGTGACCACTAACACCAGCTACAACAGTTTACTAGTGCACCTAAGTACAAACGCATCAATGACTGCACGTAATAGATGATTCTGTGTTACACGGGAGCACTGCTGACTTCCTTTCAAAAGGGTTAGACTAAAACCACTCACCTTCTCCAATCTTCTCTATCTTGATATAGTCTTCCATAGTTAAACAGGTGACAACAGACCCTAAAATGAGGGGAAACACTGGTGTGATTACCAATTCATCAGTAAGACATTACATACAAAGTGCAGTGCCTTCTGCATAGCCCAGGTTATCAGTTATTCTATCAAAATAGTATTACCAGGGTTTAACAACTCTTGCAGAAGCTATCTGAGCCTTCTCGGCACCCTAGACATTGCAACTGCATATTCTATACAGCATAGTACTTAGCTTCTCCACATGTCACAGACCAACCACTTCTGGTGAGAAAGGCCTGTCATCCCAGCCACTGAGGGAGCTGACTCAGAGGGATTAAAAGTTCACGCTGGCTAGAACAACTTAGTGACACTGTGTCTCAAAATAAAGACTTCCTACAGTTTGATTCCTAGGACTGATAAGTTAAAAAGTATAATGATTTTAATGCCAGTACATACTAACTCTACCCACTGCTACTGTGCTAAATTTGTACTATTTTAATTCTCTGGAAACCATAAGAATCTATGAGAAGGAAGTCGGGCACTAGGAAAGGAAGCAGAAGAGCAAGTTCAAGGCCACCCTGTGGCCTAGTTCACTGCAACAGTCTGGCCTAATGTACTGCAACACTGTCTCCAAAGGAATCCAAGTGCCACCTTAAGGTATAACCACTAGAAACAACATTTATTATAAAAGCATCTGATTCGCTTAAGCAGCAGGAATGCTCAAGTCACTCAAGTGAACTGAATCCCTTCAAGAAGCAGCCACAGACAATCCCACTCAAGACACTCAAAGGGAAATGCCAAAAGCACCGTACAAGTATCAAGTACAGTTCGGTAGAAGTTATCAGGTACAGTGCTGGCTAGTTTTATATCAACGTGACACCAGCTAAAGTCACCTGGGAGGAGGGAACCTCAATTTAAAAAAAAAAAAGATGCTTCCATAAGATGGGGGCTGCAGGCAAGATGGTAGAGCATTTTCTTAGTGACTGATGGGGCCCAGACCATTGTGGGTGGTGCCATCCCTGGGCATCCCACGGTCCTGGGTTCTATAACAAAGCAGGCTGAGCAAGCCACAGAGGAAAAAAAAAAAGCTAGTCAGCAACAGCCCTCCGTGGTCTCTACATCGGCCCCTGCCTCCGGGAACCATGAAGCGGACAGTCAAATCAACCCTCCCCTCCCCAGGTTGCTTTCTTTGGGCATGGTGCCCAAAGCGATAACATTCGAATACAGGGCCATCTTTACAAAATTCCAACCACACTTGCCAAGTGTCACACGCAAAAGAGGGAAAAAAAAAAAGCCCTTGCCTCGCAAAGAAGGGTGGAAAAAAAAGCTAAGCACCTTTGCCGAGCAAGCCCTTTGCCAGGGATCCGATCTTTACGACGATGACTGACTAGCTGAGTTCTATTCCTGACAAGATTCCTTCCCAAAGTAAAATGAGTCCCCAGGAAGTGTGGTGACACAGCCTGGAATCCCAGCTCTCACGACTCCAGACGGAGTCAGTGGCTCAGAAAAATCTCAACTATGCGTATTTTTATGAAATCACAACGGACGAGAAAAATCCTTATTCTTCAATATGCACACATAATTTAACCATAGTACATTAAAAACTTTTCAGCCCCCTCTGGACGTAGAGCTAGGAGTTAGTCTTCAAAGCTGGGCTTATTTCTCTCCAACATTTTCCAGTCCCCTGGAGCTGGCGCTATTAGCTGCCCAGCGCGTCTCTCCAGCCCAGGCCTCCCAAGTGTTGGGGGGAGGGGGATGGGACACACCAGAACCCTGAAGTATTAGCTATCTGTTTTTAAGACGATGGGTGTTAAAGAATCAGGGTTTCTACCTCTCAGCATTTCTTAGACCGGGTACCGACTGCGGTTGCCTACACAAGCACAGTCCACTAAAAAGAACGATCCTATGTTCTTTCTTGGCTCTGCACCTTGACAGCAATGCTTCTAAACGACCACGGATCAGTTTCCCCCGCGGTACCCACCGAGGGCGGCTGGCGTGGTGGAGCCCAGCTCTGTGCGCGCACAGGCTGCCAACAGGGCCTAGGACACAGCTTGGCACCCCGCCCACGCCCGGGGCCCGGGTGAGGCCCTGCGGGGCTGCAGGATCCCGGAGCTCGGGCGAGGCCCTTGCCTTTCACAGGGGACCTCAGGCCCAAGGGAAGCGCTGCCTCTCCCAGGCTCAGGAGAGGCCCTACCCGTCCACAGGAGACCATGCCCTCACGTGGAGGCCTTACCCGTCCACAAGAGGACCCTGGGCTCACACGGACGCCCGGCCCGGCCCGTCCACCGGGGGGACCCCGGGTTCACGTGGAGGCCCCGCAGGCCCCTGCCCGCACCCGGCCTGCCTCACGCCATACCTCTCTTGTTCCCGCGGCGGCGACCCCGCAGTTCCGGACTGCGCGGACGCAGCGACTCCCGGAGCTCAGAGGCCGAGTGCCAGCAGTTTCAAACTCACCGCGATAAAGCGCCCGGGATCCGCCAATCGGGTTAGCCGTAGACGTTCAAAGGAACCAATCGTAGCCGAGCTACGACGGGGCGGGGCTGCCTGGGAGCCCAGAGCGCGAAAGAGAGCGGAAACCGCGGCTGGAGGAAAAGCAGGTGGGCGGGCGCCAACTGACTCTGCGCTCTGCTTTCCTTCCAGTGTCGTCCTACTGTTTCTCGACAGTCTAATTTAATTTTTTCTTCTCTCTCTTGTAATTTCCCTCCAGGAGCAACACAATTCACATGTATGGATTTAAATAGCTAACCGCTGATATTACCATAATATAGAGTCTCTTACTTTTACTGCTAGCATTTTAAATTACTTTGTGATTATGTTTTTCAAAAATATATATTAAGTTGAACGTGGTGGCAGACGTCTTTAATCTGAGCACACGCATCAGCAGGCAGACCTTTTGAGTTCGAGACCGGCCTGGACAGTCAGGGCTACACAGAACCATGTCTTGAAAAAGGCGGCTGGGTGGTGGTGGGGCACGCCTTTAATCCCAGCACTCAGAAGGCGGAGGCTGAGGTGAACTTCTGTGAGTTCAAGGTCAGCCTAGTCTACTGGAGCTAGTTCCAAGACAGGCTCCAAAGCTACAGAGAAACCCTGTCTCGAAAAATAAAAATAAAAAAAAAGAGAGAAAAAGGAAACAAAATAACAGTGTATATAAGCGTGGTGTGTGTGTGCATATATATATACACAATATTAAGTTTTATTATAAATAAAATTTCTAGACAGTATTGGTCTTTATTAATACTCCCCAATGCATCTCCCCCATCCCCAGTCCCCTCACCAAGTGACCACACCCGATTCCCCCCACCCCCAGCCTCCTATGTCACTTGTACCTTATTGCCAGCCCCAAAAGACTCTCCTTTTCCCCCTGTGGAGAAAAGCTTATGCACACTTACATATGAACTTTAGATGCTAGGATCCACATATGAGAAAAAGTATGTAGTCTCCTCTATCTGTCTGTCTGTCTGTCTGTCTGTCTGTCTGTCTCTGTGTGTGTGTGTGTGTGTTACCTCTCTTGATGTCTTTTCCAGCTCCATCCATGTTCCCGAAGATTTCATTGATTTCAAATGAGTGATTAGCTGGCCAGCTGAAGGATCACATTTTAAAGATAATGAAAAGGAAGGGTGATGAGTTACCGAATGATGCCCTCAAAATTGAAAAGAAAAACAATTGTGAGGGTTTGAAGCCAAATTTGAAGCAAGCTATAATTAAGTACTGGCCAGGTAGATGGGCTCTCCCCAGGTCCATGCCCAGGTTCCTGGGAAATGACCCAGAATCTCAGTTTGTAGCAACTTAAGAAGGCAAACCCATAATTCATTGCATTTCCTCTCAAGTTCAACCAGGGGCAAGCATATATCCTAACACACCTCCATTCTGTGAACTTCCAGCCCACAGGGGATCAAGCACGTGAGTGTGTTGGGTCAAACAAACTTGTTTAGGGGAGTGAAAAAAAAAACGCTTGCTCCTTGTCTCCCGTAAACAACAGCCTCCAGCTTTCCAGAAACTATCTGTTCTTGGGTAAGGGGCTTGCAGATCAGAGGCATTTTTGTTTTGTGGATCTCTTAGGCATAGTAATTAAAACTTAAAATATAACTTTGACTCTCACAACAGTAGTAGGAAAAATAACTAAGATAGAAGGTAAATTCTAATTTGCATCATACTAAGTATTTTCGGATTCCCCCCCCCAATGAAGTGCTTTTATCATATGCTATCTTAATGGTTGTTTTTCTGGATACACTAGAAGGTCAACTCAGACAAGGTGCTGGTTGAATCTCCCAGGGGTAAAAGGCTTGTTCCCCACAGTGTTGCCATAGGGAGACTGAGGGCTCTGTAGGAGTCCGGGCTTAGTGAAAAGACCCCTAGTTATTGAGGCAAGGTTGTAGAAGGGAATGGAGGGACTAAGTCTCTTCCTAACAATCAGCTCACAAGTACTGCTTCTTGAAGGCTGTGCCTATAAGAAGATAACGGGTGCTACGGTTTGGATCTGAAATGTCCCAAACTGCTCTTGCTTCAATGTTTGGCCTTTAGCTGGTGGTCTTTAATAGGTGGAGTGTAGCCAGAGAATGTGCGCATCACCGGGGGGGGGGGGGTTGTTGTAGGGAATCTCATCCCTGGTTCATTCCTGTTACACATCTCCTTGCTTCCTGGTCCCCACTGATGTGAACAGCAGCAGGATCCAGCTCCAGTCACTACATGGACGGAGCTGATCTTTCAACCAGGTCTTGTCAGCCATGATGGACTGTGACCACTGGAGCCAAGAGGCGGCCTAAACTCTTCCTTACTAGATCCATTGGTGAGAACTTGGGGGAAAAAAAGCCCATATCACTAACCCAAACCTAATGACCTCTTAGTCCTGTCTGGCTACTCTGAGACTCAGCCTGAGCGGCTTGGGAACAGCATACATTGGTTTCTCGTCATTCTGAAGGCTTGGAAATTTAAAGTCCAGGTGGTAGCAGAATTATCGTGTGGTAAGAGCCACTAGTACTCCTTGTGGGCCCCACCCTCAAGATGCCACATAATCTGAAGTACATCCCAAATACCCAGTCTTCAAAATAATTCCTCTAAGCCTTTTGGGAAAGAAGATGTGAGGAAGAAGATGCAACAGGCGGAAAACCTCCTCACAAAAAGGATGTCTCTCCTAGAAGTTGTGAAAGCCACCCCAGCAGAACTGGAGAGGGCCTTTGCAGGGACAGAAACAGAGAAAGCTCTTCGCCCCAGCTTGGAAAGCAAGCTCTCAGCGATGAAGGAGATGCAGGAGGGGAAACTGGAGATGACTCTCGCTCTGGACGAGAAGGACAGGTCTGCCACCTTGCTTTCAGTGTGGGGTTGAAAAATCAGTGTAGCAAACCTGGGATTCTCTCCAACAGAGAACCAAGTCAGTGCTGAGGGAGTCTGTGGTCATGGTCTCCATTTTTCGGTTCCCTCTCGCTTCAGACTGATTGAGGAGTTGAAGCTGTCTTTGAAGAACAAAGAAGCTTTCATTCGGTGCCTTAAGAGGAGACATCTCAGATGGCATCTCCTGACAAGAGTGTGTCCTCTGGAGAGAACTCTGAGGACTTTCTGCCACTCTGAGGGAAGAAAAGGAGAGAGACACGGAAGCTGCACAAAAGAGAACAGCAGAAGGAGAGACATCACTTGGAAGAGAAGATCCAGACACTTCTGGAGGACCTGAGAGAGAGGGGAAGAGAAATTGTTATAGAGAAGAAAAAGTAGCTGGAAGATAGAGAAAGCATTCAGGGCCTAACCATGGCATTAAAATCAAAGGAAAAAGAGGCTGAAGAACTTAACTCTGACATCAAAGAGCCCACTGCTGCCTTCACCAAACCCTGAGAGGCCCCCTTGAAAACACAGGCCACAAAATCCCAGGGGTCTGAGGGCTATGAGGCTGCCCTGGTAGAAAAGGAAGCCCTGTTGGCCGAACTGCTCTCAGAAAACCTCACAAAGAGCACTGAGAAACATAGACTACTCAGGAATGTTAAAAAGGTCACCCAGCAGTTGAGCCACCTGTATAAGGAAAGAAAGATGCCTTGTGAGAGGACTCATGTTGGAGAGGTTTATGGTGGGGGAAAAGGGAACAGAAAAAGAGGCAGGGGGAAGGGGAGACCAGCCTCCGGGGACAGGAGCCCCAGAAGAGAAGAGAGAGGGATGGGGGAGTGGGCATGCCTTTTAAAAGGGAACGCAGTGAATGTGCACAGGAGGTGCTCTTAGTGGCCACAGCTGAGGAAGTAGCCTGTCAGCACCCCAAGGGCAGGCCAGTACAGATGCCTAAACACTAACATCCCTCCCTTTTAATTTTGTTTATTATAAAAAGGTGAGGACTCAGGGGAAACAAGAACTACTCCTTGCTGACCAAGGCAGCATCATTCATCTTTGGGGGACCTGGAAAAGCTGGGGTGCCGGCAACATCCTGGAGTATCTGGCTGGTTCACTTCACTGTTCTGGCTCTGGGGAACCATCAGTCGCTGCCTGGACCTGGCAGTATATTGTTCAAGGTGGACCCAGTTGTCAGGATTCAGGTGCAGGGAGGAATCTTGTTGGCAGCCGGATTTTGTAATCTAAGAGTAAAAACCCCTTGATATTGATTTAAAACACTTTGTAAACAGTTGTTCACAACGTTAAAACTTGGTTTTGCCTTCTCTGGTTTAGGAGTATGCTCTAAGTCTCAGGACCACAGCTAAAAACCAGACACTAAAATATTCCTTCTGTTCATAGAGCTGATGATAGCGATCCATTTTTTTTTTTCCCTAGCAACTTGCCTTTTTTGCTTCCTCAAGAAACAAATGCCTGAGGTCTCCAGGATGGCAGTTAACTGGATGCTTCTCTGCCCACACCTCCCGCTAAGCGTAAGCCCACTAACTCCCAACTTTCCCATTCCTCACATCGTCCCATGCCCACAGAAAGTAGCCAGACTTGAACTGGCACCCCTATACCCAAAGAGTCTGGGATGTTCTGATGGAAGCTTCACCCCAGCCTCTGGCACCCCTATACCCAAAGAGTCTACAATATTTGGGTGGAAGTTCTACCTGAAGCCCTCTCCCCCATCTCTCTCCAAACCCCTGCTGCCATCTCAGAAAGCTCGCCGAATGATGACCTCCGCCCCCAGAGCTGCTCCAGACCACTCCTACCGGATATTTAAACTGCCCCCCAGAAAACAGACGTGTGGTCTTCTGGTCTTCCAGTCCCATCTCCTCTCTGGGGGTCTGGAAAATCATCTGGGGGTGTTTGTATTCATTAAACCTGCTTTGGAGCCTCAAACTCCTAGAGCTCGGCCTGTCTCTGCCTCCTGAGTGCTGGGATTAAAGGCGCCCCCACTGCCAGGCAAACCTGGGCCTTTTCTAACTTGTTTTGATTTGGATTGCTGCATCAGCAGAGGCTTATCGGGGTGCAGAAACTTTTCAGTTACAACCAAGAATTGGAGATTTTTAGAAACAGTTTTGTCAGCCGGGCGGGTGGTGGTGCATGCCTTTAATCCCAGCACTCGGGAGGCAGAGGCAGGCGGATCTCTGTGAGTCCGAGACCAGCCTGGTCTACAGAGCTAGTGCCAGGACAGGCTCCAAAGCCACAGAGAAACCCTGTCTCGAAAAACCAAAAAAAAAAAAGGGAAAAGAAACAGTTTTGTAAGTTCTCACTATCTTTTTAAATTTGTCACAAGAATGCTTCACCTAAAACGGGCTTTCCTGTGGGAACTGAAGAAGCAGTCGGCTTTGGGAGGGAGGGAGGGAGGGAGGGAGAGAGGGAGGGAGGGAGGGAGGGAGGGGGGGAGGGAGGGGGGGAGGGGAGGAGGGAGCTCCGTGTTCATTTCAAAGCTCCTGCTTTTAACCTAGTGCTGGGTGGGTACTGATCAGAGACCGCACAACCAGCAGGGGACAAAAAGAAAGTTGTCACCTGCTATATCCTCAGAGCTTATGGACTTAAAAAAATTTTTTTAAAATTCATTTTATATACCAACCACAGTTCCTCCTCCCTCCCCTCCTCCGGCTCCCCCCCTACTTTTCCTTCCCCAACCCACCCCCCACCCATTCCTCAGAAAAGCCTGCCTTAGGCACGAAGTTTAAGGATGACTAACTACACTGCACCAGAATATGCAAAGCAGCACCCCAGACCTCAGCCTCCAGCCAAAAAGATAGAGGAGGAAACAGTGAATCCGACAGTAGGAGTCTACCGAGAACAAACCCAGGAATTATGCTCGGTCATCTCTCCAGGCAGCGACTGCCTCAGACTCAGAATGAGGGTGTTGGCTGGCTCTCCTGATCAAAAGCTGGGGCAACAGCTGTGACAATATGGACGTTAAGTGTTTGGAACGGGGAGGCAGCCTGGCCCTCAAGCCTTTGACATCTCGGCTCCTTCCTTTACCTCATCTGTAGCTTGGGAAAGCCATCTCGTTTCTATGGTTTCTATGACATTGATAGAAGCGGTCAGTTACCCTTTGTGAACTCAAAGGAAATAGTAGCGTTTACTATTTACGGAAGCCCGTGCTTCGCTCAGAGCGGGCACACCGCACATTTCTCTGACTTAATCTCTTTGATCATTACCTAGTGCAAAAACAGCCAGCAAATGGCTGCCGGGTAAGGTTCTTGCCGAGCATGCACAAAGCCCTAGGGCTCTTCCCTGGCAAACTGCACGTGTGCCTCAGTTACATCACGTGTGTGAAGCTGGCCTGATCTACCTGAGAGCTGGTCCCCAGAAGAAATTAAAATTAGTAAGTAAATAACTAGAACAAAATTTGCAAAAATGACTCCGAGGCCAAAGGAGAGAGTGAATGAGCCTTGTGGGAGGTGACGCCTCTTTCGAGACACCATGCTTACCGTGATTTTTGAAAAACAGGTGTCAGCCTCCGTGACAGTTGAAGGGATGGGGTGGGACCTGGTTAAATGCTCTGTCAAAGGGAGCAGCAGGCACAGGGACTCGGTGTCCTAAAGGAACCTGGTTTGCTTAGGACATGCAAGGAAAAAGAAATCAGGAAAAAAATGCATTTGAAAGAATTTTTGAAATATGTGAGCATAACTTTGGCACATGAGGAAGAAAAGTGTGATGTAGAGAAGGCCAGGCTTGGTGCTCGGAGTCAAAGGAAGGATACACGGATAGCTTCAGGGACATCCAGCAGTGGCATTTGCCTGAAAGGTCGGGTGGCTCCAGGGAGCAGAGGGATGACAGGCTTAGGGAGCCACTTGCCTGGGGAAGGATGGGACGCACCCCACTGGCTGCCCTTAGTCCCCCTGAAACACACACCAGAAGCTTCTTTCTGTTGAAGGAGGGGAGTTGGACGGTTGAGTTTTCTCTTGACAGGTTAATTTGGCAGAGAACTCAGAAACCATTCATGTAGAAAGAGAAGACAACAACGATGCCATTTAAAAGGTCACCTCGCCACAGCCAGGTTCACGCCCGTAACCCTAGTACACAGAAGGCTAAGGCTGGAAGATTGTCCCGAATTTCAGGTCAAGCCAGGGTACATACTGTGTTCCATGTCGGCCTGGGCTACAGAAAGAGATTGTGTCTCAAACAAAACAAAAACCAAACAAATCCCCTCACACACACGAACAATTAAAAGAAGCAATCCTCTTTAAGAGTTTATATCACATAATAAACCAGGCTAGGACCAATTCAATAAGACTGAAATTGGGAATTGGGGAATCTCTTGCATGCAAGCATACATACGTGTTGTGTGTGTGTGCACGCATGCGTGAGTGTGTGCACGCACGTGCATGTGCCTGCGTGTGTGTGTGTGTGTGTGTGTGTGTGTGTTACCTAGAAACAATACTGTAAAGATGTTATATCTATATAACCACTAGAGGGTGGTAGAGACAAGCTTGTAAATCCTGGGCTTCTACAACCATGCAAATATTTTCTCATCTGTGTCTTAACAATGGTTGCAAGCTTAGTTCTGTTTTATAT
>NW_026067892.1:12526227-12634932 GCF_014885135.2 Alexandromys fortis | reverse complement strand
TGGTTTTTCGAGACAGGATTTCTCTGTGGCTTTGGAGCCTGTCCTGGCACTAGCTCTGTAGACCAGGCTGGCCTCGAACTCACAGAGACCCGCCTGCCTCTGCCTCCCGAGTGCTGGGATTAAAGGCGTGCGCCACCATCGCCCGGCGGTAAATGTTAATTCTGTCATGCTATGTTGCCTTAGGTTTCTAAGTTGGCATAGCATCTGCCTGCAAGTGCTATCCTAAGGTTTATATTACCATATTACACATCTGCACATCTTAGCACGTTCACATACACATCTTCCAGTAAAACGATGCATCGTTTTAGATTATGATATCTACATTTGGTTTTACTCTTTTAATATAGTTTCCCCTCTACTGTAAATCTCATAAAAGGAAATCATTCTAGGTGAACAAGTTATTAACTTGACAAAAAGTTCATCAGGGCGGTTTTTAGTATGTTGTACAGGACCATCCTCCAAGCCAAACCACCGCCATCTTGAGGAGCTCACCTACGCCCATTTGGAAAGTTCATCCCAGGTGGGCTTGTCGACGACTTACATCCCCTCATAAGGACCCTCACCAGAGTATCCAGCTCTCCCCAAGGCCTGTTGTATGTAGTCTGCCTTAACTGCACATGGTCTCGAGGAGGGGCTAGAATATACAAACCGGGGAAGACTTGGAGGGGGGCTCCACCTATGCCATTATGGGGAAACCTTCCTTCATGCTGAAATACTTTCCAGGGCGGCCTTTTGGAAGGGAGCTCCTGCAGTCCTGTCAGGAACCCCTCATCTGTGCTCTGTAAGAAAGTCCCATGAATTCATTGGTTCCCCAGAGTAAACTTTGGTCAAATCATACCTGCATTCATCTTTGGGACTTTAGGAGGAGGAGGAGATCTTACTAACGTCTCCTCTGGGAAGGGATATTAGCAGCACTACAACAATGATAATGGACTATAGACCAGAAACTTCACAGGGAAATGGCTTGTAATGTTGACCTTGACTGTCAACTGGATGGGACTGGCAGAGTCCTGGACGCGCGCGTGCATGCGTGCGTGCGTGCGCGAACTTTGAAGACTTTTCCAGAAAGGTTTCGCCAAGTGGAGAAAGCCAGTCCAGTATGGAGGCTGGGGACCAGACGGAGTGAAGGAAATTGAAGAAAACCAGTGAATGTGGGTGTTTTCTCCCTCTTTCTCTCTGGCTACCGTGACGTGAGCCGTTTCCTCTCACAAAGGAGGGAAACTCCCGAGTCAAGGGTTCTCAACCTATCCGTCTCGATCCCTTTGGGGGCGGGTCAAATGACCCTTTCACAGGGGCCTCATATCAGATATCCTGCATATCCGATATTTACACTATGATTCATAACTAACAAAATTACAGTTATGAGGTAGCACTGGAAATAATTTTAAGGTTGGGGGTCACCACGCCGCAAGGAACTGTATGAAAGGGTCTCAGCTTTAGGAAGGTGGAGAACCGCTGATCTAAACGAAACCAAAACTTTCCCCTCTCTGTTATTTATAGTACATATTTGCCACAAAAAAAAAAAAAAAAAAACTAACACATGTCCCAACAAACCTTTCATGGCCTGGCCTTTCCTTAATTGCAATGGCAACCTTACAATGAGTACTGATTTGTACAAGCTGTTGAAGCCATGTTGGCGCAAGACGTCCGTCTCTGCAATCAGGAAGGAGCAGGGGAATACTGGTGCTCAACTTGCTTCTCTGTTTTCATCTAGTCCAGAACCCCCTTCCCCCAGGCTGGTGCCACCCACCCATATTTGAGGCAGGTCCTCCCTCCTTGATCTAACCTCTCCAGAAACCCCCTCACAGAGGAGGACAAACATATTTCCCTTAGGTGACACAAAACCAAGTCAGGCCGACAGTGACTGTGGTAACCATCGCAAGAGGCAGCAAAGCCTGGACCCTGAAACTGTCCCTCCGTGCAGTGACCTTTACACCCTGCGAGAGTGTTCTCACAGAATGACAGCTGTCAGCCCCGGGTGGAGCTTTGGAAGTCACCTTATGAAGAGTGCTGGAGCAATTGTTTGTCATTCCCCACCCGCAGAGAACTGTGTACTTATCTTGTTTGATGTGTAAGCTATTGATAACGAGCGGCTGGCTTTGCCAGTAATTGGAAATATATACAAACACACACCTGTGTGTGTGGCCAGGTAGATTGAGGAAGTAAATCACTTTACATTCTCCAAGTGAGAACGGTGGCCTTCTATAAAGTTGTAAGTGTGTTGGGTGTCGTGTTAAGTCCTTTAAATGGCTCGTCTTTCTTGAAATAGCACTCCCAAAGATGCATGGAAGGGAAGCCAACATCTACAGATATGACGTCACCTACCTAGTGCCAGTCAGGTAAGCAGGGGCAAAGTGGACATTTCAACCAGGAGGTGGCATCACACACCTTTTAGCCCCAGCACATGGGAGGCAGAGGCAAAAGGATCTCTGCGTTCAAGGCCAGCCTGGTCTACAGAGTGAGTCCCAGGATGGTCAGTGCTACAGAGAAACCCTGTCTCGAGGGGGGAAAAAAAGAGTGGACATTTGAACCCAGAAGTTTCAAGTTCAAAGCCCACCCTCTCCACTAGCATTCAGTGTTCCACTTATGTCTGTCCAACAGGCACACGCCGCTCTACTAAGACCACCATTGTTTGAAATATTATCGGCATCAAGTTCTTCTTAACAGGGTGTATATATTTAGTCTTCCCGTGCCTTGTTTCTGAATGGCAGCTTCATCCTCAGCAGTATCTCCCTGAAAACCAGCGGATGTGTGCAGTTCTTAGATGGGCAGGTGACAGAAGGACATTGCATCCCTAGTTAATGGGCGGAGCATTTAGAATAGTTAGCTGGTCATTGTTCATGGGACACCACAATGATTAGCTTCAGACGAGACAGGTGGAAGCCCATGCTGTGCTCGTGGTTGCTCGAATCTCCTGCTCCAGATCGACACTTAGTTCAGAGTTTTAGGGCAATGAGTGTGTGCTTTGATGCTGGATGCTGATGACGCAATCCTAGCTTCTGGACACTGTGTCCTCCTTGCTGTGTTTATGAGCATCTTTACATATGCCATTATTAATTTATGGCAATAATGTAATAAGCACCCCCATGAAACCATAGTCCAGTTTCAAATCTAGGACCTGAACCACCACTGACACCTGTGGGGTCCTCTGGAGCCTCTCATTCTGCTACCGTTCCCGGCCCAGGAGACTGCGGAGGTCTGGAATCACCTTTTTCTGTGTTGCATTTTGATTTAGTCTCATCTATATAGTCCTTTAAATTTTTTGGTTTGGTGTGTGTGTGTGTGGAGGCCACAAGAGAAAGTAAGAGAGTCAGATACCAAGGAGGTGAAGTTATAGACAGTTGTGAGCCTAAAGATGTGGGTGCTTGGAATAGAACTCTTGTTCTCTGGAAGAGCAGCACGTGACTGCCCAAGCTGGCCTTGAGCTCCAGGGCTCGTCTTGAGTGGGTGGGAGCACCGGGTGGCTTTCCAGTCTTCCCCAGCTCGGTGGTAGAGACAGCTAACGCCACTAGGGGGCAGCAGTGAATGGGCTCTGAGAGCTGGTAAAATTCAGTCGAATCTTCAGAACCACCAGCAACCACCAGCGTGTGTATGCGTGGTAAGTGTACCCTCCTGCTGTGAGCACCTCCAACAACGCTTTAATTAGATTGCTTCAGTTTCATCCATGATTGGTGACTTTTCTCTTTTTCTGTATAATCTTGCCGGAGTTGTATCTGTTTTGCTTGATTTTGGGGCTCCAGTTAGCAGGCTCACACACATCCTCATTCTAAATATCATCGGTTTCTGCTCTTCTTTGTCTGGTCCCCTCTTCCCCCACAGACTAGATTTTAGCATGGCGACATGGGGAAGGTCAGTACTGCTATATAAAATCTTCCTGGTGAGGACTGGGGAGGTGGCGTTCACTGATGTTCACTCCTTCATGCACGAGGACGTGAGTGTGACTTCCTGTGTAAAGGTGGGTGTGGATAGCAGCACTCATCCGTAATCCCAGTGCTCTGATGGTGAGAAGCGGGACAGATCCCCCAGAGGGGTGTGGGCCATGTCACCTGGGTTAGGCAACACAGCTGTAAACAGCAAAGGTATCCTCTCTCCCTCCGTCTCTTCTTTTTTTTTTTTTAAAGATTTATATATTTATTATGTATACAACATTCTGCCTCCATGTATGCCCGCACGCCAAAGGAGGGCCCCAGATCTCACTACAAATGGTTGTGAGCCACCATGTGGTTGCTGGGAAATGAACTCATGATCTCTGGAAGAGCAGCCAGTGCTCTTAACCACTGAGCCATCTCTCCAGCCCCCTCCCTCTCTTCTATCCTGAATTTTTGGGCATTTCCTTGTGTGTGCATGTTTAAGATTTGTTTTATTTTATGTGTGTGAATGTCCTGCCTACATTTACACCACATATGAGTCTGTTGCCTGCAAAGGTGATAGGAGGGTGACAAATCCCCTGGAACTGGAGTTATGGATGGTTGTGAGCCACCGTGGGGGTGCTGGGATCAAACCCAAGTTTTCTGTTGCTATGTAGCTGAAGATGACCTTGCACTCCTGATCCCTCTGCACAACCACTCCCCCCCCCCCCCCCCCCCCCCCCCCCGCCCAATGGGATTACAGGAATCATCCCCAGGGTTGTCTTGCCGAATCAATCATTTTTATTTATTCATTTTTTAGTCATATTTAGCTATTCGTGTGTATGTAGAGGGATGTTACATGCATGCCACAGTGCCCTTGTTGAGGTCAGAGGATAACTTCTGGGAGTCAGTTTTCTCTTTCTACCCTGTAGGTCCCAGGAAATGAACTCAGGTAGTCAGTCAGGTTTGGCAGCAAGTAGCTCTATCCATTGAGCATCTCACTGGCCCTGACCTAATCAGTCCTTGAGTCTGGTACTTCATTTCCTGCTCAATGGGCTGTCTTCCTTCCAGGCTCTCCTCAGCCAGGCCTATCCTTCCCTGTGATACTTCTTTGCTTACATGTATCCAGTGTCTGTGCATCTGTGGTGTTTAGCATACACGTCTACCTTCCTCGCTGTAGCTATGATCCTTCTTTCATTTGCTCTTCTTATTGTTTCCTCTGTGCTCCAAGAAGCTCAAACAATGTAGGATACGTCACACACATCATGCTGTGTTGCTCTCTCTGCGGTGAATGTGTTATCTGCCTCATCCACTGTTGGGTGTATATATGAGAAGGGCCAGCAGCCACCATGAAAGGCCTCATTTTAACCGGTAAAACAAGAACATATAAATCCAGTCATTACAAGAGAAACAGGAGATAAGGCCAAGCAGGCCCACAGCGGCCTGGTGGGCTGATTAGCAAGGTAAGGAAGCACTGGAAGTACAAGGGCTCTCCACGCGCCCATCACCCCGCACCTATTGACCGGCAGTAGTAGGATCACCATCGGGTGATAACTGTGCCCTAAGGAGGATACGGTCCAGGGGTCTGCTCCCCTGAGAACTTCCCTGAGAGGCTCTGGGTGATGTTAGGAAGGGTCTGTGCTGCACAGACTGACGTCATAAAGGGAAAGAAGGCAGTTTATATAAAGCACAGGATTCACTTGATCCTTCGCTTGGCATAACTTTCTGTGCTGCACAGCTGTGTTTGTCTACTGGGTTTGGTCAGGATCCCTGTAAAATAATAAAGCGTGTGGTTATGTCTCTCGTTGTCTATTTGAATGATGTTATTTAAAGAAAAAAAATAAAACAAAAAGAAAGCCAAGAGTAGACTTGAGAAAAACACTGACTGTCTACCGAGGGTTTAACCGTCTATGCTGTTGGCTCTTCTTGCTCTTGACGTTATAAGGTAATGAGATTAGGCAACAATGGGGCTAAGAGTGGACTAAGTACAAACTTATTCTTAGTATTACATCATGAAGCCAACATCTGTAAGAAATTTTTAAAATAAATCATGTGCTGTCAAAGTCGGAGCTAATGCTATGATCAAAATTCTCAAGCAGGAGTGAAAGAGATGGCTCAATGGTTAAGAGTGCTTGCTGCTCTTCCAGAGGACCTTGGTTCCATTCCCAGCACCCACACAGTGGCTCATAGTCATCTATAACTCCAGTTCCAAAGAATCTGATGCCCTCTTCTGGCCTCTGAAGACACCAGGCTCACACAGGGTGCACAACACACATACAGGCAAACACTCACACACATGAAATATAAACAAATTAAAAACAAACCTTTAAGAAAGTAAAGTTAAAAATATTTCAAGGAGAGAAATGGTGGAAGGAAACCCTTTTAATGTATAAAGTGGTTATTATTCTTAGTTTATTATTACAAGGAAAGCTAACATTCTGGATAAGAATTCGGTGCTACTCATACTCAGAGATGTTGGTGACAGTTCACAAGTAATACTATAAATTTACTTTAGAATCTAATGTAATTTCCTTTAATGGGAAGAAATGAAAAATTTAAGGGAGTGTTGCTAAGATTTTCTTTTAATCTTGATTTTTATATTGTTTTTATTTGGTTGCAAAACAGCTCCTGCAGGCTGTGTGTTTACATACAGTGTCTCTACATGGTGTTACTCTTCTGGGAGGTCATAGACTCCTTAAGAAGTGGGGTCTAAGCTGGGCTGTGTTGGTGCACGCCTTTAATCCCAGCACTCGGGAGGAAGAGGCAGGCGGATCTCTGTGAGTTCAAAGCCATCCTGGTCTACAAGAATGAGTTCCAGGACAGGTACCATAGCTACAGAGAGAAACCTTGTCTCAAAAATAAAATAAAATTAAAAAAAAAGAGAGAGAAGGATTTTGCTGGAGAAAGAGGAACAGGGTTGGTGGGAAGCAGGCCTTGAGGTTGGTAGTCTGCCCCCCCCCCCGCTCCTGTTTTCTTTGACCCAGTCCTGGAGAAAGCAATCAACCTCATGTTCCTAGCCCCCAGCTTCAAACTACTCCTGCTAACATACCCCCCCCCCCCCCAGCGAAGAACTGTGCCCTGGATCCCAAACCCTACTTACTTCTTGGCAGCTATTGGTTGAGGCAACAAGACAAGGAGCGAACTGTGCTGACTGGTTATTTTCCTTTTTTTTTTTTTCCTTTTCATTTTGATACAAGCTGGTGTCATCTGGGTCGTTTTGTGTGTTTGTTTTTTTTTCAATTTGATACAAGCTGGCCATCGTCTGGGAAGAGGGAACGTCAACTGAGAAAATTGCCTTCATCGACCGGCATGTGGACGGGCCTGTGGGGGTGTTTTCTTGATCAATGATTGGCGTAGGTGGGCTCAGCTCACTGAGACAGTGCCATCCTTGGGCAGGTGTCCTGGGTTGTATAAAGAAGCTGGGTGAGTAAGCCATGGAGAGCAAGCAGGTAAACACTCCTCCATGGTCTCTGCTTCAGTTCCTGGCTCCAGGTTTGGGTCTTGACTTCCTGTTCTGAAGTCCCTCAGTGCTGAACTGTAAACTATCAGTAACATTAAACCCTTTTCTCCCTAAAGCTGCCTTTGGCCATGGTGTGCATCATGTGAACTGAGAGTAACTAGGATACTAGGTAGACAAGGTGGTGTCTTAGGCTTTGGGAACTGGCTTGTGGAAATCATATGGGAGAGTTTGGGGTGGTGGGCTATAGAAGAAGCCTTATTGGACTGTAAGCAGAGCTTAAGGCCACCAGGGTAAGAATTAGAAGACAAGGGCCAGACAGTAGGGGAGTCAGTTGTTGCAGGGGAGACAGCGGGCATGGGGGGGGGGAGGTGGTCTTGTGAGGTTTCAGAAAACAACAGGAATATATTATAGAATTGAACTACAAGCCTGCCATGTTATATTCTATTAAGAAATCGGCTGCAGTCTGGCCATATCCTGAAAGATTAAGTGAGGCTGACTAAAAGCAGTGGACTAATTTGTTTGATGGGGAAAATGTCTTGTTAGTTTGGGGTGTGAGTGTGTGTGTGTGTGTGTGTGTGTGTGTGTGTGTGTGTGTGTGTGTGTACTGACCTCTTCGGATCAGATAACCATATAGGATGCTCATCTCTGGGATGTCAATAGCTCTTCATTTAAGAGTGGGGCTATGTGCAGTGTTCCCCATCAGTGTCAGCATGTCAACTGGTGTTGTCATTTTGGGGATCCTGGTTAGGCAGTCATATTGTTGAGGTATCATGATTGTAGCTTCCCTGCCATTTTTAGGAGACACAATCTCATGGCAGACTTCTTGTCCCTCTGGCTCTCATATCCATTTGGCCCCTCTTGAGCCTTAGGTGTCGGGTTTATAGTGCAGATGTAATGGTCTGTCCTGTCCCTTTAAGAGACAGCCCTACCTACTCCTTCCCCTGTTCACTGAGCCAAGCAGATCTTCCTTCTGCTGCCAGCCTGAGCACCTTCCTTTTCTATCTCTCTCCTGAAGAGGCAGCTTCTGTCTCTCTCCCTTCCCTTCCTCTCTCTCTCTCTCTCTCTCTCTCTCTCTCTCTCTCTCTCTCTCTCTCTCTCTCTTTCTCTCTCTCTGTGCCTCTCTTTGCTCTTCCCCCTTCTCCCCTTCCCCTCCATAACCCACTAAATAAATATCCAACCTCACTAAGCATGGTGTGCCTATCTGTCTGGGTCTCTCACCCACCACACGACTCCCTGCCTGGTACTTGCTGCCACTCAGGGAATGGCACTGGTTTATTTTTTTACCATAACAGCAGATATATTGGTTGGCCCTGGGCACCCACAGCCAGCTGTTCACTGCATAGTGACCAACTGTAGCTTTCTGTAATGGTCTCTGTCTGGTGAAAGAGAAGCTTCTTTTGATGAGGGATGAGAGCTACATTTATCTGTGGCTAAAAGGATAAGTATTTAGAATGCAACTAGGAATTATACTGTCTTAGGCAAGTGGTACTGGTAGTTTTTCCTCTGTTATCTACTTCCTCATTCGTCCCTGGAAGTCAGCTAGGTTTACAGTCCCAGGCACAATTTCCTTCCTCTTGAGTGGGACTTTAGTCCAAGTAGAGAGCTGTTGGTTTTCACCAACAGGCAAATGCCACTATTGCACCTTTAGGGATATCTTGCTGTACTGAGCATTGTTGCTGAACAAATATGCTATGTATGAGATTCATACATCTTTAAGCGGTTAAAGATATTCTCACCATCACTCTCTCTATTCATGAACTAGGATGCTCTCTCACGTTCGTTGTGGCCACTGCCCTGACGGAGCAGAAGCCCTGACGTTTATTGACCGATTGGCTTATGTTAGATGCTGCTGTAAATGTTTCACGGGAGTTCCACAGTGTAATCCTCAGCACAAAGCAAGGAGGTCTGTCAGAGTTTCCCTGCCTTTACTCCTCTAGGAAAGATCGGGAGCCTTCCTTAAGGTAAGAAGCTACTCCAGGCCACACAGATCTAATCGGGTGTATCCTGATCTGAACAGCAGGCTTCTGGGGCGCCTGACCTCCATCCCTGGGCGATCATGTTTCATATGCTGCTGCACTAGGCTCTTCCCTGCCTTTGTAACTCTCCTGGCCTCCCTGGGGTCCTTTAATGTGTGACTTCCCACAAGCTCTCTTAGCGGCTAGATCCTCAATACACATTTTGGTTTTGGATGAATGAATGCATTTACTTTAGAGTTGGTCACCTTTAGGTATACTCCCTTGTATAATGCCTAGTGTAAAAGCTACTGACCAGGCCAGCCAGTCCCCCTTCTATTTGGCCTATCAGGAATAACTAGCCAGATTTCCCTCTCCTCTCCTCCTTTTACCTCTCCTCCTCGTCCCTTCCCTTTCCTCTCCTTCCCTTTTCATTGCTTTTCTCTGTTACAGTTTTTTGTATGCTTTCTTTTTGTTCTTGTTGTTGTATTTTTGAGACAAGGTCTCATGTAGCACAAATTCACTGTACAGCCAAGGATGATCTTACATTTCTGATTCTCCTCCCACCGACTAGAAATACACTCACACACATCAAAACTAGCTCACACAGTTCTGGGGAGTCAAACTCCCAGATTTGTGCAGGCCAGGCAAGCATTCTACCAACCAAGCTAGTTCCCCAGCTCCCAGGCACATTTTTCTCAGTTCCCTGTCTTTGGCCACCTTTCATTTCTAGTAGAGGAGCATCGATATGCTGAGGAGAATTTATAACATGTACATTAAACGCCCCGTGTGCAGCAGGCTGTGGCCTACCTAGGTCATAGCTGAGGAGAGAAAAACTGAGCTCTTGAGTAACCCCATAGGTTAAAGCAGGACGCAGGGTGGATGTACCCTGGCATTTCATAACTATGCAAGCAATCGAGCAGTATGCAGTATTCAGGTCCCCAGATAGAGAGAGAGGAGAGAGAGATTGAGAGAGAGAGAGAGAGAGAGAGAGAGAGAGAGAGAGAGAGAGAGAGAGAGAGAACAGGTCCCTCTAACAACACTTCTGAAAGACTTCCCGAGGGGATGGCAACGACTAGCTAAATGTAAACAGTAAGTGAGGAGGGCAGGGGAATGGCACAGAGCCTGAGGACCTGAAATTGATTCCTGGAAACCATGTGAAAGCCAGATAGTGTGACTCCCCACCGTAATGGCAGGGCTCCTCCGATGAGCAGGAGAGTCAGCTGCAAGTTCGCATAGGCAGCACAGCGCAGGGCATGGTAGCACAGCGGTGCGGTGGCAGAAACAAGAGAGAGCCTGTCTCCAAATCAACACAAAGAAGAGAACTCCCAAAATGTTGTTCTGTTTTCCCAGTTGTCCTCCAGACTCACCATGTCACGTGTGTGCCTTCTCTATCTCCACCTCTAGAGAAAGAGAGTGAGAGAGAGAGAGAGAGAGACAGAGAGAGAGACAGAGAGAGAGACAGAGAGAGAGAGGGAGGGAGGGAGGGAGGGAGGGGGGAGAGAAAGGGAGAGAGAATAATACAATCGTAGTAGATCTGAGGCTAATGATGAAGGGCAGTCACAATGGGGAGGGGCTGCAGGCTGCACCTACATCCGGAGCTTGAAGAAAAGTCCATTTCATTATTTTGAGAAAATAATCCTCTGATAAGAGTCACAACCATCTTCTTGTGGATGAGTCGATTAAAAATAACTCAAAAATGAGGGTGTAGGCACTATGCGTGAAGAGAAATATGTACATGGGCACGTGCACAGGGTAAGCCTGTGTGAGTGTTGGAGGTGAAAGACAATAGGAACAGTTATATGCCATGGAGAATTAATTCTGACTACAGATCAGGTTTGCTTTCTGACGGGCTGAGCAGTAATTGCAGTAATTATCGACACAGCCTCCTGTGGGCCTCATGAAGAAATTCCCACCGTAAGTTGGGTAGCCAGCTCTATGTAGAGTTGGACTCCTTCCCTTCGGAATTGTCCAGGGGCTGAAAACCTTAGCCAGCTTCAAATGATACTTTCTTTAAACCGAGGAGAAACTGGAACCTTCATAATTATCTCAGATCAAGGAAATAGATATTATTAACATATGCTATTCACCTATATAATTATATATTAATGGCATTTTTCGTCTCTCTGACTCCAAAATCTTGTCTGCACGCAAGGAGTTTGCAAGCCCAAACTCATCTTTCAGAATCCCGAGAGGCCAGAAGCCCAGGGGCATCATGGGACACGCTGCTAGTGCTGACTGTGTCTGGATGTCCTGGGAGGTTAAATTCTAGTCAAATATTTAAAAATAAAAACAAAGAACCACATCTTTGTTTCATTGATTTGTTGCATTGTTCTCTTTATATACATATATATATATATATATCGATTTTAGGCCTGTGTTTGATTACTTTTTGCCATCTACTCCTCTTGGGTGTGTTTGCATCTTTCCGTTCTAGCACTTTCAGGTGTGCCATGAAGTGGCTAGTGCGAGCTCTCTCTACTTTCTTTATGTAGGCACTTAACTACTACGAACTTTCCTCTTAGCACTGCTTGCATAGCGTCCCACAGGCTTGGGTGTGCTGTGCATTCGTTTTCTTTGAGGTCTGAGAAGTCTTTGATTTCTTCCTCTGTTTCTTCCCTGACCCAGTGGCGATTCAGTAGAGTTACCAGAGGTAGGTAAATTCAGATTTGGATTCCCTCTGGATCAATGGCTCTCAACCTTCCTAACGCCCCGACTGACTCTCTCTCGTACAATTCCTCATGTTGTGGTGAGACCCCCCCAACCCCTAAAATTATTTCATTGTTTCTTCACAACTGTAATTTTGCTACTGTTGTGAATCGCAATGTAAACATCTGGTATGTAGGGCAGCTCATGTGTGACCCTAAAAGGGTCACGACCCACAGGTTGAGAACTACTGCTCTCTACACCTATACCGCTTGGTTTTCAGCCCCTGCATGTTGAACAGCTGCTAGCTGGCCCTGGGCTGTTCCAGGCAGGAAGCTGATGGAGGTCTGTGTTTAATACACAATACATTCTTGGCACAGGTTAAGTGCAAAACACTAAGTCCCTGGATCTCTCCTCATTCAAGGTCACAGTGAAGTTCATTACAGGTTTCTTTGATAATGAATAGGTTTGCCTTCACTAGTTAACTGATGAAACATACCGGCGGATTCGGGACGAGTATAATTTGTATTTTATGTTCAGCCTGTCTGGATAGATAACACCTTTCCCATCCCGAAACTGTATGTGTCTTCCGGCCTCCCCTCTCAAGGGGGACGTGAAGAGAACCATTGCCTGTGTTGTTAACAAGGTGGGATAAGAAGGCGGGATGGCCAAATGTTAGGGCACCAGTGTCCTGATGGTTAATGGGACTTGCGCATCTTATCTATTTCTTTTTTTTAAAAAAGATTTTTATTCATTTAGTATGTGTATGGCTAGATATATGCTTACACATCAGAAGAGAGCACCAGAGCACAAGATCCCATTACAGATGGTTGTAAGCCACCAGTGGTTGCTGGGAATTGAACCTGGGTCCTCTGGAAGAGCAGCCAGTGCCATTAACCTCTAGGTCATCTCTCCAGCTCCCCAGTTTGACTTTCCTTTACATCTAGTCTGTTACCATTCTCACCACGCCCCTTAAATTCCCCTTCACGACTTTATGTCTGAATGGTCAAAGGCACAGGCTAGGCTGGGCTGCCTGTACAAGACATCGTCACTAGTAAGAATACCTTATCCATGAGCAACATAGAACTGGCAGGACATGTCACTGACCTGGGCTTCCTGACCTCAGTCCTACCGCCGTTTGGAGCTAGATCATTTTTAGAATTTTATTTCAAGCATCTGCATGTTGTATGTATGGGGATATAGCCTCCCTTATCCCCCATAGCCACACTTTTCTTTCCTGTTCCCTGCTCCTTGTCTCTCTAATCAGCTTTGTTTCCATGGTCCATAGTATGAAGATGAGTGTTAACTGCCAACTTGGAGGAATCTAGAATCACCTGGAAAATAAGCCTGTAGGCATACAAGTGAGGAATTGTTTTGGTTAGGGAAAGGGGAAGACCTTACTTCATTGAGCCCAGGGCCATTCCCTGAATCAGGCATCCTGGACTGTGTACAGAAAGCAAACATGGCAGCAGCGGGCGTCCATCACTCTCTGCCTCCTGACTGAGGCTGCGATGGGAGTGGCTGCTTCAAGCTTCTGCTCCCCACCCCCACCTCTAGCCTTGAACTCTCAGCTGGAATAGGCCCTTTCTCCTTCAAGTTGCTTTTTCCAGGGTGTCTTATTAGAGCAAGCAGGAAAGAAACTACGGCATGATGAGGAGTGTATGTATGACTTTATGTATCTCTATACAATCTCGGAACCACAGATGAGAGAAAACATATAATACGTATCCTTCTGAGACGGACTCCGGATTCTCCGTGTGCTTGTATAGGATTAGTTCCAGGTGTGAGAGGCTGGATGCGTCTCCTGAATCTGTCCAGAGCCTTGCAGGTCATTCTGCAGTGTTCGTGGCCACTGCTCAGGAGATGTCGGCAGCAGCCCTACAGATTCTGGAAAGATCTGGAATGTCTCCAGAAGCTGGATCTGGTAGACCCTGGTGTTATCTCAGTACTCGGGAGGTGGGAAGCAGGAGGATCATGACTTTCAGGCTAACATGGGCAAGCGAGACCCTGCGTTAAGAAAGAGAGAAAGCAGAACGGAGAGACAGCTCAGAGGTTAAGAGCACTGGCTGCTCTTCCAGAGGTTCTCAGTTCAGTTCCCCCGCAACCACATGGTAGCTGGCAACCATCAGTAATGAGAGCTTGTGTCCTCTTCTGGTGTCCAAGCATACCTGCAGGCAAAACACTATACATAATAAATATGTATAATAAATGGTGGTATCTTGGGGAATATTACTTTAAGGTGTGTGACTTTTGTTTACGGTGCATTTGTTTAACTCTGTAAAGCTGTGGTTCTTTGCCTGTCTAAAACACCTGATGGTCTAATAAAGAGCTGAATGGCCAATAGCAAGGCAGGTGCAAGGAGAGGCTAGGGTAGCAGGCAGAGAGTGTAAATAGAAGGTGAAACCTGAGAGGACAAGGAGAAAGAGAACAAGGAGAGAAGAATATCAGGGGCCAGCCACCCAGCTACACAGCAAACTACAAAGAAAGAAGTAAAGAAAGGTATACAGAAATAGAGACAGATAAAAGCCCAGAGGCGAAAGGTAGTCGGGATAACATAAGAAAACTGGCCAGAAAAAAAGCCAAGCTAAGGCCGGACATTCATGACTAAGAATGAGCCTCCTTGTGTAATTTATTTGGGAGGTAGGTGATGGGCCCTTCAAAAAAGTCAAAAGAGTGAAAAAAAAAAAAAAACCCACAGTATTTTGGCATTCCATTGTGGAACTCGAATATCCAGAGGCAAAAGGTCATCAGGATAATTTAAGTTATGAAAAGCTGGCAAGAAACAACCCAAGCTAAGGCCGGGCATTCATAAGAAATAGTAAGCTTCTGTATGTGTGATTTACTGGAGAGCTGGGTAGCGGGATCCCACAAATAAAATAAAATAAAATAAAAAAATAAAATGTCACACAACAGTGGCATGTGCCTGTAATCCCAGCACTTGAGAGCAAGCAGGAATTCAAGACCAACTCTGGCTGTGAAATGGGTCTGAGCTATACATACGGAGCCCTTGTGATTGCCAAATGTGTCCTGAGAGACACAGTCTCCAGGTAGAACCAGTTCCTGCATCTGTGTCTCATGATAATCTGAGAAACTCGGAGCACCCCAAACTCTCTTTTCAGATTATGCGCTTTGACTTCCGAGGAGAGAGGACTCCTGCTGGACCGTGCGCCCCACCGTGGTGAAACTGTAGTTAAGGCAACCTCCAACCGAAGACTCTTCGTTGTCTGAGAATTACCTTAACAAGTTTCTATGAGTTTCTGGCCAGTTTCTCCTTAACAAGTTTCTATGACTTTCTGGCCAGTTTCTCCTCAGACGACTTCACTGCTTAGCTGCATGCTCTCCTCACACTTCCTGTAGACGGAACTTGTTCACTTCAAACAAATGTCTGAGCCAGCAAGAGGCGAGGCCCTTGTCCTCGGGTCTCTGCTAGACTGGATGACAGCGTGCTCCTGTTCTCAAGCAAGCTACCCTGCAGTCTTCTGGAATTTGCTCTCTGGTGGCACCCCCAACCTTTTGTTGGTTTACTGCCTGTTACTTCCTTCTGTCCTGTCACACTCAGAATTCGCCACCCAGACGTACCCAAGAAGAAAGCTGGTCCTTAGCCACGATCACTTCTGCAGTCATTGTCCATTTGAGTAGTGGACTTCACTTCTCCTTCCTCCTTTGGCCAGCTGACCCCTTCATTAGGGTGTTACCTTGGAGACAGAGTGCTCACCTGAGCCTGTGCTAGAATTATCTGGTTTCTGACGGGAGTGACACTAGGCTCTGATCCCAGATTCCAATCCTGTGTGGAGTATACAAGTATATGTATATATATAGTTCATATATATATATATATATAGTTCATAACCATAATCCTACCATTCAAAGGCTGAGGCAGGAGACTCACAATGCCAGTGTGGGCAAAACATCTCTCTCTCTCTCTCTGTGTGTGTATGTGTGTATGAGAGAGAGAGAGAGACAGAGAGAGAGAGAGAGAGAGACAGAGAGACAGAGAGAGAGACAGAGAGAGACAGAGAGAGAGAGACAGAGAGTTTTTATTGATCTGGGTCCAGCCCCACTCCTGAGGACACAGAGCAGAGCAGCTGGGCAAGCCCCGCAGGTGAATCTGGGTGAGACTGGGTGTCACCCAGCAAAGAACTATTGTATTATTATTGTTTTATATGAAAAAAACAATGTCTTTTTGACAAGTTCAATCCTGCTAGTAACACTTGGAAAGGACAGTGACAAAAACCACGAGCAAAACCACACAGCACTGCCCTGATATGGTGGTCCACACCTGATAACCTGAGCTACGTGATAGTTGTAAAATAAAACAAACAAACAAGCAAAAGAAAAAACAACCTCACAAAATCCTAAGGGCATGATTAATAAAAGGAAGAATTGGAGTCAGGCACACTCTCAGGAGCTAGGGAGAGTTCAAGGCCCCTTAAAGAAGTAATTTTTTAAAGATTTATTTATTTATTATGTATACAACATTCTGCCTCAATGTATGCCCACATGCCAGAAGGGGGCGCCAGATCTCATTACAGATCCTTGTGAACCACCATGTGGTTGCTGGGAATTGAACTCAGGACCTCTGGAAGAACAGCCAGCCAGTGCTCTTAACCTCTGAGTCATCTCTCCAGCCCCTCAAAGAAGTATTTTAATTGAATATCCAGTCCTCTGTTGTTTTGTCTGCTTCCGTGTGTTGACAGAGATTTCTGTCCCACTGGGTCCTGCAGCTGTTCTGTCCCAAAGAACCACACAGAGGTCTACATTAACCATAAAATGGTTGGCCTATTAGCTCAGGTTTCTTATTAACTAATTCTTACATCTTAAGTTAGCCCATTATTCTTGTCTATGTTAGCCACGTGTCTTAGTACCTTTTATCAGTGAGACATTCTGATCTTGCTTCCTCTGTGTCTGGTTTCCTCTAAGTCGACTGCAGACTGACTCTTTCCTCATCCCAGAATTCTTCTGTTCTCCTCACCCTGCCTCTACTTCCTGCCTGGCTACTGGCCAATCAGCGTTTCATTAAAACAATACAATAGAAGTGACAGGGTATAAGACTATTGTCCCACAGCATCTGTGGAGACAGGCACATGCAGTCATGTGCGCATACCCCCTCCCATCCACCCAATACACAGAATTAAAGACAAATTTAAAAGGAAGATTACATTAAGGGATGCAATGCTTGTACTACACAACTGTAACAGACACCGTGAAATGACAGCTTCCAGCAAGTGCCTAGGGTGTCTTAGGTTCTCTCACTGACTCCCACACCACCTTTCCCACCCTCCCCTTCTCCCTTTCTACTTTCCATCCTTCACCCAAACCTATTCTTCACGTGTAATTATGGTGGGCTCTGAGAACTCTGCTACACCAAGGTTGACCTAGTGGTACCACTTTCCCTCTTACATCCTAGCTTTTCTACAGCGACAGCTATGAAACCCACTATTGCACAGAGAGAAATCTGATGTGCGTGCCAGCAAGGTATGGTGTCACTCAGAGGAGGGCACAGCTGCGAGTGAAGCAAGGGTATCGGGTTTCGACCTTGGGAATCTGTCCTAGGGAGGCGGGCCAAGTTCTTAAGCATACCTTTCGTTTGTTCAGCAAACTTCTATCAAGTGAGACCGTGTGCTCTGTGCTGGGGGGTTGGACAAGCAAAAGACATGCTTAAAGTGATAAGATTATCTGAAGGTGACCCAGGCCAGTTAGGTACTGGAAAAAAAAAATGGCTCCCCAAATTGTGCAATCTGAAGAGAAACCCAAGCTCTAGCATTGAAGGCAACTGTGTTTACAATTCAAAAGAGATACAATGTGCAATCTGTGTGTCATACATCCCTTGGAAGGATGCAGAGAATGTAAGGTCAAATGTATCATTGAAAGTATGAATATCGGGCTGGATAGTGGTGGCGATGCACACCTTTAATCCCAGCACTTGGGAGACAGAGGCAGGGAAATCTCTGTGAGTTCAAGGTCAGCCTGGTCTACAAGAGCTAGTCCCAGGACAGGCTCCATAGCTACAGAGAAACCCTGTCTCGAAAAACCAAAAAAATCAAACAAAACAAAAAATAAAAAATAAAACAAACAAAAAAAAACCCCAAGAATATCACACTAAACCTACAAATGGCTAATAATCAATTTGGATATAGATGTATCTATCCATACACATATACATCTTAGTTAGGGTTTCTATTGCTACCATGAAACACCATGACCAAAAGCAAGTTTGAGAGGAAAGGGTTTATTTGGCTCACCCTTCCATACACTGTTTATCATCGAAGGAATTCAGGACGGGAACTCGAACAGAGCAGGAACCTGGAAGACAGAGGCTGATGCAGAGGCCATGAAGGGTGCTGTTTATCGTCTTGTTCCCCATGACTTGCTCCACCTGCTTCCTTATGGAACTTAGGAGTACCAGCCCAGGGATGGCACCACCTACAATGGCCTGGGCTCTCCCTTATGCATCACTGATTAAGAAAATGCCTTACAGCCCCATCTTAATGAGGCCTTTTCTTAACTGAGGCTCCCTCCTCTCAGATGACTGTAGCTTGTGCCAAGTTGACATAAAACTACCCAGCACAATGTATTAGATTTCCGAACTGCATAAAAACACTCTACAATACACTCTACAACCACAGTGACATTGTCTACGAATACCCAAGGAATGGCAAAGAGCCGCATCAACAGGAAAGGGATCTAGAAGGTTTCCTTGGGGGTGGGAATGCAGTACAGCAATAGTGGCTTTATAGCTGGAGAGAGAAACTGGGCTTAGGGGAGAGCTGGAGGCTCTGAAAGGGGCTTTCGGAGCAGAGAATGGCCACTGTGGGGAGACCTTGGGGGACAGCAAGTTACTCGTGATGGCTGCGCGTGGAACCCCTGGGACAGGGCGGAGGGATGGAGAAGAGCCACTGAGATTCTGTGGAGGGAGTAGAACTGGAGCACTTAGGGTGAGCTTTTTCTCTTGAGGGATGGAGAGGGTCGGCACAAAAGCTTAACAGTTCTTACTCTTGTGAGTCCATTCGATGTTTGGGAAAATCACACTATTAGAGCAAGAGCAGATTCAGTACCCAAAATTCGGAAACCACTGCAGTTGTGATGGTACATGCCAACTGGTATGGCCTGGCATGAAGTCAATGCTTGCAAGACATGGCAACCTGTGGGTGAAGACAGCGATACAGTGGGGAAGGGTAAAGAGGAGGAGAAAAGGAAGGAGGGAGGGAGGGAAGAAGGGAGAGAGAGAGAGAGAGAGAGAGAGAGAGAGAACTGGGGGTAGAACCCAGAACTTAGAAATGCAGGGCTGGAGAGATGGCTCAGAGGTTAGGACGACTGACTGTTCTTCCAGAGGACCTGGGTTCTAATTCCCAGCACCCACATAGCAGCTTACAACTGTCTGATCTGACATCCTCACACAGACATACATGCAGGCAAAACACCAATATGCACAAACAATATAAATAAATGAGTTATAAAAATAAAAAATAAATGCAGAGTAAATCATGCATGGTGGGAGGATTGCCTTAAGTTCAAAGCCAGCCTGAGTTACATAGTGAGTTCAAGGCCAAGCCCGTGAGACAGTCTCCAAATAAATAGTATAAAAGAGGGCTGGGGATCTAGCCCAAGAGTGGGTCAGAGAGACAGCAAACGATGGAAGCAAGAAGACAGAAGGAGGCCCAAACAAATCCCAGAAGTTGATTAAGTAGGAGGTATATCCAATATCCTGCGTCGTCTAGTAAGTGGCCTGGAAAAGTCCCTCATGCATGCAGCAAGCCAGTCGACTCTGATTGGGTGCCTGGCATCATTAGCTGAGGAAAGGCAGAGGCATAGTAAGGTGTCTAAGCAAGCAGACCTGTCCCATCAGCGTCCACTGCTGCTGGTTTATGATATTTGGGATATTTGGCCATAATGGGAAGGATAGAGCAGGTCAGTACTATAGGGTATCATGGGCTGGATGGAAAAGGTTGTGGTTTAGCTGTATTTTTTTTTTTTTTTTTTTTTTTTGAGGAAGGGGAGGGTTGCCAGGTCTCTCACTCTTCAGCCAGGCTTGAACTTACTGATTGTCTAAGGCTGGCCTTGACCGTTTTGGTTTACCTCCTGCTTCAGCCTCCAGAGTATTGGACACAACCAGCTTGAGCCACCTCACCTGGCTCCATTGTGATCTTTCAAGCTGTAGCCAGCTGCTTGCTTTTACAAGTGCAACACAGGCTGCCTCAGGAGAAGGGAAAGAGGCTTGTGTATTCCCAAACACAAGCGCTTCTCAGAACAAGGCGCCAGATAAACAGACTAGAGAGGCCCTGCAGGAAAACCCCCCTTTCTGAAGCCCGCTAGGGGCTGCTCCTCGCATTAACTTCTTGTCTCCTCTCTGCCCCCTCCCTTTTTCTATTGTTCTTCTGACTGCTGCTGGCCTCTTGTGGTGGCTGAGTCAGTGCCAGGGTGCTGGTTAGTAAAATACCTGTGTTTGTTTGGGCTCTCCCAATGCAATGCTGTTCTCCAGTCTGTGTGGTCAGCTTCCCGCATCCAGTGTCTGAGGGAATAAAGCACCCATTCAAGCACAGTAGGAGAGGCAAGACAGTGTCCTTGCCCTCGTGGGCCTTAATAAGACCTGCCAAGACCATGGAATGATACCAGGGGTCATTAAGCTTGCCTGGACACATAAATGCATTTGGAAAGTTAAAAGGAAGTTCCCTTTCCTCGTGGACCAGTAACACATATAACAGAATGTAAAATGCACAGTCTTAGGGACTTCCTAAATTCTGAAAGCAATGAATGGTTTAAAGACTAGGTTCAGATCCTGCTGTCTGTCTTACACAGATTCTGTCAGGACCAAATGTGGTAACATGGGCTAGAAGCTCAGCAGAGTCGGTGGATACACAGTCAAGGAAGGGCCCACACATTCTGTGTCAGCTATGGGTTTGCTTGGGAGGTCAGAGTTGCAGGGAACTCCCTGCAGAGTTCTCTGGGTCGGATGTAATTACCGTGCTTTTCAATAGTTGACCAAAACACGCTGCAACCTTCAGAATTTCTGTCGTAGTTTGGCCTTTGGCCTCACCAGAACTATTACTTAGCTTTAAAACAAAGAAAAAGAAAAAAGAAAAACAAACTCCCCCCCCCCAAAAAAAAACAAAACTTGTTTCACCCCCATTAACTGCCTAACAAGGAGCCTTCAGATCCCATCACTTTCACTTGCCAGAAACAAAGAAAGCAAAAGTAACGATAAACAATGTACGCGAACAATGGAAACAATGTTTCCAGTCTACTTAGCCTCCAGGTGCTAGTGTGGCTGTCTCCGTGTGAGAAAAAAATGGAGTCTGGCTACTGGTTGAGAGAAAACGTTTATCTTTACAGCCAAAACTGAATCAGATGGTGTGCTTGTGGTGGTGGTGGTGGGGGGGGCAGGACGCGAAGACTACATTTTTGGCTGTGTCTCTCGAGCTGATTGGTGCTAAGCTGGGAGAGGTTCCCTTTGACAGACACCTGCCTAGAATAGATGCTTTCCTCTTCCAAATCCTCATCCACCAGGATAAGTTCTACTGATGTGCCCAGTGGCCTGGACAGCCAGCTGAATCTTGTCATTTGACCTCCTAGACGCGGACATTCCGAGATCCGACTCCTGGCTTCCTTGCTGACTAGGGCTCATTCCATGCCTCCCACCGGGATGGGTATGGGGTTGGAATGGGGGCTCTTCTGGATATCTAGCTGGAGCCGTCGGAGCCCCAAGCGGTCCTCAGGTGGCGTGAATTCGAGACTGGAATTAGGTTTCGGAGGGGGTGTGCCTGTAGTTACCGCTGCCCCGTGGATTTAACACTCAAAATGAACACTATAAGCGAAAGCTACATCGCTGCCCGTTGTCCTCTTAAATTCAAACAGTTATCCAGCTGCTAACTAGGAAGGACCTTGCTAGCATCGTGGGGGGTGGGTACTGTCGGGATTCCGTCCGCTCAGGTGGAGCGGGGTGTGCACTGACCCTTGCTCTGTTCCCCGACCTTCCTCGAACGCCCCGGGCCCTCTCAAGGCCACCGAACCCTCTAAGTCCCCGGGACCCTGCAGAGGACGCGGCACTGGGCATGCTCGGGCGGCTGCGGGGCCGGGCGGGTCGCCGCGCCTCCACCTGGCTGGCCCGCCCCCCACGAGCCGGTCGCACAGCACCTGGCGGCGCCCTGCAGGGGGAGGAGACGGCACGGGGCGGCGCTGCGCGTTCTCGAGCGGCGGCCCAACTTTTCCCCCCCCCCCATTTCCTCCCGGGGGTGAAGTTCCTGGATTAGGGGGTGAAGACACGCGGAGACGGGCGCAGAGCCGAGTTCCTGGAAGGAGAGGAGCGCGCGGGTCCCCACAGCATGGCCTGCTCGGGCACCTCGTCCCCTGTGGGCATGGGGAGCCCTGATCCTGAGCAGGTGAGCGCCCCCACCTGTGGCTGCGCCCCCACCCCCCCCAACCTCCGCAGCGATGATGGGCTGGGGTTGTGATCCCGGGAGACCAGGAGACACAGGGACGATGCGGGAGCCCTGTGTTCCTGCTGGGGGTCGGGGGGCGTCTGAGAGGTGCTCGTTGCTCCCAGACCGTGGAACGAGGTTTTGGCTCCTTTTGGGAGCGCGAGCTCTTAGCCGGCGCCGCAGCTCCGGCGTCCCCAGGGAGGAGGGAGGCCAGGACCTGGGGCTTTTACTCCGAACATTTGCGCTGAAAAAGCAACTCGGGGAGTGGGGCTCCGGGCGGGCCCAGCTGCGTCTGGCGTCTTTGGGTTTCGTGCTCACCGCCATGCCGAACTGGCCTGATTACGCGGCCCGGGTCCGCTGCACCTTTAATGGGGAAGTCACCTGGCTGGGAAAGTTAACTGGGTTTTCTTTCTTTTTTCCTCTTTGAAGGTGAGTCGAGAGACTTAGTAGGGAACGGAGGGGCAAGGCAGTGTGCTTTCGAAATTAGGGCATAAAAATGCAGAGCCTCAGGTACGGCAGCAGTGCCAAGGGGGCGGCTCGAGGTGGGTTCTCCCCCGCCCCCCATCTCTGGCATCCGAGAGCAACTTGCGCCAAGAAAAAAAAAGAAAAAAAAATCCAGGTGCTTGTGGAACACGACGGTAGCTTCCCGTCTTTTTGCTGAGGCCCCACAGCCGGGACACCTCTAAGGCCCGAGGCTGTCAGCATTGTAGGCACAGAGTAGGGTAACGAGGGTGCGTGAAAGGCACCCCGAAGCGGACCCAAGAAACCACAGCTATCTGGGAGGGGAGGAGAGTGGGAGCTGGGCGCGCGAGGGGGGGAGGGGGCGTGTCAGGAGGAGGAAAATACCTCTTTCGCTCGCTTTTTGAGACTAAAAAGAAATCTGTGTATTCATGATCTACTTCAGGAAAACGACAAATACTACATTTTTAAAAGTACTTCTTGGAGCAGGCTCGAAACCTTGGTGTACCTAGCTTCACGTCTGTTAGCCGATTCCTTCAGTTTCTCGCCCCCCCCCCCGCCCCGCGCGTCCCCGACGCTCCCGGGAATCTAGAACGCTTAAAAAGACGCTTCAATCTTCACAAAAGTGTCGCGCGCATTTTCTTGCAATCTGATTCTGAGTTTTGATTTTGTTTGTTGCAGAGTAGGTGTGGCCTGTCTAAATTTGGAAGTGGTCACGTTCTCATAGAAGCTGTGTCCTATCTCCCTAGGGTGGTTACATCGGCTCTTATAGCAGGAGGTGACCAGTCCAAGTAGGCTTCAGAGTAGGGAGCGTGAGGGAAGCGGACTCAGGGTGAAGGCAGACTGCTGCCCCAGCACTTCAGGACTCTGCAGAATCTGCTGACCTGGGCTCAAGCCATTCACTGCGCCTTTAAGGAAGCACATGTTCTATGCAGGAGGGGAATGCAAAGTTAAACTACGTCTGAAACGTTACCATCCTGGCACCTCCATCCACTCACGTGTAGAGAGCCAGGTTCTCTTTATCCAATCAGCTTCGGGTGAAGAAATGAGCTGTGTCTGGGTTGTGGTGACCGTTCATTTGTGGATCTTTTTCGTTAAGACTCAAAGAAATGCATTTCCTAATCCATGCATTGTGTATTAGCAGAGACAGGTCCTCTGTTTGGGATCCAGGGAAACGCCGAGTTCTGAGTCTGTTTACATTTCTGTGGGGTGGCTCTATCAGCATTGTGGTTTTTCTTTATTCAGTACCTGCCTGTATTTCCTTTCACGGTGACTGTCGCGTTCACCCTCGACCAGCAAGGAAAACGCAACACCCGGAGCTCTTCTTGCAGCAGTTTTCAGGACTTTATTCACAACAATCTATCTCCTTCTCTGTCTCTGTCTCTGTCTCTGTCTCTGTCTCTCTCTCTCTCTCTCTCTCTCTCTCTCTCTCTCTCTCTCCCTCTCTCCCCCTCTCCCCCCCTCTCTCCTCTCTCTCCTCTCTCTCCTCTCTCTCCTCTCTCTCCTCTCTCTCCCTCTCTCTCCCTCTCTCTCCCTCTCCCTGTCTCTCCTCTCTCCCTGGGCAAATGTCTCCCAGCCCTTAAGTAGGCATGGGCTACCAACCCCGAACTGCCAGGTGGGCACTGCCCATAGATTCACGCATATGCAGACAGCTGATAATCATTGCATGATCATAGCATAGGTCAGGCCTTAGCCATCTCAGGAGTTGATTATACATCTCCATCAGGTGTGACACCACGCCGCTCGCTACAGGTGACTAGTGAGCTCATTGGGCCTGTGAGTTCTGAGAACTGAGAAGAATATGATTGTGTTGTGTCTAGGTGCTTTCCCCCATAGAGATCACCTGTAATTGGGCAGCTATTCAAGACAACCCACTAAACAATCTTTTCTGTGTGTGTCTGTGTGCTGGCCCGAGGATAACCTCTGATGCTGGTTCCTTGTCCTCCACCTTGTCTGCGACAGGATTGTTGTGGTGTATACCAGGTTGGTTGCCCCAGAGTTTAAGGGCATTCTCCTGTCTCCACCTCCCATCTGATCTTAGAGCTGGGGTAACAGATGTTCATTCACTATGTCTAGCTTTACCTATGCCCCTGGGATCTGAACTCAGCTCAGGACTGCACAGCCAGCATTTTACCAAACCAGCCATCTTCTCAGGCTTCAAATGATCCATTTTGATGCCCAACTTGTACGTACCTCTCATACATCATGTCAATGCAATTGTGGGACATGCTACACTCTCAATTGGAGATCATGAGACATTGTAGCCTATAAATGATATTTGTATTCATTTGAATAAACTGGTGGACATTGATGAAAATGACTGCCTGGTTCTTTTACATGAGAGTAATTCTCAGCTAGATCAAATATGCTCGGATGGTCAGCCTTGCTACAGTTTCCCCGAACTCCTTCTACCTAAATTTTAGCCATTTGAAAAGAGCAAGTTTACTGATGACCTTGGCCAGGCCTGATGTGACCTTCCCCATGGGTGTTACCTGGGCTGTTCCTGTGTTTCTGATTTTGGCTCTTCCCAGTGTGAATGCCAGTGACAGGCTGGTTTAACACTAAGGGACCCAGAACAACGGGGCTTTTTAATTGCAGCTTTTCCTGTTTATCCAATATCAAGTGGAAGCCCTTTTCACATATTAAATTACATTCTATCTATTTTATAGACCCCTCCTCTTCCACCCCAAGGCTAGGTCATGCAGGCTTTGGATCCCAGACTAAACTTGAACTTGTTTTTCTCCTCAGCCTCCTGAGAGCTGGGACTGTGAAAATATGTGTATCCCATGGCTAGCATTATACGGTTTTTAATTTTTTTATGATATTGTCTACTTTCTAGTAGACCTTTTTTTTCTTTCCCACATTGGGGATCAAACTCAGGGTCTTGCACGTGCTAGCTCTGAGCTCTACAGCACTTTTGGCGCCATCCTAGGAATGTTGAAACCCAGCTAGTTATTAGTTGGAGACCAAAGTATTATTAGAATCAAGGGGAGCCTCTCTTTGAGGGTACTGTATATTTTTTTCTGACTGGACTCTAAAAGACATGGGTACCATCTCAGGAATCCTCAGTTCTGCTTGAAGCCACCTTGGACACTTGCCTCAGCACGCGGGAGTGTGGGCAGACTCTTCCAAGGGATTCATCTATCACAGGGAATCAGTCAGGCTCTTGTTAACCAGGCAAGCGTGGTGGAGATATGACATTATAAGCAATTCTTTGATGTTTGTAAGGAATTAACTCTTAGTTTCCTGTTGGAGACATACCACAGGGATTACTTTCCAAATGTCTTAGGATGGGCAAGAAATAACCAACCAATGAAATTTATGTTTTTAGTTCTGACTAGGTAGTATTTGTCTCAAAATAAACTGTCACCACCACCTGGTAGAATCTGCTAACAATCCCAGATGGCATGGCCTTTAAGACAAGAAGTAAGCTTTCTGTCATGCCTTTGACCAGACAGACTCTCACTACTTCCAGATAATTCTAAGGCAAGTAGGCTCCTGGAAAGCCAGTGTGAGCATGCACTTTGGACTTGACCTGCAGGAGAAAGAGGCAGAACCAGAGTTAATTCGGGTGCTGTTGCAGACTGAAGAATGTGGGCTGCTTTGGAAATACTGTTTCCAAGATAGCTGTTGTGACTCACCGGCAGCTGGGTTGCCCCTTTAACACTTTAACACCCAGCACAATTCTTGTACTGGGCCCTTCTCTTTACCTTTAAAGAAGGTACAGCTAGGGGTAAAATCGGTTCAAAATTCAATCCTGGGTAAAATCCGGTCATGTATGGTACGTCCATTTGTTTTGATAATTTAGTACTAGTTAAGAGCCAGAAATGTCATCAATCCTTAATAAAACAATCGATTAAGTAAATGAGGGGGTGATAAAAGAGGAAACCTGTCTTGTTTCCTTCATGTCCCCCCATTTTTCCTTCCTTCCTTCCTTCCTTCCTTCCTTCCTTCCTTCCTTCCTTCCTTCCTGTTGTTTTTCTTTCTTTTTTATATTTATTTATTTATTATATAATATTCTGTCTACATGTATGCCTGCAGGCCAGAAGAGGGCACCAGACCTCATTACAGATGGTTGTGAGCCACCATGTGGTTGCTGGGAATTGAACTCAGGACCTTTGGAAGAGCAGGCAATGCTCTTAACCACTGAGCCATCTCTCCAGCCCCTTCCTGTTGTTTTTCGAGTCAGGGTTTCTCTGTGTAGCTTTTGGAGTCTGTCCTGGAATTCGCACTGTAGACCAGGCTGCTGTTGAACTCACAGAAATCTGCCTGCCTCTGCCTCCTGAGATTAAAGGTGCTCGCCACCACCACCCTATCCCTGATTCTTTTTCAAGTCTCTTCATTCTTAGCTCTCTGGGAGAGAGTTTCATTTTTAAAGCCCCTTGTCTTTTTGTTGTTGTTTCTCTCTTCCTTTCCTTCCCCTCTCCTCTCTGGTGGGAGGGGTGGGCAGGATAGAAATCATCCTTGTAAGAACAAAAGGGTGCGGGAATCTGACTGCGCACACACGTGAGTCACCATGACGGTCTTGTAGAAATCCTCCCTTGTTACTGCTTTCTATCTGTTTCATGGCATCTGTGACAGGTACTTGGGATGTACTGAAGTAAAACCAGGGTCCAGAGTGACCTGTTCCTGATTCTCCTTGAGCTGGTAACTGACAAAGCCTGGTGGGGTGGGGAGTCCCCAAGCGGCTCCCATCTGTTGCCCGTAGAAGCACTGGCCAGGGCAGCTCTTCTAGGAAACAACTGGCATCCATTGTCAGGCTAAATGGCTCTCCATGACCCAGAAGTTTCCATCCCCAGGGGCCAAGTCTTAGCTCTCTCTCCACTGTGCTGAGACTGGTGTCAGGGATAGAAGGTGGAGTCAGTTTTCTCCTTCTGCCTTAATGTGGATGCTGGCGAGTGAAGTCATCAGGCTTGCATAGTAAGTGGTCTTCCATACTGAGTCATAGTGCTAGACCCGTAATGGAAGGTGAAGGATGGAACTTCGATGGGAGGAGGAGGGGAGGAGGATGGTAGATACACACGGTGAAGTTTTCCTTATTAGAGGAAGCAAGGCTCATGTGTGACTCTTAAGAGCATGGCACTGGGTGAGGGAGTAAGAGGGCAAGGCTATAAGCATTAGATTGCTTGTGTGAATTAAAAATTCATATGTCTAAACTGGGCTAGGTTGTGTATACATGTACTTGTACCTGCTAGAGAGGCCGAGGCAAGAGATTGCTAACTCCCAAGAGTGAGTCTAGTGTGATGTATTAGTCAGGGTTTTCTAAAGGACCAGAACTTATAGACTGCATGGGGTTTACTAGGATGGCTTCCAGGCTATGGTCCAGCTAGTCCAACAATGGCAATCTACCAATGGAAGGTATAACAATCCAACAGTTGTTTAGTCCACAAGTCTCAGCTCGTCTTCACTATACACCAGAATCCTGAAGAAGCAATAAAGTATTGGCATAAGACATCCCAAGACCAACTTCTCAGCACAAAGGAGATTTATTTGCCCCCAAGAGACAAAGGGCATAAGAGACAAACAGGAGATAGAGGCCCAGGAAGAAAGGGAAAGGGATATTTGTCCTGGAGGGACAAAGGACTACCTCTGGATAGACAGACTTGACCCCTAGGCAAATGGGCAGTCTATAAAGGTAAAAAGGAAAACCCCATGTTAGGAGGAGGTACACCAGGCTTTTCCTATGAGCCACCAACCAGCTCCCAAATCATGACATAAAGACTTCTTTTTAGTTCTGAATGCTCCATCTAGCTTAGGCACATTACTGGCCAGCCTTTTTAACTTAAACTAGCCTATGTATCTTTATCTGCCCTTTGCCTTGGGAATCATTACCTTCTGAATATCTTGCTTTCACTGCTTCTCTGTGTTTGGCTGGCAGCCCTGCCTAGCCTTTCTCTGCCTAGCTATTGGCTGTTCAGCTCTTTATTAGACCAATCATGTGCTTTGTTTTAGGCAGGCAAGATGAAACAGCTGCAACATTGTGGCGGTTGGATTAATGAGGACCAATGATAATAGGTATTTGAACAAGTTTAATGACAAAACCAGACTCACGAAACCAAGGTTCCAGCGGAGTACCCGGAGCAGGCAGGAAGGGCAGAGCAGCGTCTGCGCGCCCAATTTATCAGTAAACATAGGCCCGAGGGCAGCCCGCCCCCAAGGGGAGGGCTTATCCCTACACAACATATCCTTACATCATTAAACACACATTCTTACATCATTAAACAAACTCAGTCTGACCAAAAGTAACATGCCCTTTTCACAGTTTAAGTATTATTCTGCAGCAGAAACAAATACAACAAACACATCTTTGCCCAGTTAAAATAATATTCTACACAGAGGTGTTTAGTTTTCATTGGATATGTTCATTAAGTGAGCCGAAAGGGGGTTTTTGATTGCTGGGCTTCAATACTTTGATAGCTGGACCTCCTTGGTAGTCAGCCTCAGGAGGAGAAAGGGGCCAAATGAGAGAACAGACCTGGGTGGCTAGTTTTATGGATATAATTTAACAGTTTTAAGCAAGGCGGAGGGAGTAGGGGAGAAGGACAAGGCCTGCTAGGACCTTGTTTGCCATGCTCAGGCTGGGCAGAGTCCCTTCAAGGAGGCTCTAATGCCATTGAAGGAATGGACTTGCCAGTGAGAGCGAGACAAAGAAGGCAAAGTGAGCAGACTTCCGTGTCCTTTATGTAGGCTGTCAGTGTGAGGGGTGGCCCAGATCAAAGGTGGGTCTTCCTACTTCAGAAGATCTGATAAGATGGATCTTCCCACCTCAGAAGATCAATATTAAAAGCATCTTCACACTTCAAATGATCTAATTTAAAAAGAAAATCCCTCACAGGTGTGCCCAGCAGCTTGGGTTTTAGCTAGTTACAGATGTAGTCAAGTTGACGGCCACGAAGAGCCATCGCACCTGGACTATACAGCGAGACTCTAACTCTGACATATGTTCCTTGTTGTTTTAGTAGTTTGGATAATCCAGCTTGATTAGCCTTTGGCACTACCCGATTTTCTAGAATTACAATCACTTTACTAAATATTTAATTAAAAATGACATGTGCTTAAATTTCCACTTGGGTTTAGGAGGTACTGATTTGATTTGATTGTAACTGTGCACAAGTACTTCCCTTGGATGTAAGGGAGTTTTTAATGTTTTGGATTTTACAGAATTTGTTTGGCTATTTTAAAGAGACTGAGCTTTTAATGTGCTTGAATTTGTAAAGATTGTGATTTTTAAGATTATTTATTTTTAATTTGAGATTTTGGGGATGAATGAGAAAGGAAAGGTGGTCACTTATTTTTTTTTTTTTTAAAGATTTATGTATTACATAGACAATGTTCTGCCTGCAGGCCAGAAGAGGGCACCAGATCTCATTACAGACAGTTGGGAGTCACCATGTGGTTGCTGGGAATTGAACTCAGGACCTCTGGAAGAACAGTCAGTGATCTTAACCTCTATGCCATCTTTCAAGCCCGATTTTTTTCTTTCCTGAGTCAGGGTTTGTCTGCATTGCCTTGGCTGTCCTGGAGTGTGGACCAGGCTGGCCTTGAACTCAGAGATCTGCCTGCACCTGTCTCCCCATTGACGGAATTAAAGGTGTGCCGCCTCTGCCTGGCAGGTGATGAGTTTGTGTGTCGATTTGACAAGGGGCGAGTTGTGTGAGATAGTTCTATGTCAACGTGTCGCAAGCTAAAGTCATCTGAGAAGAGGGAACACCAATTAAGAAAAGGCCTCCATAAAGATCTGGTTGTAGGCAGGGCTGTAAGGCATTTTCTTAATTAGTGATAGGGTCAGGGGCAGCTCCAGTGTGGATGGGGCCATTCCTGGGCTGGCAGTCTTTGGTTCCATAAGAGAGTAGGCTGAACAAGTAGGCTGAAGCAGCACCCCTCCATGGCCCCTGCATCAGCTCCTGCCCTCTAGGTTCCTGCCCTGTTTGAATTTCTGTCCTGACTTCCTGTGATGATGGACTACAATATGGAAGTATGAACCAAACCAACCCTTTCCTCCCCAGCTTGCTTTTTGGTCACCGTGTTTCATCACGGCATTAGAAACCCTACCGAAGAGTGTGGAATTGTGATTAGTTAGTTAATTTATTTGACTGAGGTTGCTTACAGTCTGCTCATATGGCTGTGCATATTTTTTAAATATGTGTGATTTTTTAAAACGGATTTAACAAATGTCTCACTCATTTCAGGATAGCAGCTTCATCATTAAACCCATTAGAAAATATCATCACAGCCATTAATCAGAGACTTTAAAATTTTGATTTAAAAAAAATTGTCTTCACATCTCACTGAGATTCTAGCAATGTTAATTCTGTGTGTGTGTGTGTGTGTGTGTGTGTGTGTGCGCGCATGTGCGTGAGAGAGAGAGAGAGAGAGAGAGAGAGAGAGAGAGAGATGGATGCTGTGTATGAAACCTAAGGCTCTGCGGGCCAGGTAGTGCTCTGCCTCTGAGCTCTTTCTCCAGCCCACATTGTGCCTTTATTTTTTGTATTGACTGGGCCGGAAGGCTGTGCTCTCTAACTCTAACAGGCTAACAGGTGCATCATCCAGAATTCAATTCTCCTTGTGGCCACATTCTTCACTGCAATCTTTCTGGATTTCTGAGCTCCTCTTGTGCAGGACGTATGCGGCTTAGATTCATAAAGATGGTAACTGAAGTCTATTGAGTGGCTCTGGGAATGTCAGATGGTCAGCCAGTCATCCATCAGGGGTTGGAAGAACTGTGTAATGAGTTGTCCCGTTGAGTGGCAGTACCTTCTATGAGGGCATCTGTAGACGCTTGCCAAAATGATTGCTGCAGTTTCCACGTAAAGAGTCTCCAGGTTCTGAAATCCCACCTGTGGGGACATTGTCCATCACAGCTGGTACATGACGTCTTGTAGAACCTCCCTGTGAATGAGTTTGACTAGAAGTGGATGAAGACTCCGGAGGTGTGGGCAAATACCGGATGCTTATTCATGCCGTTTCCTGAAGATGCCTTTTATCTGTGTGTTGGTGAACATCCTGTACCCCAGTTAGGCATCTGAGTCATTAGTGTAGCCTTGCCCCACTCCCATGAAGTACACATCCTCTCCGTTCTGCCTGGGAACAGCCCTTCAGTTCCTAGGCTTTGGTGTAGGTATTTCTGGCTTCCCTGAGCTATTAGATCGGTTATCTCCGATGTCTCCTTCCTTCCACCTTGTAATGGTTAATATAGATTGACAACTTGCCAACATCTAGGACCACCTAGGAGACAAAACTCTTTTTTTTTTTTTTGTTTTGTAAGGGAGATTTTTTTATTATGAATTTATTATGGTGAGAAGTCCTCCCCTGAGCATAAGGAACATTGAGTGATATCATCCAATGAGCTGGGGTCTTATACATAATATAAAAAAGCAAAGCGACCCAAGCCCCAGCATCTACCTCTATGCTTCCTAACTCAGATGCAATGTGACCAGCTGCTAATGCTTCTCTGCCAGCATGTGTGCCAGGATGCCTGTGATGGCTAATCTTAGTTGCCCACTTGACATACCCGGGAAGAGGGAACCTTCTTTGAAGAATTGCCTTCAACGGAAGGGGCCATGAGCATGTTCTATGGATTTTTCTTGTTTTCTGATTAACGCAGGAGGGTCCAGGCAACCGTGAGGAGTGTCATTCCTAGGGAGGTGTGCCTGGAACTGGATACTAAAGCTAGCTAATCGTGAGCCTGGGAGCAAGCCAGTAAGTAGGGCTCCACCGTGCTTCCATTTCTTGCTTTGAATACTTGCCTTGGCTTCCTTCAATGGTGGACTGTAAACCCTGTAAGCCAAATACTTCCTTTCCTCCATGAGTTGGTTGAATCTGTGCTTTGTCAAAATGATGAGAGAAGCAAACATGGACACGTGCCTTCCCGTCATGATGGACTATCCCTACAGCCTCCATCTCCACTCCCCCACCCCCATGCATCTTTCTACCCCCAGCCAGTCCTTTAGATCCACCTCACGTGCCCTCTTCCTGGCAGCCTTTACCCACCTTTTCCAGTATTTTAGCATTTCCTGAACAGCCTCTCTTGTGGCGTTTGGTGTGTGTTACTGGAATGACTCCTTTACTCTGTCTTCCAGGGACACCAGGCTCCCAGAGGGCATGCTAATGCTCTCCTCGTTTTAAACACTATTTAATCTATTTATTTAAAACAGAGTCACACTGTATAGCCCTAGCTGGAACTGGTTATGGAGACCGGGCTGGCCTCTAACTCACACAGCTACGTACATGCCTTTGCCTCCTGAACATTGGGACTAAAGGTGTGCACCGCCACTACACACAAACTAAGTCGTTGGCTGTTGGATGGCATTTATTTATGTGGACTCCTTGTAACAGTGTTGAAGTTCTTTTGACCTTTAAGAACCTGAAGAATTCAATTTCAATCAATTGAAGATATAACGTTTTGAAAATAGGATAGAAATTTTCTAACAGCACGTGTAAGTGTGGTGTTGGGCTCTCATTGTAACTCTGCCTTGGGCAAGTGAAATTAGCTTCTTAAAGAACCATCTCATCGGGCGGTGGTGGCGCACGCCTTTAATCCCAGCACTTGGGAGGCAGAGGCAGGCGGATCTCTGTGAGTTCGAGGCCAGCCTGGTCTATAAGAGCTAGTGCCAGGACAGGCTCCAAAGCTACAGAGAAACCCTGTCTCGAAAAACTAAAAACTAAAAAAAAAAAAAAAAAAAAAAAAAAAATCTCATCATTAAACAAGGTTGCAAAGCTCATATTGCCAAATTTTACTCTGGGTGAATATTTGTGTTAATATATGTTAATGAGATTGTATTTCCACTGTTTATTACCTCGGTAAGAAGGCTGTGTTCTCATAAAATCTCTTTGCCAGAGAACATGAGATCCTTTTGTCTGAGCTTCCTTCTCTGCTCCTGAGTTTATCTGTTTTTTTTTTTATCATGAAGTGCTAGCAGTTTTTCCAGTTGTTTCCCTGAGATGGCTTCCAGATAGAGATTCTTAAAGAATCCTTTAACCCTTTGATGATAAAACAAAGCGAATCTGTTCTTCACGCCTTGGAGAGGTAGGGGGCAGAGTCTGGTGATGGAAGAGATTTCATGAGAGAGGCAGACAGCACTCCTGGCTTCCTTACAACTCCAGATCCAGGGCTCTGCCCTTCTGTTGGGTCTGTAAAGTGTAGAAGGGCACAGAACAACACTCAACAGTGAAATTAAAGTAAAAAAAAAATGTGTAGGAGAAAATCTCGGTAGCAGGGTGACAGGGTGCTGTCTCAAGAATGCAAAAGGACAAAAGCCACAGGAAGGAAGAAGAATCCTGGGGAAGGCAGTGTGTCCCTCATACCTCACAGAGCGGGGAGAGAAACTGGTTGATTGTACAGGAAGGACGTTAAATCTCTCTCTCTCTCACATACACACAAACAAGCATTACTCTCCCAAGTGGTAATTTGTGCAATGTTTTCAGTGTGAACTTGGGAGTATTATTTATCTACTGAGACAGAATAAAAACATCCTTGCCCTTTGCTCCTGTTTTGGGAACTTCTGCAAAAGTAAAGAGAGATTTTTAAGGATGTTGGTTCTAGCCATGCTTTTAAAAGTAAAAACATTAAAAATAAACATATTAACAGGACCTGGGGAATGTACTGTTTACTTATGTCAAATATGGTAAAGACAGTCTAAAAATTAGAGCGTTGTATGGTAAAGTGAAAGGATGTTCCTCATTTTTTTTTTTTTTAAGAGAAAAGCAAAGTACAGAGTAATGGGTACAAGGTACTATGATTTTGAGACCTCAAAGAGAAAACAAGTCTGATATTTGAGTGAATGTTTGTTGCCAGCTGTTTTTTCTTAGGGTGATGGAGTTTTGGGGGCAGGGTGAAATTATTTTTCTTTCTGTTTAGTTTCATACATTAAACTGAGCATGCATTTTGTTTAAAGTCGAATAAACAAAAACAATCAAGAGAAAAGTTAGCATTTTAGCCGGGCGGTGGTGGCGCACACCTTTAATCCCAGTACTGGGGGAGGCAGAGACAGTCGGATTTCTGTGAGTTCGAAGCCACCCTGCTCTACAAAGGGAGTTCCAGGACAGGCTCCAAAGCCACAGAGAAACCCTGTCTTGGAAAAAAACAAAAACAAAAAAACAAAACAAAAAAAAAAAAAAGAGAAAAGTTAGCATTTTATTGTTGATGGAGCACAACCCAGTCACTTAGGAAGAGGAAACCCTGATTGGACAAACGCTTTGATCGGATTGGCCCGTGGACAAGTCTGTGGGGGCGTTTTCTTCATTGCTAATTGACGTCAGAGTGCCCCGCCCACTATGGGCGGTGCCATCCTGAACCAGGTGGATCTGGGCTCTATTGGAAAGCTAGCAGAAAGTGAGCAGGAGCCTTCCATGGTCTCTCCTTTGGTTTCCAATTAAGCTCCAGCCCTGACTTCCCTTCAGGGTGGATTGTGAGCTGGAAGTATAACCCTCTCCTCCCCTAAGTTGCTTTTGGTTAGTGTTTTCTCACAACAACCGAATTGAACTAGGTCAAAACAACCGCTGTTCTTTGGCTAACAGTTACTTACATACGTTTTTTGGCTCGTCATTACTGTTTATTTGATATCACATTTACACGGTCAAGGAATTCCACTCTCTGTGTTGGTATCTTGTGTTTGTGGAAGTCTTATCAGTGCTAATTAAAGTTCCCAGTGACTGTGCACAGGCTCACGAGCTCTGGACTGCTGCCTACAGAAGTCTTGTTTGGATGTTGCTAGTGCAGTCACGTAGCTGTAGGGGTAGAATTAAGACTTTTGTGGGATCTCTAGACCATGCCCAATATTCTTTTTCATTCCATGTATGTGAACTAATTGTTTCCCTCACTCTCCACCTTGGTTTTGGCCATGATTTCTCGTGGCCCATGTGAACATAAAACAACACATAGGTGAGGATCATCCTGAAGTTTTGATCCTCGAGCCTCCACGGATGACAGGCATGTATCACACCTAGCTTGTGTGGCCCAAGGGGTGGAACTCGGGGTTTGGTGCATGCTAGATAAGCACCCACCAAGTGAGCTACATCTCTCACACCCCCTTCTATTTTTAATGCTTTCCCCAAATATTTAAGTTAAAATTTCAAAATAGCAGTGTTTTTGTTCTCCTAAAATATTTAATTGATAAATCAGAAACAGTTCAGTAAATAGCAAACAAAACTGTTTTTTCTACCGCTAAAACAATAACCATGTATGCCTCACTAAATTGATGTCCATCTCTTCCCTCTTTTGGCAACTTTCTTCTAAGCCATTGCAGGTATTTCCCACGGAGAAGGAATGGAAGAGAGAGTTTTTAGAAGTCAGGCAGGTTCAAGTGTCCATCCCTAGATCCTGCTGACTTACACCTCCATTTTCTCTTCTGGAAGATGGTAGGTGGTCAGCAGCCTTCACTTCCCGGAGGCTCCTCACAAACCTGAAGTTGAAAGCTTGGGGCAGGGTTCCTGACAGGTACTTTCCATCGCTAGGTCTTGTAAAAATTCCTTGTGTATTGGTTACTGTTTCTCATTACCTACATAGTGTGTGTTTCATGCGAGATGAGCCCTTTTCTGACCTGGTGCACTGGCTGCTCCCAGCTGAAGGGAATCCTATGGGGTGTTGGCCACTCTAGAGTCCTTAATATTGTTCTAGAGTCTTAAGGGGATCAATCAGTCCCCCAACTCACCAGAGCCCAGATACATATACAACTGTGGTGCTGAAGAGGAGTCCACATCAAAGAGTGTGTGCTCTTGATGCTCCCTTTATTTTGTGAATATAACAACTTTCTTTGGTGAGGGTTTGCAGGCGTGGATTTCACCTCTTTCTGATGCCAGTGTCACGGGTAAAAAGGTCCCTCAAAGTGCATCAATCTTACTTCGAGATATTGTCACACTATGTAGAGCTCACTGTGTACTTTGGACAGGGGTTCTCATTGTCCCTAATATTGATGCTGTTTTGTCCTGTTAGTGTGTGTGTGTTCCTATTGAAAATGACTTTCATGTAGTGGAGATTTCTTCTTTAATCTTTCTGGTTTACCTTTTATTTTTATTAAATTATTTAGAAAGGTTTGTTTATTTCTTATGTGTATGTGTGCACGAGTGTGTGTATACCATGCGCATGCAGGAAACCACAGAGGGCAGAAGAGGGCGTTGTATGCCCTGGAACTAAAGTTACAGGCAGTTGTGAGCTTCCACGTGGATGCTGAGACCTGAAGGTCATCTTCAAGAACGCCCAGTGCTCTTAAACCCTGTGTTTTCTCTACAGCCTAGAGTTTCTCTTTTTAATTTGGATGTTTAGAACCTTTGTGTTTAGGATAATTATATTTACTGTCCTTATTCTTTTTCCTTATTTGTATTAGTTTCACTTTTGTTTTGTTATTTGATTTCTGCTTTTGGTTTCTTTGAGGCAGGGTTTCTCTGTGTAGCTCTGGCTGTCCTGGAACTCACTCTTTAGAGCAGGCTGGCCTCCACCTCAGAAATCTGCCTGCCTCTGCCTCCTGCGTGCTGGGCTTAAAGGCATGTATCACCACTGCCCGCCTAACTTCACACTTTTTTATTTTTGATATTTATTGAGCTCTACATTTTTCTCTGCTCCCTTCCCTGTCTCTCCCCTCCCTTCTTAACCCTCTCCCAAGGTCCCCATGCTCCCAATTTACTCAGGAGATCTTGTTTTTTTTTCTACTTTCTACTTCCCATGTAGATTATATCTATGTAAGTCTCTCTTAGTGTCCTCATTGTTGTCTAAGTTCTCTGGGATTGTGGTTTGCAGGCTGGCTTTCTTTGCTTTATGTTTAAAAACCATCTATGAGTGAGTACATATGATAATTGTCTTTTTGTGTCTGGATTACCTCACTCAAAATAATGTTTTCTAGCTCCATTCATTTTCCTGCAAAATTTAACCTGTCATTTTTTTTCTGCTGTGTAGTACTCGATTGTGCAAATGTACCACATTTTCCTTATCTATTCTTTGGTAGAGGGGCATTTAGGTTGTTTCCAGGTTCTGGCTATGACAAACAAAGCTGTTATGAACATGGTTGAGCACATGTCCTTGTGGCACGGTTGAGCATTTTTTGGATATATACCCAAAAGTGGTATTACTGGGTCTTAAGGAAGGTTGTTTTCTAATTTTCTGAGAAATCACCACAATGACATCCAGAGGGTTTGTACCAGCTTGCATTCCCACCAGCAATGCAGAAGTGTTCCCTTTTCCCCACAACATCTCCAGCATAAGTTGTCATCAGTGTTTTTGATCTTGGCATTCTTACAGGTGTAAGATGGAATCTCAGTTGTTTTGATTTGCATTTCTCTGATAACTAAGGATGTTGAACATTTCATTAAGGGTCTTTCAGCCATTTAGATTCCTCTGTTGAGAGTTCTCTGTTTAAGTCTGTACTCCATTTTTTAATTGGATTATGTGATCTTTTGGTGTCCAATTTCTTGAGTTCTTTGTATATTTTGGAGATCAGACCTCTGTCTGATGTGGGGTTAGTGAAGATCTTTTCCCATTCTGTAGGTTGTCGTTTTGTCTTGTTGACCATGTCCTATGCTTTACAGAAGCTTTTCAGTTTCAGGAGGTCCCATTTATTAATTGTTTCTCTCAGTGTCTGTGCTGCTGGGGTTATATTTAGGAATTGGTTCCCTGTGTCAATGTGTTCAAGTATACTTCCCACTTTCTCTTCTATAAGGTTCAATGTGGCTGGCTTTATGTTGAGGTCTTTGATCCATTTGAATTTGAGTTTTGTGCATGGTGATAGATATGGGTCTATTTTCATTTTTCTACATGTTGATATCCAGTTATGCCAGCACCACTTGTTAAATATGCTTTCTTTTTTCCATTTGATGTTTTTTGCTTCTTTATCAAAGATCAGGTGTTTGAAGATGTGTGGATTGATATCCGGGTCTTCTATTCGGTTCCATTGGTCCTCCTGTCTGTTCTTATGCCAATACCAGGCTGTTTTCAGTACTGTAGCTCTGTAGTAGAGTTTGAAGTTAGGGATTGTGGTGCCTCCAGATCTATGGTACAGTTTAACTCTGAAGTTTTCTTGTTTTTTTTTTTGGGGGGGGCGGGAAGGGAGTATGATTTGTCCACTGATGTGGATAGGTATTGAAGTCAGCCTCTGTCATTGTATCTAGACTCATCTGACCCTTTATAATTATTTGAACTTGCTAAAATGAAATTGAGTGCACCAATGTTGCATGCATATACATTTACAATTGTTTGATCTCCTTGATCTCTTTACTAATTAATATGCAGTCACATGGTTTATCTGTTCAGGCGCATATATATCTCAAAGTCTGCTTTCACAGATATGAATGTAGTTATGCCTACTTGATGCTGGTTTCTGTTAGCTTCTGTTAGCTTAAGATATTGACTTCCATCCTTTTTTTTTTTTTTCAGTCCATTATGTCTTTGCCAGTCAAGTGTGTTTCTTGTAGATAGCAAACAGTTGGATTTTCTGTTTCAATGTAATCATTGAGTCCACATCTTTGGAGGATTGAGATCAGCTATTACTAAAGGGTTTCATTGTGTCTGTTACTTTTGTTGATAGTTTTCCTAGTTGACTTAAATATTGTTTAGATTTGGCTCAGCAGTTAAGAGTTATCGCTCAGAGGACCTGAATTCAGATCTAGAACCTGTGCCAGGTGTTTTACAACTACCCATAACTCTAGTTCAACATCTTCTAGGTGCCTCTGAGGGCACCCCTCCCCACACACATATGTAAGATACATACATACATACACACACACACACACACAAAGTGTTGCTGATTAAGTTGCTGGGTTAGACATAGTCAATTCTTTCCTAGCACTCTTTGGTTTATTCTTCTTTAGAAATTTATTCTATTTAATATTTTGTGATTGAGGTGCTTCTTCCTTTGTGCACAGAATTTCCTAAACATATTCTGAAATGGTAGTTTGATATTCAGTAATTACTTTGGTCTGTGAGTATTTTGAAAATTTTTTTATTTCTCCAATTTTAAAAGATAACCTTCCAGATATAATAATCATGGTTGGTAGATTTTTACTTTCAGGGCTTGAAATACATAGTTCTATTTTTTTTTGGCTTTTATCATTTCATGTTTTACAGCTGCGAGGGCTAATGTCACTGTGATATTTTTGACTAGTCTATTGCTGATACTTCCTATTGTTTTTCATTTGATTTATTGTGCTTCTAATCCCCGACATTTTTAGTTTTTCAGCATCTCAATTATTTCTCATCTAATGTACATTGCTGAGTTCTTACCTAAATCTTGACTCCTTTACTTCATTCATCTGACTATTTTATCTTCTTTGTAGTCAGTCATTCATCATTTTTAAAAATAGTCTTTTGAATTCTTAACCCAGTTTTTCCTACATTTTGGTTTCTTTGGATTTGACAACTAATTGTTGGGTTTGGTAAGTCATCTGTCAGAGGCATCATTGTGTCTTGCCCTTTCATGTTTCTTATGTGTCTGAACTGTGATTTACAGACATGTTGGTATGGATGTGTCTTCCTGTTTTTATTTGGGGATCTTCTTAGTGAACAGTCTTCTCCTAAAGATTCAATCTATAGCAGAGCCCGAAGATTGTTATAGCTGGGAACATTATTATGTTATGGGTTATGCTTAGAGTTTGGGTCCTTTGACCTCAAACACTTACCATACAGGCACAAGAGAACGGTAGTCTCAATACTTACGAGTTTCTGCAAAACAATTTAGGCAGCATCACAATGTGGTCTCTGTGTCAGAATTATTGTCTAGTGGCTTAGCTCTGAAGTGATGATAGAGAAAAGTAACTAAAAACAAAGGAAGCTAGAGGATTCATGCAGGCTTCACCTTTCAGGCAGGTGCACTGTAGTAGCTATGCAATTGGGAGGGAGTTAATAATCTCTCTACAACAAGGAAGGTTTTCTAATCAGTTATACTGTAGTGAAAATTTCCAGCTTGTGTTGTTTTCATGGCCCAGTGAGTTCATGCATGAGAAGAATTTACTATGGTAGCAAAGCCCAGGAGACTCTTTTGTCTATCTGTGGTTACACTTGTGAATGGCAAGCCAAGTGTGATGGTTTGTAAGAAAAACAGCCCTCAAAGGGAATAGCACTATTAGAAGGGAGGCTTTGTTGAAGTGGGAGTGTCTTGTTGGAGGAAATGTGTTACTGTGGAGGTGGGCTTTGAGGTATCCTATTCTCAAGATACCATCCAGTGTCACAGACCACTTCCTGCTGCCTGTGAGCCAAGATATAGGACACATGACTACTCTTCCAGCACCATGTCTGCCTGCACGCCACCATGTCCCACTATGATGATAATGGACTAAACCTCTGAAAATATAAGCTAGCCCCAATGAAATGTTTTTCCTTTATAAGAGTTGCCATGGTCATGGTGTCTCTTCACAGCAATAGAAACCCTAAGGCATCAAGTATTTGATGTCTTCATCATGATTTATTTAGATCCACGACTGTAACGGGAACTGTTTTCCACCAAGGAATTATATCAGAAAGCTTTAAAAGACACTAAGTGTTTTAGAGAAAGAATTTAGACATTGCAGATAACCAGATGGAAAGTTTCACAGCGAACAAGTAACCAAAGCTTTTCTGTGTCCAAATGGAAAGCTCAACATCTACTAGTTAAGATTGCTTTGGTATCTTGTGAAACTCATCATCTTGGTCATCATCTTTATCTTTGTCATCCTCCTCCTCTTCCTCTTGTTTCTCCCTGTGAGACAGGATAGTCTTTAACTTATTACCCTCCTGCTATACTAGCTGAGTACCAGTGTCTTGTGAAAATCTAACTCAACTGGGCCAGCAGGGTGATTGAAAACATAAAGGTGCTTGCCCCAGACCCTGATAGCCCAAATTCAATCCCTAGAACGCCCATGATAGAAGGAGAAAACCACCTCTCACAAGTCGTCCTCTGACCTCCCTGTTCTTCTAATAAGTCAATATTTTTTAAGAAATGTAATCCGATTGGGGAAGGTGGCACGTGCCTCTAATCTCAGCACCCTGGAGGCAGGGGTAGGAGGAGGTCTTTGAGGTCAAGGACAGCCTGATCTACAGAGTGAGTTCCCAGGACAGGTAGGACTAGGTAGAGACACCCTGTCTCAAATCAAGAAAGCAAACAAAAATGTAATCTAACCTGATTAAATGTAATGATAACCTCTAGTATCGAAGACACAAGCCTGAAGGGTGATGTCAGCCATAGGACAACAGTAGGAAATTTGAGAGGAAACTGATTTAGTTTTGGCGTTTGTAGTTAGTTTCTGTTTTCCTAGTAAAGATTAAAATCCTAAACCTTTAAAATATTTTACTAGGCCCGTTAGCCCGTTCTTGTAATCACATGGGAGGCCGAAGCAGGTGAGGTGTCCTGAAGGACAATTGTCCTGAGTTTGAGGTTAGACTGGGCTAGAGTGTGAGACTTTATTTCAAAAGCAAACAAGTCTTCTGGCCAGCAAGTTGGCTCAGTGGGTAAAGGAGTTTGCTGCTAAGTTTGGAAACCTGAGTCTGAGCTACAGGATCCACGTGGTGGGTATGGGGAAAGCTGAACTGCATCCTGCACGTTGTCCTCTGGCCTCCATGGATGTGCTACGGAGCACATATGTGCCCATAGATACAAAAGCATAAAATAAATAAATAAATGGAATTAATTTAAACTGTTATCAACTCTGAGGATTCCACTGATAGAGGTTCAGGACTATGTGTACCATGTGTGAGCTAGCTCTAATTTAAAAAAAAGTCTTCTGTGCTAAATGTATACACCTTTAATTCCAGCCCTTGGGAACTTGAGGTAGGTGGATCTCTGACTTCGATACTGGCTTGGTCTACATAGTAAGTTCCAGGACGGCCACAGAAGACCTTGTGAGACCTTGTCTCAAAAAACAAAAAACCAAAAAATAAAATCTTGAACTGTTTGCACCTAGGTTGGAATTTGGGCAGGTCTGTTCTTTGTTAAAACGACTGGCCAACCTTTCCCTCTGAATTCCACTGAATTTGAAATTGGAGCTGCTGCCACCTGCCCCAAGGTCTAGCATCTGTCTTTGAAAGCCTGGGTGCTTCCTATTGTCAATGTGTTGCTGTTGAAAAAAACGGTCAAGGGGACAGCAGTGTTAGAATTCTTCTGAGCTCTGGCGTCAGGACCATCTACTATTGCCTCTCTCGGGTTCCATTGAGTTTCAGGACAAACACAGAAGAGTTGTGACTTCTGGGTATGATGTGAGTCATGATGACTCAAAGTTCCCAAGAGTTTGCTGTTGATTACAGTACGTGAGGCTCAGTTTCCCATCAGCATTGATTAATTAACCTTGCGAGAGGACTGATTTGAGGAAAAAAAATTCAGCTGGTGTTAAATTGAGAGAAAAAAGGCTTAGGTTGATAGATGATGATTTGAAAACATGGACTTTTCCTTCCTTTTCTGACAAGGAAGGCTGGAAGGAGGTGGCTGCCTGTTGCTTGCCTTATGATTTGCTTGTTCTGGGATGAAACACTGGCTTTTGGAGAGTCCAGAAGGTGTTAGATGAGGGGATGCTGCTGCAGGCATTTTGAACGTCTCACTGCCAGGGAGCTGCTTCCCCAGGAAAAACACAACAAGTGTTTCTTTTAAAAGTTTTTAATTAGAGGCAGGTGGATCTCTCTGCGTTTGAGGCCACTCTGGTCTACAGAGCAAATTCCTGGACAGAAAGGGCTACATAGAGAAACACTGTCTCAAAAACCCAAAAACTAAACCAAACCAATCAAACAAAATAACAACAGCAACAACAACAACAAAACAAACCACTTAAAGATTTTCCCTGCTTGTACGTTGAGGAGGGGCAGGGCACGGGATTTAGGCTGGGTTATTTCCCCAGGCTTGGATTAGGAGAAGGCCTCCAGGTTGGGAGCCCTGTCTCAGGTTCCTCTCTCTGGAGCAGTGATGGCCCAGAGTCACCTTCCTTCCCTTTCAGGCGCCTGGCCAGTGTGAGCTCTGAACAGTTAGCTTCTAACCCCCAGCACTAGGGAGTGTCTGCGGATCTTCTGTAGCGAGAGGCATGACAATTCTTGTGACGCACGGCCACATGAAACCTTTGCACACACTTTATTAGCATATATTCATGTATAACAATGAGTTTCATTTTGATTTTTTGTTTTTTTTGAGACAGGGTTGCTCTGTGTAGCCCTGGCTATCCTGGAACTCACTTCCTAGACCAGGCTGGCCTCAAACTCACAGAGATCCACCTTCCTCTGCTTCCAAGTGCTGGAATTAAAGGCGTTCACCACTACTGCCGGGCTTCATTTTGACATTTTCATACATGTACATGATGTTCTTACTACCCGCCTCCTATCAGCCCCTCTTTTCCCACACCCATCCCCCGCTTCTCTTCCCAACTAATTCCCCTTCTACTTTCATATCTCATTTTATATAACTCAGGGTTCAATTAGGGTTATTCACAAGATTATTTACATGAGTATGGGCCATTTATTGGTGGTTACAACACTGACAAAAGTCACCTATCAAATTTTTTTCTACCTGTACTTAGATTTGTTCATGCTTTAAAAAAAAGTCTTTATTTTTATTTTATGTACACTAGTATTTTGCCTACATGTATACCTATCTGAGGGTATGTATCCTATCCTCTAGAACTGGAATTACAGACAGTTGTGAGCGGCCATGTGGGTGCTAGGAATTGAATCTGGGTCCTCTGGAAGAACAGCCAGAGCTATTAATTGCTGAGCCATCTCTCCTGCCCCCTTGCTCCTGGTTTTAAAAATCTGGTTGTAGTGGGTTGTTTATTCTGGCTTCCATCTAACATTATCTTAAGCACTGTGGTTTTTAAGTGTTCTCGATTGCTAATGGGTCCTTTATCTCAGCTTATTTAAAATCATTTTGTCAACTTCTTCTGAGCACATAATTATAATTTTATCACTCGGGTCCAAGATAGGATGATCATCCATTTGAGGACAGCCTGGGCTACATGGTGAGATTCTGTCTCAAAACAAAACATGAGCTAGAGCAACAAACCAAAATGACCGTAGCCAGTCTTGTTCTTTTAAAAATCTTTGAGGGCAGTTTCTCAGTGTAGTATGAAAAGTTCTGTTTTGGTTTTCATTGGGATTACTTTGAAGCCATAGATTAGCTACTGGGAGAATTGATTCAGGAAAAAAGGGTTTACTTAGACCTTTTCTCCTCTGTTTATAGATAGGATTGCCCGACAGTTTCTTTTTGTTTGATTTGCACTTGCTTATTGAGTCATTTTTAGGTTGGGAGCAGTTGTGGTGAATTAAAGTCCTGTGTTCTTGGTAGTTTTTCTCTCGCAGCTTTTGCTAGGTTTCACAGCCCCCCCCCCCCCCCCGACCTATGGGAATCCTCAGCCTGTCTTCACAGCTTGTCGAATCTGCTCTCAGTTCCGCAGGAAGTCATTCTATGGCCCCATTTCCCATTGCAAACAACGCTGGATATTCTAAAATCAATAACAAATGTCATTTTTTTTAGGTGGCCTAAAGTTCTACCAAACCTTCCTCACTAGTGAGGTCATTTCTATTTAACAAACAAATCTCGAGCCAATGCCGGCCACTTGAGTATACATTAAAGCCTCTTGAAATGGAGTTGCTTGAATTACAGGGCCCTTTGTTTATCAAGGGAAGTGAAGGGTTTGACATCAAACATCTCTCCTGCTTTACATTGGCTTTTTGAGAGTGTGTTTGGCTCTCAGGCTTTGTAAACAGGACCCACTTCCTGGATAGCACCCATCTCTGAGCCGATCACTGCTCTGATGGAAAGTGAGGGGCACACTCCTTCCTCAGGGTGGTAGAACTTTCACTGTGTTCCATAGAAGCAGCTATGGCCTCTCTCAGCAAACCTGAGCCTCTCCATGTCTCTGTGACAGCTTGGACTGCTCTTGCTAAGAAAAAAATATGTGACACAGTCCCACCTTAGGACATTAACAGTCACTTCCTAGTAACCATGGAAGGGACTTTAAAGATGCTGCCCTTTAACTTTCAACCTTTAACCCAAGGTTTTGCTCTTCTTTCTAGCCGTATAGCGTAATAAGGAGCCACAGTGAGGGCTGCCATGCACACCAGTGCTCCCTGACCCCCAAGACAGCGATGATCAGGCTTCTCTGTAGCTGATGTTACCGCTCTTCTTCTTCAGTCTGACGTCACATTTCTTTTCATCCTGAGGGACACCTTGATAGATGAGAGTTCTGTTGGTTAGGATGAACTAGATCTAGCAAGGGGAAAAGAGGCACAGTGCTGAGGAGTAGCCAGAGATGATGGTCTTTCCATGGGTTGTACAGTTACATTTATCTGCTATAAGCCAGGTACTCCCTCCCTCCCTCCCTCCCTCCCTCCCTCCCTCCCTCCCTCCTCCTTCCCTCCGCTACTTCCCGTGAATGTCTCCAGGTGATTGCAGGGTGCAGCAAGGAGCCCTGGCATGGAACTGGAGACCCGGGTCATAGTTCTGACTTGCCCATTTGTTTTCTTTGAGCCTCAACATTAAGTTGCAAAACACCAAGACGGAAGCTTCTGGGAACTAACTAGACAAGAATAAAGGAGTCAAAACAACACAGGAGGTAAGGGAGGTGATGGATCTTGCCCTTTGTACGTGGCCAACAGAAACTGCACAGATTTCTAGCTTTGGGAGTGAAGTTATAAAATGGAGATTTTATTTTAAGGGCCACCCTGCTTATGAAATGTCTTCCAGATGGCTTTCAAGGTCATGCTTCTGGTTCAAACTACCCCCCCCTGCATTCTACCACATGCTGAGATGACATAACTGCATGACCACCAAATCACCACTTCAATGCCATCAGCTTCTTGGCTTCTCTTTCCTTCTCTGTTGCTGCTGTGTGCCTGACCAAAGGTGACAACTGTCCAGACAGTGTTGGATCATCTCAGCCCTGGGCCAGCTAGTTTTTGTGCCAATTTGACACAAGCTAGAGTCATCTGACACTTGATTGACAAGTCTGTGGTTCATCTTCTTTATGGATGATGTTAAAGTTTTGTCAGGTTTTATGTGGATATAGTTGACCAGGTTGGAGTGCCAATTCATTGTAGGAGACCGCTTGTTTGTTCCCGGCTGCTCAGCCCCGAAATAGCCACACAGAAGCTGTATTAATTAAATCACTGCTTGGCCTATTAGCTCTATCTTTTTACTGACTAGCTCTTACATCTTACTTTAACCCATTTCTATTAATCTGTGTATCACCACGTGGCTGTGGCTAACCAGCCCACATCTGGCATCTGTCTCTCATGGGGCTACATGGCTTTTCCTCGACTCTGTCTCCTTTCTTCCAGCATTTAGCTTAGTTTTCCCTGCCTAACAGGTCAAGGCAGACTCTTTATTCATTATCAATAAAAACAACATGTATACAGAAGGACCTCCCACACCAATGATGGATGTAGGAGGGCTAAGATCACTGTAGGGGTGGGGGAGTCCCTGAGCTTTTGGTCCTGGCTGTTAAAAAAAAAAAAAAACCAAAAAGCTGAGCAAGCCATGAAGAACAAGCCAGTAAGCATCCTCAACCCCCACATAGCCACTGCATCAGCTCCAGCCTCCACATTCCTACCCTGTTTGAGACCTGCCCTGACTTTGTGCAGCAATGGAGTATGATAATGACCTGAGAGCCAAAAGCTAAACTAAATCCTTTTCCTCCCAAGCTGTCTATGGTCCTGGTGTTCTACCATAGCAACAGAAGACACTTATCCTTGTAATTTCTAATGATTAGACAAGCCACCTGTCATTGACTTTATGTCAATTTCTAAATGGGTATTGTACACACCCCCTCACCATTAACTGATGTAAAACACAATTCTCAGGAGAATTATCCTTGTCTTAAATCAGCAGAGGTTCAGTGGGGACATCCGGAGCAGGACCTGTGGTACCTGACTGGAGTTGCGTGTGCTTGAGCAGGGATGATGCTACTCTGGCTTCTAGAAAATGATTTTGTGGCCTCCACATTTGATAGGCTGTCTAATCTCTCCAAGTCACTGTTTTCTCTTTTGGCATGTGGCCATGATTACGGCTATCTTTAGGGGCATGTTCTTCATCCCTGCCTTCCTTTTTTCGCTAATCTCTTCCTGCCATCATTACCCGAGTGTGATGGGTCAGCTTGTGGACTTGATTGGCATTGGTGAAGTTCTGTCTTAAATGGGGGTGGGTGTTGTGGAATCTGAGTTGAAGATGTGTGACATAGGTTTATGCCGTGGGGCATTTGTTTAATGATGCAAAGATGTGCTGCACTGTTTTATGTTACATTTGTTTAACTCTGTGAAGCTGTGTTACTTTGCCTGTCTAAACACCTGATTAGTCTAATAAAGAGCTGAATGGCCGATAGTTAGGCAGGAGAAAGAATCAGTGGGGCTGGCAGGCAGAGAGAATAAATAGGAGGAGACATATGGGAAGAGGAGATCAAGGAGTGAGAAAAAGAGGAGAGGAGGACTCCAGGGGCCAGCCACCCAGCTACACAGCAAGCCATGGCATAAGAAGTAAAGAAAGGTATACAGAAATAGAGAAAGATAAAAGCCCAGTGGAATAAGGTAGATGGAATGCTTTATGAAAAGCTGGCTAGAAATAAGCCAAGCTAAGGCACTCATAAGAAAAAATAAGTCTCTGTGTGATTATTGGGGAGCTGGGTGGTGGGGCCCCCAAAGAACAAAAGAGTATAAGAGTAAAAAACAACCAGGTGGGACCATCTATACTCCCCCTGCTTTGCTCCCTGCTCCACACAGATGTAAGCCTACAACCACAGATGCCAGCTGTTCCTGTCGTCATGGCTTTTCTACAAGGATGGGCTGTAGTCTCTCCCTGTGAGCCTAAATAAGACTCCCTCACCCCTTAAGGTGCGTTTGGTCCCAACAGGAGGAGAGTGACATATGTTCCAGCTAGTCTGCTGTGTGTTGGAGGCATGCCCATAAACAGTCCTTACCTCTGCTCCATGGAACTATAATTTAATGGGCCACCTGAACTTGGTGATGCAGGCAATTAACACAGACAGGGTTTCTCTGTGTAGCCATGGCTGACCTAGAACTTGCTCTGTAGACCAGGCTGGCTTTGAACTCAGAGATCCACATGCCTCTACCTCCTAAGTGCTGGGAGTAAAAGTGTGCCCCACCACTGTCCAGCAATTATTTTTGTATTCTAGAGAAATCATATTTGGTATCCAAGCTGCATGGTAAGTCAAGTTTATGTCTTATATAACTTATATAAACATATATACTTTGTTTTAAAAAAGGACTCCAGACCCTCTTGTCTTTAAATGCTAACCCAATATTTTGAAATCTTATTTGATGATGATGATAATTTTACTTTTTGTCTTGAAGGAGGTTGTATTATTAGGTATTGATCCTAAGGTCTTATGCTACTAAAAAAACGCATGCTCTATCACTAAGCCACACCTCCAAACTCACTACATTTTTTTTTTAAAAGAAATCATCTTTTAGTCCCCCACCCCAGATTTTCATTAGTAAAATACAGCTGTCATTTTACTAAACTGACAAATCTCAAAAGAAGTCTTATCAGTTTACCTTCTTGCCAAATCTTGCATCTTAAAAACATAATTTCCATAAATGTCACGGAGCCCTGACAGCCTTTATCACTGACTTCATGTCCACAGGAAGCAAGATGTTTATTGTGAAATTCGGTTTCCCTCTCTCCAGCCTGTTTCAGGCCGTACTTCCCTCTCCACTGACGCAGATCCAGCAGCCACCCGTCCCATCTCCATCTCCTCTGGCTCTGTGGCCGGGTACCGCTGTGAGTAGGACAGGTGGAGCAGATCTGGGCAGCAGGGATGGCTCTTGGGCTTTCGTGACAAAGGACCGGACGTCCACCGGGGACTGGCATTTAAAGGTGGCTCACATGAGGGTAAGCTGCTCTCTCATCCTGCTCTCTCATCGTCTCTCTTCCAGTTCTTAGCTGAGAAAGAATTGGTTTGGGCTTTGGTCTCTAGGTAGGGTTATAGGAGATGGCGTGGAACTTGAGACTGTCTGGGAAACAGACTTACTGCCTCATTGGAAAAGGTGGTGCCTTCATTGTTCATGATTTTTCAGTCTTCATAACCTCAGGCACTAGGCTATCCCAAATAGCTTACTTCTCTGAAAGTTGAAAGGTAACAGTCTCACCCTTAAGCTGGTTATTTGTGCAGGAAATGAAACAAAGCACTTAAAATCAATTAAAACAAAACAAAACTATATAACCACAACCTCAAACTAGAGATTTCTTTTGGTAAATTTTAAGCATTTAGCTCACATCATATATTGAAAGAAAAGATTGGCGCCTTTGGATAGTAGCATTGTAATGATTTTTTTTAAAAGAAAGTTTATTTTATTTATGTGAATGTGTATATCTGTGAATATGTGTATCTATATATGGGTGTGTGCACATGAATGCAGTATCCAAAGAGGCCAGCAGAGGGCATCAGATAACCCTGGCACTGGAATTAGAGGTGGTTGTGAGCTACTCAGTATGGGTTCTGGGGAGTGAACTCAGGCTCTCTGGAAGAACAAGTGCTTTTAACTTCTGATCCATCACTCCTGCCCCTACTTTACTGATTACATTCTAGAAAGAAGTGCTGTTTTTTTTTTTTTTTTTTTTTTTAATCACGTCCTAACTACAAATAGCTGTAATTTCATTTCTTCTCTTGGCTCATTCTCCGGACAGCCTTACTGTGCATGATGTGTGAAATAGGGCCAGTCAGTGCTTGCAGGAAACGAGATGGTTTGAATGTTGCTGTAGCTTAGAACTCATTTGCTTTGTGAGATTGCTGATCCGTTTTCTATGGACCCCAGCTTTATTTACCATTATATTCAAGGGCAGCTGGTCTCATCAGTCATTGTACTAGGACGCTGTCCTTGACGGTGAACAATCGCGCAATGTACAGCCCTTTATCTGTGGTACTTCTGGGTGTTACACAATCACCCTGCCTGTGCCTTTTTTATGATTAGAGGGTTCTGCTTCTTTCCAGTCTGTACCCCCTCTCCCTATTCTTTTTCCATCTCACGGCTGTTCATGATTCTTCATTCCTGTTAAATATATTTTAGTCTGGAATTTGGGACTTAATTTTACCAGCATTTGATGGTATATGAGCATTTGTTTTATTATGAATTCTTCAACATTTATGATAAACTTACTGAATGTGTCATGAAAACATGTTTTCAAAATATATATAATACAGTTTGAATCTATTAGTATAGTATAGACACGCTGCGACTTAACATGTCAAATAAGAAGCTTATGCATAAACATAAAACTAATCTATATTTCCTAACCTAATAAGCACAAAGCCACACTCTTTTAAGCTGATTATTGTTAGTTTTTTGATTTCACTGTGTTGAGCAAAAGTGAAGCATTTTCAGATCACCTAAAGAAGCATATATTGTTAGTTGAACAGAACATACATTTTTTATTCCTTAAACATTTTCAGGGCAAGCATTGGGTCTGCTTAGGCATCTCCACCTGCTTTACCAACATTTTATGATATTCTGTCTCAAAATTCAACAGCCTTTCCTTTCAAGGTAGCTATTATTTCCCTTGTTTCCAGGGAGTGGATGAGGTAGAAAGAGTGGAATATTCTTCATTTTTTTAAAATTAGGTTTATAAACAGGGCCAATTGGCTTTTAGGGTACTGTCTCACAAATGGACTCTGATTTTCCTTTCCAAATTCTCTCTCAATACCAGTGTCTGTTTTGGCTAAGTTCCTGGAGAGCTATGGGTCCCAAGTGTGTGAAGAAATGTGATCCTCATGATCTCAGACAATCTTTGGGATTTGGGTCCATTTGAGATCTGAAGAGTGCTATAGACCCAAGGGGGGAAATGACCATATTCGTAAACAAAATGTAGCATATAATTATGGCCATGTCAGGAATTCTACTTTAGAAACCCCATCTTTTAGGCAGACACTGTTACCTTCTGTTTCAGCAGCTAAATACTCTAATTTAGGTATGTGCTGTCTTTTTTTGTGGCACGTCCCTTTTATATAGGACCAATTAGCATTCATAGAAAAATACTTATTGACAACCACTTTTGTACATGTTGCAGAATTTAGGTCTTGAGAGGAAGCCAGGAGTTCTGAACAAAACACAAACATATTCTCTGTTGTGCACATTTCAGGAGGGCAAACTGTTTGGGTTGGTGTGAACAAGGATGCTCTTGAGTTATGCTATATGCTAACTAGGCTTAAGATGCCCAGGTTGAAAAATAGAAGAAAAGGGGTTGCACTAGTCTGGTTGCAGACAGAGGGTGACAACCTCAAGCCCTTCAATCCTTGTGTCTTCACTTAGTGCTAGCTAGGCCCTGTTGGAAGAGATGGGTAAGAGTTTCCAAGCTTAGGTGAAGCAATATTTCTATTGGATTGAAAAAAAAAGGTGGCTGTGGTTTGTCAGTGCTGGCCTCTTGTGTCTCCTTCCTTCCTTCCTTCCTTCCTTCCTTCCTTCCTTCCTTCCTTCTTTCTTTTCTTTTCTTTTCTTTTCTTTTCTTTCTTTCTTTTTTCTCTGTAGCTTTGGAGCCTGTCCTGGAACTAGCTCTTTGTGGACCAGGTTGGCTTCAAACCTGTGTCCTTTTTATTTTCTGTTTTTTTTCAACACTTGAAAGTGTAAAGTTTGCCCAAATGACCTCTGCCTATTACTTGTGCAATGGTAAAACCCAAACATAAAACAGTTGCAGAAGGACAAGATGACAGTGGTGGATAAATTGTCACATGCAATGGGAAAGTGACACTGGCCACTGTGCAGTGTGTTCCCTTGGGTTCCCATGCTTTCAGTGCCTTTCTGGTCATTGTTAGCCCACAAATATTTGAGATATTACTGTCTTCTGTTGACTGGTCTATAAACACACAATGGACAGTGTGCAATTAGGAGATGTTTGTGTAGACAATTCCGAACATATTTTGGTTAACTTCTCTCTCTCTCTCTCTCTCTCTCTCTCTCTCTGTCTCTGTCTCTGTCTCTCTCTGTCTCTCTCTGTCTCTCTCTGTCTCTCTCTGTCTCTCTCTGTCTCTCTCTGTCTCTCTCTGTCTCTCTCTGTCTCTCTGTGTGTGTGAGTGTGTGTGTTATGCCTATGCCTGTGTATATGGAGGCCAGAGGTCATGTGACTTCCTCTGTTGTGCTCCACTTTGAGACCTGGTCTCTCTGCCCAGATCCTGCTGTTTTAGATAGACAGGCTCAATGGCAAGTTCCCAGATTTGGCTGTTTGCACTTCCCGGTGCTGAGCTGTAGATACAGACCACTGTACCCAGTTCTTTATGTGGGAGTGGAGATCTGAACTCAGTTCCTCGTGCTTGTATACTTTGCACTGCACCATCGTTCCAGACCTTTTTTTCAAGACAGGGTTTCTCTGTAGCTTTGGAGCCTGTCCTGGAACTAGCTCTTGTAGACCAGGCTGGCCTCAAACTCACAAAGATCTGCCCGTCTCTGCCTCCTGAGTGCTGGGATTAAAGGTGTTCACCACCACTGCCCAGCTGTAATCATTTCTTTATTAGGGGTTGAAGATTTACATCAGTCTGAGATGCTCACCCAGCAAACGCAAGGCCCTAAATTCAGCCCCTGAACTGGGTTGGGAATTTAAGTCAGTCAGAGATGCTGGTCCAACAAATGTAAGGCCCCGAGTTCAACCCCCAGCACTGGAAAATAGGCTATAATTGATCTAGTATGTCAATCACAACTGATGACTCTCCTTAGAGAGATGGACTAGAAAGGGTGCCCAAGAGAAACGTTGGTCAGGGATTGACATTTTTGGTCTCTTGAGTTGGCATCGTTTTCATGGGGGAAAAAAAATCATCAAATTAAATACTTGATTCTATAACAATAACACCACAGTAAAGAGAAAACACACAACCACAGGAAAAGCACAGACCTAAAGTAAACCTTTGCAAGGACAAAACCACTGGCGATGGGCCTCTCAACGTTAGCCTGGAATGTACAGTCAGGGATGACGACTGACTATTGCCTCCTCTGTGAGGCCTGTTGCTCACCGGGGAGTGGTTTGAACCGGACAGAACTTGAGCTGTGCAGGCTCTGTGCCCAGTGCCCAGCCTGAACCACATGTCCTCTGCCGGCCGCTGAGTCCTTTGTGTAGTGCTAGTTCCAGATTAGGTAGCTATCCCCTCAACAAATGTTCCTCTTTCTGATTTAGACAAGGGAGAGGAAGGTAACTGGAATGTGGGCCCAAGGGACGGAGGTCAGCAGTACAGTGTCATTGCTGTGACACAATTCCAGACAAACGCTGCAGAGGGGAGCCTTATATGTAGGCTCACAGTTGACAGGAGTATGGTTTACCGTGGTGGGGAAATCATGGTGGCAGATGCATCCACCATCAGGAAGCAGAGAATAAAATATTTTTTTTATTTTTATTTATTTATTTATTTTGAGACAGGGTTTCTCTGTGGTTTTGGAGCCTGTCCTGGAACTAGCTCTTGTAGACCAGGGTCTCGAACTCACAGAGATCCGCCTGCCTCTGCCTCCCGAGTGCTGGGATTAAAGGCGTGCGCCACCACCGCCAGCTCATTGCTACTTCTTTTTTTTTTTTTTTTTGAACATAAAGTGTTTCATTTTCATTGCTACTTCTTAACTGTAGTTTTGCTACTGTTACAAATTGTAATGTAAATATCTGATATGAGGGTTATCTGATATGCGACCCTGTGAAAGGAATGTTGACGCTGGGAGGCAGCCATAGTTTCTCACCATATGGACTTCTTTTTTTTGTTTTGTTTTGTTTTTTTGTTTTTCGAGACAGGGTTTCTCTGTGGTTTTGGAGCCTGTCCTGGAACTAGCTCTTGTAGACCAGGCTGGTCTTGAACTCACAGAGCTCCGCCTGCCTCTGCCTCCCAAGTGCTGGGACCATATGGACTTCTTGATAGGAACCACGAGAGTCCTCATGATGTGCTGGATGGACTACCCATCCCACCCTAGTGAGCAATCTAGCAGAGACTAAATAGGCCACTACTGTGTGTCTGATGGCTTAGCTTCATCCATCACACTCCTGCCTCTCTGCAGCATCTTAGCCAGGCTGAATACTGAGGTCCAGCAGTAAGTGAAAGACACTCAGACATACCCTGGCCTCATCTCTTAGTCCAGATTGGTAGCTTGAATAAGATTGGCCCCTATAGGCTCATCTAGGTGTGACCTTGTTGGAGGAAGCCTGTCATCACTGGGGGTAGGCTTTGAGGTTTAAAAGTCCATGCCAGGCAAAGCTCAACCCCTCTCTGATGTGGGATTCCCCTCTGTATGCTGTGAATACCATTGTTTAATCAAGGACTGCTTTGGACCTAAAGCAGGGCAGAACTTGGCTAGGTGGGGAAAACTAAACCGAATGCTGGGCGAAACGAGGCAGAGGAGAGAAAAGCCATGGAGCTGCCGCTGGAGACAGACGTGCTAAAACCTTGCTGGTAGGCCAGGACTTCCTGGTGATGCACAGATTAATGGGGGTGGGTTAAATTAGTATGTAAGAATTAGCCAATAAGAAGCTAGAGCCAATGGGCCAACAGTGATTTAATTAATACAGTGTCCGTGTGGTTATTTTGGGTCTGAGCTGTCGAGCAGCCAGAATGGCCAAGCAGCCTTCTTACAGCATCTCTCCCCCTTCCTGCCTGTGGATCAGGATGTAGATCTCCCAGTTACTTCTCCAGCACCGTGTTTGCTTGTGTGCCGCCAAGCTCTCCACCGTGATGATAATGAATTAAACCACCGAAACTTGCAAGCAAGTCTTTAGTGACCCAGATCAGAGCGTGCCACTTGAGAGATGAAAAGAGAATAAGGTTTGGAAAGGGGAGAGTGTCACTGTGCATGTGGGGTAAAGTCTTGTGATAGTGAACATGCGACCTGATCGGAAAGCCACTAAGTGACCTGAAGGGCTGAAGGGGGCTCAGAACAGGGGATTTAGCGGCTGCCTGCTGGAAGAAAAGAACAATCTGTCACCCAGGTGAACACAGACCTTTTGTGCCGACAATGGCTGCCGAGAGGACGTTTTCCAGGAGAATGCCCTGTCCCGCCCTGTCTTCACAAACAGTCAGCTCAGGAAGTGCCTGAAAGGAGAGAAACCTGCTCGGCCTGTGTGTGGAGAAACACAGCTTTGACCAGCTAGCCTCTGACAAAACGGGGAAGATTCTGGCGAAAGCTTGCCGACAGCTAAAGCCACTGCAATTTCAGTTTGTGTTTGAAGAGGTTTATAACGATCTTGGAAAAGGCTTTCTTGGTGTTAAAGCTGAGTCTGGCTTGATGCGCACCCCTTTGAGACTTGTTTGTGAGACGGCTTCTTTGATGGCCTCAAACTCCCCTATGTAGCTAGGGATGATCCTGGACTGATCCTGCTTCTAAGTGGGGACAGTGAGAGTCAGCACCACATCTGGTTTATACTGTGCTGGGGATTGAGCCCAGATGTGATCCATAGTTTAATCATCAGCTCGACACACACCCTAGATCCACCTGGATGTAGAGCCTCAGGGAGGTCTCCTCTGCAGCAGGTTGGCCTGTGAGGCATTGTCTTGAGTGCCTTAATTGATACAGCAGTTCTCAACCTGGGGGCCTCAACCCCTGTGGGGGTCAAATGACACTGTCACATGGGTTGCCTAAGGCTATTGGAAAAAATTTATATTTACATCATGATTTATAGCAGAGGTAAAATTAAAGTTATGAAGTAGCAATGAAATAACTTTATGGTTGGGGGAGTCACCACAGCATGAGGAACCGTATCAAAGGGCTGCAGCGTTAGGAAGGTTGAGAACCCACTGATGTAAGAAGACCCGCTCCCAGTGTGGGCAACACCTTCTGGTGACATGCCAGTTAAAAGGACTTGGGAGAAGGAGGAAGCATTTTGCTTCATGCTCATGTAACCTTCACCTCTGCTGGCTGGATCATCCATCCTGTTGGTGTCGCTGCTGATTCCCTCAGCGATACAAATGGCTTCCACTCAAGACTGGAGAACAGTGAGTCTCCAGGGGTCCTCTGGGCTTTTGGTGCCAGACTGGGACTGTTGAAGGCACCTGTTTCACAGATTGTACCACTCCTGGGTTCTTGGCCTCTCCGGTGTGAGACACTGATTTCTGTACTACTCCGACTATATCATATAAGCCATTCTAATACATCCTCTTTTTAAAAAAATAACTTATTTAACTTTATTTTATTATGTGCATGAAGGCATCAACTCCCCTGAAACTGGAACTGCAGACAGCTGTGAGCTGCCACGTGGGTGCTGGGAACTGAACCCAGGTCCTCTGGAAGAACAGTCAGCGCTCGTAACTACTTAAACCATCCCACCAGCCCTCCAATACATCCTCTTTTTTAGCATACATCCATCTGTCGGTTCTATTCCTCATGAGAAGCTGACAAATACATCAGACCTTTAGTTGTGCTTAGAAAGCACTCTACCAGCTGAGACCCATCCTCAGCCTAAGACTTATTTAAAGACTTTTAGATTTCCTGTGAAAGAGAAAGTGCCCAGTGTTCTCTCGACATCTCTTCTGTTAAGCAGGGATGAGTAATATCCCTGTAATTAAGAAATGCCTCGCACCTGGGGTTGAGAAGCACCCCCCCCCCCCCGGTGTCAAGGATGTACAAATGGGCCACCCATCCTTCCCTTGCAGAGCTGGTTCCTATTTATATCTCTGAATTGGTGGCCTCTGTGGTTTACTGTGTCCTTTGAGTGTTATAATCAGTGTGGCACAACTGTGGTCCTCGTCCTATGAATAGTCCCGTCCCAAGTAGTTCTTACATCTCACGGGCACCTTCTCTACTCAGAATCTTAATTTTCTGATGAGTAATCGGGAGAGAGGGCAGAGCAGATTTAAGTCAGCCCCATAATCGGATGAGTTATTTCTAGTTTCTCTAGCTGGTCCATCCCGCTGTGAAAGAAGACAAGCAAAACTTATTCTCAAGGCTCCTCCTTCCCCTTCTTTTCGGGAAGTGAAATGGCTCATTTAGAATAGGTCAGAGGAGGACGATGCCAGTTCCTTCATTTAGTTGACTTTAAAGTGCAATCTCTAGACCAGCAGCAGCAGCAGCATCACCAGAGCACTTGGAATATTCTAGAAAGGCAACTGGTATTTCACTTTGACCTAGATAAACCTCATCCAAAGTGTGGGTCCCAGGAGAGAGAGACAGACAGATAGAGAGACAGTCAGCCAAACAGAGAGACATACAGACACAGAGAAAGACAGACACACACAGAGACAGAGAGATAGAGACACAGAGACAGAGGCAGAGAGCGATGGAGACTCAAAGAGACAGACAGACACAGAGAAAGACACACACAAGAAAGACAAGTGTTGCTCTAGCCAGAACCGTTCATTAGTACAGGGAGACTGACCTGACTCCTGAGGGTAGGACTGCGCTGAGACCTGACCCTATGTACTGCATGTAAGAACTCACCTACAGGTGTTGAGCCCACTGTCCAGGCCCCTGGAAATGCCTCTTGTCTACCCATGTACACACCAAAGAGAAGGGAAGTGGGAGCCATTGGTGATGGGAGTGGAAACGGAGAAGGTGCAGACTACTAAAGATGGGCTATAAATTGCACAGCCAGATGACTAGGATGAAACGCATTAGAATATCCATCACAGGCATTTCCGGAGGCTCATCCGCGTCATACTACTTTAGGGATTGTCAGTGTTGATTTTTATAAAGTTTAAAAGTCGTTGTGCTGTTTTTTGTTGTTTTGTTTTTAAGTTGTGTGTGTGTGTGTATGTGTGTGTGTGTGTGTACAAGCAGAGTCCAAAAAAGGGTATTGTCTAATCTCCTGGAGCTAGAGTTACAGGCAGGTGTTCATCAGTCACCAGTGGGATCTTGGACAGCTTCTTGGTTTTGGTTATTATGAATTCTATGATCATGGGTTTATAGATTTATCATTGAGATCCTGATTTCAGTTGTTTTGGGCTTATATCCAGAAGTGGTTGCTGACTCACGTGGTAAATGTCTGTTTAATTTTCTGATGAACTTCTGTACGTCTCCCCTCCTCTCCCCCTCCCCATCCCTTCTCTTCCTCTACTTTATTTTTATTCATTCATTAATTCATTCACTTATTTATTGATTGACTGAGTCAATATCTCACTATGTTGCCCTGACTGACATGGAACTCACTATACAAACGGAGCCAGCTTTAAACCCAAACTCTCAGCCATCTCCCTACTTCTGCCCCCCTGAGTGCCAGGACTGAAGGCATGAGAAGCGGCACCTTCCCTGGCTCCATGCTGGCTTTTGTAGCAGCTGCACTACTCCACGTTCTCACCAACCATGCATGTGGATTCTAATTTCTCTATATCTGCACGATACCTGTTCCTTCCTGGATTTTTTTGTTTTGTCTCTCTTTGTTTTTATAATAGCTACTGTTATATGTATAACAGGGAATGGATAAAAAAAATGTTATACTTCGGTGTTGGAAAAAGCACCGAGCCCAAGGTCTCACGTCATCTAAATGGAAGTCTTCTGTCATGTGCTACTAGGCTGGTCAGGGAATTACACTGCAATTAGAGTGTAGACTGGATGCTTTCTCCAAAATATCCCGATGCTCTTAATAAAATAGAATTAAATAGTTCCCCTCCCCCCAGCCCCAAAATGTCAACTGAATTGCAGTAAGTCAGATTCTGAATGCATAGCCTCTACTGAAATATAAATGTAGCACAGTTGTCCCTTGCTTTTTTAGGAATTTGGCTGGGGAGCTTGTCACTTTGTTCTGGTGTCAGTAGAAAATATCCTTGAGCTTAAGGATTTTGATCTTTTCCCAGGCTAGTGTCATATGGCCAGATAAGTCTTGAGAAACCGGACAGAGGCAGTGAGTCTCAGGGCCCAGACGGCCTCCAATCACCAGGGCAAATGTGAGAAACCCTGCAGCATCCTGCTGCTCAGGAGCATGCCCAGTAGGTGAAGGATGCTGTGTGCACGTCCATCTTTCCATGTATTCTCTGAGTGCCGCCCCGTAAGTCAGGGGCACCTGTACTTCCCTTTCTATGGGGCTTCCCAGCGGCTTCAAGAATGGGACCTGTGCCCCAGAGGATTTATCTTCCTGTGTTTTGCGAGCTCCATGCTGGATACTGTGTCTGATGCTGAGGACATGGAGAAGCACCAGCCATCTGTGATCTTTGAATTTGTGCAGTGCTCTCAGGCATAGTAGGGAATGGGTTTAGCAGGCTCAGAAACGGCGGCTTCTTCTTCTTCTTCTTCTTCTTCTTCTTCTTCTTCTTCTTCTTCTTCTTCTTCTTCTTCTTCTTCTTCTTCTTCTTCTTCTTCTTCTTCTCCTTCTCCTTCTCCTTCTCCTCCTTCTCNCTTCTTCTTCTTCTTCTTCTTCTTCTTCTTCTTCTTCTTCTTCTTCTTCTTCTTCTTCTTCTTCTTCTCCTTCTCCTTCTCCTTCTCCTCCTTCTCCTCCTTCTCCTCCTTCTCCTCCTTCTCCTCCTTCTCCTCCTTCTCCTTCTTCTTCTAAAAAGAAAGAAATTTCTTAACTTATTTTGTGTGTGGATGTGTGTTCACATGTGTGTGGGTGTACGTATCAGTTTATGTGTGTGCATATGTGTGTGGAGACCCCAAGTTAATGCCTGGCTTCTTCTTCAGTCTCTCTTTCTTTTATCTACTATGGGCGGCTCTCTCTTTTTTTCTAAATCTGGAGCCATCCAATTCCAGCTACTCTAACTAGTCCACTTGCCCAGAGGACCCCTGTCTCTGCCTCCTGAGTGGCTGCCATTTTTACCTGGCCCTTTATTTATGTGGGCGCTGGGGGCCTGAGCTTCAGTCCTCATGTTCGCGTGACAAGCGTTTTTTCTACCATGCCATCTCAACCCAGAAAATGATTGTTAAGTCGGAATTTGCTTGGCTGCTTTTGCCATGCTCTGCTATCTTCATTTGCTTCAGAAAAGAATGGGAGATATTCGCTGGTTTTGTTTCATATACTAAATATTAAACTCGGTGCTTACACTCTCTGGCAGTCCTTGGGGGGAAGTTGAGTTACTCTCATCTCACTGACAGGAAATGGGATCTCTGCTGCTAAGTTCTTTGAACACAGTCTGGAGCACGTGGAGAGGGGCTCAAGAGAGGAACAAGAGCCACCATGGGCCAGAGTCTTAACTCTTCTCCAGCATTTCTCTGCTCCTGCCTTCCAGTATGGTCCCATAAAGATTCATCACTGATTGCATGGCTGTCTCTGGCTTGTTCTTCTTGTTTGCCTTCTGCTGTTCTTGCAGATCTAACCCAGGCCCTTGCATGGGTCAGGCAGACCAGACCTTCCAGGTACACCCCGGCTCTTTTTTCTGTTAGAGACAGTCTCACTAAGTTGCCCAGGCTCTTCTTGAACTCACCCTGTAGCCCCAACAAGCTTTGGACATGTGATCTTCCAAACTTATCCTCTCCTGTATTGGGCTGTGAGGCCTGTGCCCTCAGGCTCAACTAGACATAATCTTTTAAAGTGGATTTTACGGTGAATATAAAGGCAACTAAAATTCCTCATGTTTTACTTCTACATTTCTCCTGATCAACTCTGGAAGTCTATGGGCTGGCAAATATTTTGACTTTATAATTGTTTCTTTCTAATCATGTCAAGCATGGTTACATCTGACATGAAGCAAGCATACAGACCTCAAATCTGGCTTATGGGTAACTTATTCAGAGGAGGTTGTTGTTAGACTCTGAAGTTATCTGCGTTTCAATGCACTTCTCCTCTGGAAGCATGATCCTTTTTAGATGTGAGTTCTGTCGTAACCTGTGTACATTCCATTAACACTTTGGCCTGGAGCAGTTTCTTTGCAGCCAATTTATTCTGGTTTCTCTCTGTGCTCTTGAGACTTTAAATGGCTAACATTGCAGGAAAAGTACGCGCTGCTGGGACCATCTGGTGTGTATCAAGGTGACTGAGTCTCAACTCATTTAATGGAATGTTCCTTTCTGTGATTGCACATTCCCCTCCCCCCACTGGTATCTGCACACGTGACGGCACTCTTACCTGGTGCACTCTTTTCTGGTGTAAGGTCACCACTTCTCAACTTCTAGCTCCTCCTTGTACAAATTGTGATAACCTTCATTTTCCCCACCACCATTGTAAAATCCCATTGTAAGCAGGTAGCTCTTCGCCACTGCTGCAAGAGGACACTAATAATACAAACAGTGTGGCTCTGGGAATTATCTTATTTGTCAGGGCCATCTGGGTTGCAGAGTCTTGGGAAGGCCGGTGGGACTTTAGGCTGGTTGGTGACGGGGATTTGTGCTGGCTCTCTCTTTTCTGACATGGCTGCCTGAAGCTGCCTGGGTGGGTAAGCCTCAGACGGCCTTTGGTCCCCAGCCCCAGCGCTGTTTGCTTTGTTTTGTGAGCCAGGCAGAGTGTGCTGGCGGGAAGCTGCTCCCTGAGGAGGCACCCCATCTTGAGACCCCTTGTGCTTTTTGTTTCATTTTCCTTTATCAACACAGAGGATTCCTTTCTGCCCTAGCTAACTCTTTCTGAGGGCTACAAGGATGGGAGGATACAGTCTACAAAAGCTCACAGGATTTCAGGAGCCTGAGTCAAAGTTCCCTGGGTATTCGCCTGAGAGACGGTTTGCCAGGCCAACTGCTGGAAATGCAGGGGTTCAGATCATTCTCTAAAATGGCATTGCTGTATCTTCAAGGTGGTTTCTTCATTGAGATTTCACTTGAGGACTCGAACATGTTTGCCCTGTGAAGAAGGGGACTGGGATGGCCCTTGACTGGGCAGTTGAAACCCTGCCTTTTCTTTCCCTTCATGGCATGGGAAGAGAGCATTCTGGGTCAGGGTTGGCCCACTATAATTCATCCTGTGTTACTTTCCAATGAAAGTAGGGCTTGTGTAAGGAAAAGGGCCAGGGCTGAAGAATTGGCTCTTTTAGCCTAATCTTGAACCACGAGCCACCTGGGTAGAACCAGTCTCTCTCCTCATGGCTGTTCTGTGAGAACTAGAGCAGCTTCCCCCAGGCTGTCTGCACTGCCTTCTTCAGTTGGAATTTCAATCTTCCCAGTGACCAAAAAGGTATGTCTACAGGTACAGGGAGTGGGTGCCTCTTGCCTAATGAACGAGTGACTTTTTCTTTGATGGGGTGATTCTTGGGGGGTGGGGATCAGAGAGCCTGGGGTTCACCACAGATTCTCGAGTTTCCCAATTCAACTGGTCTTCAGGACTTTAGAAGGACTTACGCAAAGCTTGTTTGTATTGTCACGGGGTCTGTCACAGGTGTTCTGTAAATACCACGTGACCTAATGAATGAAACATAGAGTCCCTGAGTGGTTTCATAGTTGATCCCTAATGGCCGTATTAGTCACCGAGCCCTAAATTTGTTCCCCCACCTGATATATCTAGATTCAGTTCTAGTAACTCAGGGTGATGCAGTAAACAAAATGGGCTTCTGTTCTGTTCTTCTCATTGTACTGTGGTCCATACAACATGGATTCTAGGTGCAGGGCTTGTCCTCACTGCAGTTTGCCTATAGGAGCCATCACTACATCTCGTGTTAATAGATTCATTTTGATGAATGATTTGGGAAGGCGTGAAGTGATGATGCTTTCAATCAAAATGTACTAGGAGACTGGGTGGAAGTGTTTCTATGTTTTCCTCTCATTGCAGGACAATCCCACAATCAAAACTGGCTGAAGGCAGCATTATTTTGACTGTTTAGTTCTTTGTGCTTCTCAAAATAATTCCAAAAGGCCAGTAATAGTCTTAGACTTTAAAATGTACATTTTTTTTTGTAACTTGTTTACCATGCTCATTCTTTTAGGATATATTTCAGCTACTTTTATCTACATTTTCCGTGGATCGACTTCAGGTTTTCCCTTGATCTTAACGTCTACTATTGAGAGCCTGGCGTTGAGGCAGTAGAGAGCTGAGACTGAGGTCAGATGACCTGGTTCAAGTCCTAGTCTGAATTGGTTTGGGATAAAAGTGCACACTTGTGTTAGACTCTTTACAAAAATTGAACTGGGAAGGAGAGACGATGCTTCTGTGGCCTAATTCCATCTAACGAAGGTGAGGAGGCCCAGGGGCTTGCAGTGGGTGACAAGAGGCCCATTCTTGTTGATGTGGTGCTGGGAACACTTTTCTCTCAGTACACCTGGAGACAGAGCACCCTGGGGAAAATGGCTGCTGGGTATCTTCAGTCTACAAGGTTACCTGTAGCAAGGGGCTGAGATTCCAAACCGAGGGGTGGAAGAGGGAAGGATGAAGTTGAGCTATGGTGTGTGGAATCTCCCTGGAGTTGGTGCTCTTAAAAAAGGTGTAGAATAGGTTTTAAAAAAAATGAATTTTTCAAAAGTAGAGAAAGGAAAATACCAGAGGGGCCAATGCTTAAGTGTTCATATTCTGTATTTCTGGGCATGGTGCCATTTATTGATTGGAAAGACTTTGTCATGAGCCATATCTTGGTAGAAGGAAAAAGAAAATATTTAGAAATCATAGAAGTTATATTTCTGACTTTTGCTCTTTTACTTCCTTGAAAGTATACCTTTATCTTCATACTTAAGGATATAGAAGGATATGTGTGTGTGTATTTACACATACAAATATACTTATATATACTTTCATGTTTAAGGATATATACACACACATGTGTATATTTTCAGTAATATTTGTTAATATGCTTGCTCATTATTTTGGCCAGCATACATAAAGCTGTGGCTTGGCTGCTCATACAGTTCTGCTATTTACAGTATTCATAAGTGCACACCTTCACACTCTGCCCCACCCTGTCCCAGGGCGTCTCTTCCTATTACAAGATTCCCCCCACACAAGGATCAGCCTTTTCCATATTCCCTTTAATAATAATCTTGTTTTTTGAAATACCACATGGTAAATTGAGTATGTCTTTGTTTTAAATTATCTGAAAACCATTTGGCTTAAACAGCCGTGGTGTTTCAGAAAGGCCCAAATGACCTTTCTGTACTTTGAGAGTTTAACCCAGAACTGCTGCCAGGTACTTCTAGCAGAACGAGAGAAGTAGTAAAAACAAAATAAAAAAAATAATTCAAAGTAAGAATCCTCAACTATTTAAAGATACGGGGAAGCCACAGGACAGATGAGAGCAGGGATTATTTTGATATAAAACAACTGGCCTGTGACGCAAAGATCAGGACTCTGAACTGATGGATGCTGGCCCAGCAGCACCTGCTTGCCGCATCCTTATGAGGCCATAGCCAAAGCTCTGCCTGAAGGAACCAAGGGACTGGAGGTCACAGTTGGAAAACCACTTGCAAATTTAATGTTGGGTTATATTCTTGCTTGTAGCACTGGGGGTTGGACCTGGGACCTCATGCATGCTCTGCCATGGAGCTGCATCCTCATCTCACCTGGAAATTAAAAAACTTATCATTATCTTTAACTATATGGTTGTGCATGCAAAACAAAATAAACACTAGGAAAAGAAGACTTGAACAAAGGAAGAAAAAATAGATAACAAGGCATATTGGAAGAGATCTGAATTGGAAGAGATCTGAACATCACCCTATCAGTTATATTTAATATTAATTGACTAAACTCTTCAATTAAAAAGCACAGTATATCAGACTAAGAAATGGTAAAACCAACTAGGGCTCTCTACAGTTATAATGACGGGATAAATTGCAACGTCAGGAAGACTGGCGAGAGACAGTAAGAAGGCACATGTTTCAAAACCAGAAATCTTGCAGAATGTTTTCTCACTGCAAGTGAATTAAACTAAATTAAACTATGGGGCAAAACACCCACATATCTAGAAAATAAGCAGAAAGGGGATGAGATATTTTAAATTCAATAATAATGCAAACACAGTCTGTCAGATTAATAAGAAATAATTCAGGGGCTGGAGAGATTGCTTAGTCTGTATGTGTGCATGCGTGGTGACCTGAGCTTGGGTCTCTAGCACCCACATAAAAGAGCATGAGGGTAGGTGTCAGCAGTGTCAGTGGGGTGGGTGGAGAAAAGCAGGTCATCAGAGCTTACTGGTCAGCTGGTCTGTCAATCAGTTTCAGGTTCACCGAAAGACCCTGTGTCCAAAAAAAAAAAAAAAAAAAAAAAAAAAAGGTGGAGTATGATAAAGGATGCCTTAGTTTCTTCTCTGTTGCTATGATTCCTTGTCAAAAGCACTATAGGGAAAAAGGGTTTATTTTGTAGCAGATGGATAGAGACCAACATGATAGGGAAGACATGGCAACAGGAAGGGAACCCATGGTAGCAAAAGGAGGAAGCTGGCTGATGATGTTATATCCCCACACAGGAAAAGAGAGAAGAGGAGGAAGGTCCACTAAGAGAACAGGAAATGTGGCCAAGTTATAAACCCTCAAAGCTCATCCCCCAGGGATCCACTTTCTCCAGCCAGGCTCTACCTCCTAATGGTCCCAAACCTCTCTGAACCTCACTGTGAGCCAGGGACCAGAACCTATGGGAGACATTTCACATTCAAACCACTAGAGGGAACTTCACCCTTTGTATGACCTCTGTCTTCTAATCCCTCATGCATACACATACACATATATACAGGTACATACATACACATGCAACCCCTACCTCCCACAATTTAGGGCCTGGAGATGTATCTTGGTGGTAGAGAGCTTCCCTAGCATGATCACACACACACACACACACACACACACACACACACACACACACGTATAAGTTTGAGACTTGGCCTCATATTCCCAAGAATAACTGAAACTTGCTGTGCAGCTGAATATGACCTTGAATTTTTCTACATACTGGCTGCTGGGATTATAGCCATGTGCCACCCCACCTGGGGAATACAGTGCTGGAGACCGAACCCATAATTTTATGTATGCTAGGCAAGCGCTCTGTCAACTGAGTCACAGCCCCAAACCTTGATACATGATATTTATGTGTGTGTGTGTGTATACGAGATACATATATATGTGTATGTATATATACACATTTTATACAAATATATTTGTATATAACTATACATACCTATTTTTATATATATTATATATGTATACCCATATATATTTGGAAGGCTTCAAGACAGTGTTTCTCTGATTAGCTCTGAATGTTCTGGAACTCACTCTGTAGACCAAATTGACCTGGAACACACAGAAATCCACCTGCCTCTGTCTCCTAAGTGCGGGGATTAAAGACATTTGCCACCAATGCCTGGCTTATAGTCCATATTTTTCACCATCCCCGAGAGTCATTTTGGATGTTCTGAAGCCGAGAGGAGAATAAGAAGGTCGCGATGAGTTAACTCTGCTTAGCTGTTTAGTGGGGCCACACAATAGGGCGATGCCTCTCCTGTGGATCAGACTCTGCCCTCCATGATGTGAAGCAATGCCCCTATAAAATTCCAAATCCTTCAGTGTCCCTCACTGGCGACAGAAAACACATAGAATCATAGTCATTGGAGCACCATCTATTTTGTTTCCTGTCAGGGGTGCATTTTTCTGATCTTTATTTTTACCCACTTCACGGGCGTCCTAAGACAGCTTGTTCTAGTTATCATTGTTTCTTTGGAAGTACCCAGCTAGCAGGGGTCTTAGAAGGATTGCCAGATGTTTTTGTAATGGTCAGAGAGTAAGCCATGTAAGTGGCATAGACAGCATAGACCAGTGGTTCTCAACCTTTTTAAGGCTGCGAACCCTTTGATACAGTTTCTCATGTTGTGGTGACCACCAACCATAGAATTAGTTTAACTGTTGTTTCATTAGCTCGAATTTTTCTACTGTTATGAATTGAATGTAAATATATGTGCCTTTTCATGGTTTTAGGTGATCCCTGTGTCAGAGTCAATCCCCCAAAAAGTAGTGACCCACAGGTTGAGAACCTTTAGCTGGGCAGTGGTGGCTCACAACTTTAATTCCAGCACTCGGGAGGCAAAGACAGACAGATCTCTGTGAGTTCAAAGCCAGCCTGGTCTATGAGTGAGTTCCAGGACAGGCTCCAAAGCTACACAGAGAAACCCTGTCTTAAAAAACCAAGGAAGGAAGGAAGGAAGGGAGAGAGGGAGGGAGGGGAGGGAAGAAGGAAGGAAGGAAGGAAGGAAGGAAGGAAGGAAGGAAGGAAGGAAGGAAGGAAGGAAGGAAGGAAGGAAGGAAGGAAAAAAGCATCCCTCTAGAGGCCATGCCTAACTGCACAGGGAGCATGGAGATTTAGCCCTCTCATGAGCTTAGAAGACAAGAAATGGAAGAGGCAGGTGTTGCCTAATGATTGGAAGTGTTCTGAGAAGTGGGTCCTTGGTGGTTTCATCTTGTACAAGCACCTGTGGGATGCACTCACACAGACCTGGGCTGGGTTGGTTTCTTGACCTGGCTTCTTGATGCAGGTGAGAAACAGGGTAAATATGAGCTGTGAGACTGAGCCAGCATTCACCCAGGATATGGTGTTAGAATAGATATTTTAAAAAATGCATGCACAACACTGGGCAGCAGCGGCATACACCTTTAATCCCAGCACCCAGGAGGCAGAGACTGGTGGATCTCTGTGAGTTCAAGGCCAGCCTGGTCTACAGAGTGTGTTCCAAGACAGGCTCCAAAGCTACAGAGAAACCCTGTCTCAAAAGATACGCCACAAACAAGCAAACAAAAATGAACATAGGTCAAGTTTACATAGTAAAAACATGATAAATTCAAATCAGTACCATTGCTGCTACAAAGTATTGCCTCTGTTAGGAGTATGTGTAACTTTCCTACACCTGCCAACACAGGAGAATTGCTTGGGACAGTATTGCCATAGTTACTAGAGGAGGAATGTTTTGAGCCAAGGAGTTTTAGTGGCTACCAGATGATCACAACTAGCTGTAGGCCTCAAAGATGCTCATCCAATAGCTGGACAGTATGTGTCTGTGACCCCAGCACTTAGGAGGTACAAGGAGACACATGGCTACGTGGCACTTGAGGTCACCCTGGGCTACACTTGCACCAGTTTCAATAAATAGTGTTCACCAAGACACATTGAAATGAACTGATTTCATGTCAGACACTGTTTTGAAGGATTTCTCTCATTCTGTTTTTATATTCACTTCCTGTTATCTCGTCTTAACATTTGTATAGGGAGTTACAGGAAATCTTAGTCTTATAAAAACATTTAGATATTGTCAATTCACTAGCACGTTAAAGGACTACTACATTAATATAACTATTACTGTTCTAATCAGTGATTAGATAGATTTTCTCTAAATCTATATAGGATCATGTCTCAAAAAAAGAAACGTCATCTCAGCCTGTAGATGGCAGTGTGGCTTCATGCTTGAAATGAAGGGGGGGGCGGCGAGGAACCGGGGACCATTTGTCTCCACAGCAATCTGGCACGATTAAGGCAAAATGACTTCATATCTCATTTAGAAAAATACATTTTAATAAGCAGGCAGATAGGTTTTAACAGAGTCTTGAGCAAGCATCTCTTCCTTGTTTGGAACCTATGCTCGGTCATCTTGGCTCCCTGGTTTTGCCTGTGGTAAGAACGGCAGTTTTCCGAGTCTCTTTTCACCTTGTTCCCTGTCTAACTCAACTACTCGGCCATGAGCGCTTCAGTTTACAAACATCCAAATGTTTTACTATTCCGTCTTTTTAAAGTATATGCATGTTTTAAGAAATTCCGTGTGATCGATGATGATAACACGTATGTGCGTATGGGCACACGCACAATCCCCCACCCCCATCCACTCCCATTTGTACCAGCTGCATGGTCTATTATGTTAGGAAGTCTGGCATGTCAGGGCTGGGATGTAGTTCAAGTTGTAGTGTGCTAGCCCAGCATGCGAGAAGCCCTGGATTCCATTCCCAGCACATATAAAATTGGGTCTGAGGGCACACATCTGTAATCCCAGTACTGGGAAGGAGAGGCAGGAGGATCAGAAGTTCAAGACCCTTCTTGGCCACACAGTTGAAGTATAGATCCTATTTGAAAGAATAAACAAGCAGAAAAGAAGATTTGGTGGAAGACTCCCCCACCCCCCATCCCCGCTGCCTCTTCTGCACTCCCTGCCTGCTGTCACTTCGCCATCTACTGCCTAGTGGCTTCGGCTTTGCTCTGAGCACCCCACACAGCATCTCTTGGTAAGGCCAGTAGGGATGATGTCCAGAGGACACATTCTAGATTTCTTTCCATTGCTCTTTGCGCCTTCCTTCCTGGCACTTCTTGGCTGTGGTAGTCTGGGCCCTCCCACACTCTGTCACCTCCCTTTCCCAGAAGAAACACTTCCCTTCTCTGCTAAGCTAAGTGTTGAGGGTCCCTTGGGTCGCAATCATCTCGGACAGTTTTCCTCCATTCCCCAAATTAACCCGTTGGCTTTCTCCACCTGGGGGTGTGCATGGGCGTCTCCATTCCAGCCAGAGACACGGACCCCAGACCAGGGCACTCGTCTTCCGACCGGTTTCCTTCTTTTTAGATTTACTTTCTTTCAGTCCCTTCTTCATGTTTTCCTCTCAGAAAAAAAAGTAAAATAAATAAACAAATAAATAAATAAAAAGGCAAACTTTCTTCTTAGGATGCTCCCAGGGTTTTTCATGGCTCAATAAATCTTAAAGCTTCAACACTGTCCTGTGTAATCTGAGCCCGGTTTGAGCATTCTTCCTCACCTGGTGGACTCCGGCCTCAGCAGGCTTTTATCACAGGCTCTTGGCAACCGGCCTCAGACCTAGGGATGCACCATCCTCTCCTTCCGGTGTTCTCATCCAGGCCCACTGTTAGCCGCATGTCCCCACCAGCTCCTCCCCATCCCTGCAGGTGCCCTGGGGTCCTCCTTCTGTGTCGGGCTCTGATCTCAGTTCACATCTATTTCAGCATCTTTCCCCAGTTCCGGCTGAGGGCAGTTTTGTGCACTGCTGATTTCTGCTCTGTGAGAGGCCACATGGTGGAGACTGACCACCTGGCTCCCTGTTTTAGTCTGGTTTCCAGCAACATTCCGGGGGCAGCCCAGGATGGCATGCACCTTCGGAGAACGGCAGGAAGCAAGTGCTTCAGGCATACTGTTCATTTTTCTGAAGTTTAATATTCTCCCTGGGCATTCATTTTTTTTAAGGCAAATAATGGCAAAAACAAAAATACTGTTCTGAGAGATTTGTATGAAACCATTCATGTACAAATGAACTTTTTAGAATATCAACTGTCTTATAACTAGTAGCTTAAAAATTTTGAGATCAATGTTTTTTTTTTTTCTTCACAGAATGGGTACACATTTTAAATTTTGTTTTGTTCTTGATGATGCCTAGTAGCTGTGGCTAGTATACATTGGATGGTGTGGTGGGACATTTTCTTTGTCAGCTCGACTGGATTTAGAATCACCATGGAAACACACCACTGGGTGTGTTGGTAAGGATGTTTCCAGAGAGGTGTGACCGAGGAAGGAGGACCCACCTTCGATGTGGGCAGCGCCATTCCACAGGCTGGCATCCTGGACTAAATGAAGAGGAGAAGTGAGAATGGGCACCACAGCTGCTCTTTCTGCTCCCTGACCACAGAGTCAATGTGGTCCCTCAGATGGTGACTCAGAGCAAACCCGTCCTTCTTTTTATGTTGCTTTTGTCTTGTATTTTTTTTTTATCACAGCAGCAATAAAAGCAACCAATACAGATGTCCAAAGGGAATGTCAAATTCTGAGCATCATTTCATTAGGACCTAGGAAATATATGTAGACAGTTCGCCCACGTTTCTATAAATATTCTCAAATTCAATGAAAGGCATTAAAATACTTGGATTAAAAAAAAAGCTTATCATTTTCCCAGTAATTAAAATGCCAGTCCTAATCAACCCCGTAGAACCACAATTGCTCTTTAAATTATACCTGAGTTTTGTGTCTAAATTTGAGCGGCCCGAGAGAACAGCAATGACTCACCGTTTTTCTAGCTAAAACTGTCTTAAGTCGGGCCTCTATTCAAGCCCATTTTTCTAAATCAACATCCATGGGTAGCTGTTCTCACTGATTGGAAAACTGTCTGTCCGCCTAATGTGTATTGAACACCTCCGTGGTCCATGACTCGTCGTTCCACTTGATGGGAGACGTGCTCATCTCTCTCCCTTTACCTAATCTGTAAGAGGAAGCTTCGGCACGAAGAGGGCCAGCATGCGTGTGCAGGGTTATTCACCAAAAGTGAGACCCCCCGGCTGCATTTGGAAGGACCCCGCTGGGCCTGGGATTACTCCCATCAGTCTCCTTGCCGCATTTTCTCCCCAGTAGAAAATGAGGTACTTTAAAAGATAATTATACCTTTATTTGGCTCAAAGAACAATTTCTAAAGCCTTCTGCTCTGATTTAGAGACGTCTTTATTCATCTTAGGAACTGAGAAATGGAGGGGAAAAAAATCTTCATGGCTAGCCAGCAGAAATTGCTGAAAAGTCTGTATGTGTGTGTGTGCACGTGCACGCATGTGCATCCATGCTGCATACACATGATGTGGAAGCCATTTAAGAGGCAAATGAGCAACACAAGGGTGGTGGCACAGGCCGCTAATGCAGTACTGTGAAGGAGGAGACCAGAAGAGCACAAGTTCAAGGCCAACCTCAGCTATATAGAGAGTTCAAAGCCAGTCTGGGCTAGAGGAGACCAAGCCTTAAACAACAGAGAAGAGTAGAAAGATATTTAAAGCAAGACAAGGGTCAAGTACATCTACCATGCCTGCTTATTGTTAGAGAAGACACACAGTTTTCTCTAAAAGATTCTATCCATAGATGGGCCATGCCTGCCCAGCCAGTGACAGCCCTAATATGTGAAGACCAAACAAAGAGAGTGGACCTCATATATTCCGGCTTCTCTGGAGGAAAAAATGCAGAAAAACAAAGCAGAAGTTGGTCAGATTTTTCTTTTTCTGTTAGGGCTTTTTATTTGGTTTCTCCTGGCAGAAAGCATACTCAACTCAGGCTTAGCAACACATGGAAAATGGCTCATGAAGCTCCAAGGCCCAGTGGGCATTATTGTTAGATGGGTCTGGATAGTGACACTCGCTGTTACCACATCTGTGTCTTTCCCTGTGGTCCAGCACATCTTCCCTTTCAACAGGCTCTTGTTGCATGTAGGCAAGACGAGGCGGAACCCACACACCATTATTATTAGTGGTATGTGCCTGTAAGGGGGGAAAATCCCAGTTATTTATTTATTTGTTTGTTTGTTTATTTATTTATTTTTGCAGTGTACACTGAGCAAGACAAGTGTACAACCGCCTGAAAATAATTCTTCTGAAACTGTAGGAGGGTGGAAGGGATAACTCCCTCACTGACCTCCAGTTGACCTCCAATCTCAACATGTGGCTAAAAATGACACTGAATACTTTAGTGTATTATATTTGAATTTTCTGTGACTCCTTTGAGTTTGTAGAGGTCTTTGTGCATGTATGCATGTATATGGTATGTTTATGTATATAGATGTATATTGTGTGTATGATGTATGTATGTGTTTCAAATCCAAGTATGTGCATGTAGGTCAGAGGCCAACCTCTGACGTTGTTCCTCACCATCCATCTTGTTTGAGACCAGGTAGGTCTCTGTTCACTACTCTGCATGCCAGGCTGACTGACCCGCGAACTCCCAGGAATCCTCCTGCCTCTGCTCACATCTCACAGGAGGCTCGCTGGGATTATAAAGTATGCAACCACACTTGACTTTATGTGAGTTCTGAGATTTGAACTCAGGACCACACAGTTGCACACAGCAAATGCTTTTTCCTACTGAGGCACTCTTGAGTTCTATCAGGGCATGTGGTTGTGTGCTTGGAGGCTGTGCTGCTGAGTGTGTAGATACCATGGATTGTTGTCTGCTGACAAACATGGGTTTCTGTCCACGACGACAGTTGCCTTTTTAAAGTTCGCATTTCTCAAGGGAATGAAGCCTCTGTGGTATGTTCTAAAGCCTCTCTCTCTCTCTCTCTCTCTCTCTCTCTCTCTCGTGCCTTCTCTCAGTGCCTCCTCCAGTTCTCGCCTCCTTCCACCCCCATCTCCTTTCATCCCCTCGCCTGTCGCCTTCTGCACCTTTCCATTCATTAACGAATGGATGCTCACAGACTCCTGGAGCAGGGATGTTCTCATCTTGTTTTGCTTTTATTTATTTTTGCTTTTGTTTGGTGTTTAGGATCAAACCTAGTGCTTTGTGGGAGCTAAACATGGTCTCTACCACAGAGCTAGGCAATAGCCCTGCATCTTGTATTTTTATCCAACTTGACAATTACGTTTTAAAAATTAGAATGTAAAACATTTGTGTTAAAATTCTTATTGTTAAGATTTTGGATGTGACGTGGTATATATATTATTTTGTTATCTATTTAGTATTCGATTCACACACACACACACACAGAGTTTTTTTTTTGGGGGGGGGGATTTCAGATAGGGTTTTCTGTGGCTTTAGAGGCTGTCCTGGAACAAGCTCTTGTAGACCAGGCTGGCCTCGAACTCACCAACCATTTTTTTTGCTTTTGATATAGGATCTCTTGTAGCCAAAGAGGACCTTAAACTCTTGAGCTTCCTGCCTCTGTCTCCCGAATGCTGGGAATACATGTGTGTGCATCTATACCTGGCCAGCTCACATATTTATTAGTATTTCTCTTTTCTTTCTTTTGGAATAACTATCTTCATATTTTATATTATCTCATTTATTAGCTCATAACTATAAATTTACACATTTAATGTCATATCTTTGGACAACATATTGCCATGATTAGAGCCTTACAGTTTTGCTTGCTTAGCCAGCTTTCCACTTATTTTTATGTTATTAATTGTATATGTCATACTTTTATGTTACAAAGTTAGATGGATACAAAATATTTTATATTTATATTTATGCTTTTCAATAATACCGCTTATATTTTTCATCTACTTACCATTCAAGTGTTTTCCGTTGTCATTGTTGTTTTTGTTCGTTTTGTTTCTTTCCTCCAGGTTTCTTTTGTTTGCGCAAAGTCTGGTGGCATTACATTTTGCAGCCCGAGTTTCTTTCGCTGTCTAAAACATTTTATCATCATTTTTGCTGAACATAATAGAGGTTTATTTTTAGAGGTTGAAAGCCAGTAATTACGTTCCAGTTTACTTAGTTCCCAAGCAGAGTCTACGGTCATTCTTTTTCTGTGATGGTACTTAATTTCATTTACTTCTGCCTGATACAGAGTTTTCTCTTACTACCCTGCCTCTTCTCCCCACCCCCTCTGTCTTTGCATGTAGCCCCAGCTGACCTTACATTGGAGCTTCTCCTCCTCCACTCTATGGTTACAGGTGTGTGCCCCTAGACAAAAGTATCTGACACGAGGTCTGCCTTGTGTCAGCTATTATGTTGGCTATCACAGGGTCCTGCGGGAGGAAGAACGCGCGTACAGTGAAAGACACGGCACGGCGAGGGGGCGTGCATTCGTCCCACGTGAATGGCCAGATATGAAGCTGGACTCATTGAGATTTGAGGAGTCTGCCTCACTGAGTTCATTTTACACATGCGTTTCACTTAGTATTGCATCATTGTTGGTCCCCAGTGATATCAAATATAATAATACTATCACTCCATCTGCGTGGAGATCCTTTTACCTCTTTCTTGTTTTAAGAGGTATACACTTGGGCTTGAGAGAGCTATTAACAGCACTGGCTGCTCTTCCAGGGGTCCTGAGTTCAAGTCCCGGCACCCACATGTCAGCTCGTAACTGTCTATGACTGTAGTCTGACAGGATTCAGTGCCCTCTTCTGGTGTGCAGGTACACATGGCGGACAAAAACACCCATATACATAAAACATGTAAATTAAGAAAAGAGAAAATTGCACTTACTTTCACTTCTCCATTACTTCGAAAACCGTGTTAAGAATTTCTTGACATGAATCTGCTTCGTGCCCTTCTGGTGTATACGCTGAAGTGAAATGATCGAATCAGAAGCTTTGTGAGCATCGAGACCCTGCTCAGTACTGGATGGGCAGGCCACCCAGTGCCCCCGGTACCTTCGACAGTGCCCTCTGTTTTGTTCTTGAATGAGTTCCTACTGAAAGCGGTCACTCTGTGAAGTCCATTGCCGGGAGAACTAAGAACAGCTTTTCCTCCTAATGTCCTACAGGGGAGTGACCAAGATGACACATTTGGGATACTAAGCCTTTAAAAAGAGGCGATCAAACCCCTTCTTAGGAAAAGCCCACAGTGGTGCATTACTTAGTAGACATTTAAAGATTGTAGTTTGAGAGGGTTAAAGAGAACGTGGGTCAGCAGGACCGAGGGACTGCTTGTAGAGTCTGAAGCGTGGCACTCAATGGCACATTCATAGCTGGGGCTGGCTGTCACTCACAAGGGTGTTTGAAGTAAGAAGACTGAGTTTGGAAGCTGACAGTGAAGAATCCTGTGTACCCTGTCTCCCACACACTGTGGGGAGGAGACCCCCTTTTCTGTCACAGTCTCTTATCCCTGGACTTGTTCCTATCATGGGCCTCATTGAATCCAAGAGCTCATAATCAACAGCTAAAGACCGCGAAGGTCCCTTTTGGTTGCTGTCATCGTTGTGAGGATAGCAGGCTCGAGTCTGTGCGCACTGTGCGTTCAGCGGGTTTGCCCTCTCTTGGCTTCTCAGTAGCACACAGTGCGGTTCTGTTCCGCGGCAGGGCCTCTCTTTTACTGGGTCCGACGCTGCCCTGCAAACTCCAGGCTAGCTGCCCCACATGCTGCTGGGTGAATCTTCTGTCTTTGCTTCCCATTCCCTGTAGGATGCTGGGACTACAGATGTGCCCTGCTGGCTTCTACCTTTTTATATGGGCTCTGGGGATCAGACTCAGGTTATCAGCCTTGTGTGGCAAGTGCTTTCCCCACCCGAGCTATACATTTAACAGTCTGCAGTAGCGTATATGAGCTGTGCAGAACAGTGGTTTCGCTGCGATGTCACATATAGGGAAAGGTAGTTTGACTGCACTTACGCCTTTATCTCCAAATGTATGTTAATTAACAGCAGTGTACAGCTATTTAAGGTAACAATCTCATTCTCCAGCTCCATAAAGCCTTTAATAAACACAGTTAGTGGTTTAATTCTCATTTTGCTGTGATGCCTCTTAAAATTTCAGCGAACAATATTAGGTTATTTTGCACTTACCTTGTGTGCATAGCAAATATTTAAATTTGAGACGTTTCATTATGCACTTAGTTAAGATGATATTAAGTGACTGTCAGATGCATCCAGATGTCCCTGACCTCTCTGGGTCCCCAACTGCTGTAATCTCATGGCTTTTGTCTGCTCCAAAATGGGAGGTAAGAGAAAAAGGCATCCAAGGCCATGTATTATATGTTATTAGAATATTATTAGTATGATACTTTATTTTTGTTTCAAAAGGAGCTCTTTAGTGTGATATTTTGAGTTTAAAAATCTAACAATTTCTCTATTGACTAAGAACATTCTGGGTTCTGAGTAACATGCTGTGCTTGAGAGTTGGGCCAATGCCTCCTCGTCACTTGGAGCCAGCTGGTAGAACGGGCACATAGGAAATGCTCTATGAACGACTTGGGATCATTGATCTGACATCACACATAGAACAAGAGAATGAGAATCACTGTGACCAGTCCCGAAAGGCAGGCTTCTAGGTCATTCTGCCCAGCTCTTCATGGACCTGTTTGCCATGCTCACTCTTTGGTAAAGCTGTCTGTAGTAGATTTGTGCTGTGGGTGCCAGCTAGTTGACTTTACTTGTATTGTATTGCAACCAAGTCAGTATCTGCAGAGCCTGCGGGGAAGCTCTGAAAGGCCATCTTCGCCAGACAGATGAGCAAAACATAGGGGAACCACCTTGGAATAATGAGGGTAAGCCCGTGAGAACTGCCTACAGGTGCACAGCAGGATGGGTGTTTGGGAAGATGGGAGATGTACCTCAATATGGGCTCTGTGTTACCAAGAGCTGAAACCTTCCTAACCAGCTGTTGTCTGATACTCAGGAATCATACTTTTTTTTTTGAGACAGGGTGTCTCCTGGCAGCACTGTCTGGCCTGGAACTCACTATGTAGAATAGACTAGCCTCGAACCCACAGAACTCCACCTGCCTCTGCCTCTCAAGTTCTGTGATGCAAGGCATGTTCTACTAAATTTATTATTAATTGATTTTCTATTCAGATATAAGAATGAGCTTGTGAGAGAATTTGAATACTTGGCAATCTTTTACAAAAAATATACTTAATTCACACATAGAGAGACTCTCTCTCTTCCTATCTCCCTCCTGACTTGATATTCCTTTAAAAATTGCTATTAAACCCCCTGAGTCCATTAGTACTGAGCATGTGTGATTAGGTGTGGGGCTGTCCACCAGGATGTGGGCAACCTTCCAGAGACTAACTGCATCCCCAAAGAAAAGTGACCCTGTCTTCATTGACTGTCAATAGCTCTTCAGCAAGGGGTCGTGTTTTTGAAGCCCCTCCCCCCACCCATGTTGGACTTTTGGCTGACTTGGTGCTGAGAGCTGCTGTGTGTCTCAGCCCTGTTCTATCGGGAAGGCAGCATTTCCCAGCTCTCCTCCCCACCCTCCTGGCTCCTGCACTCTTTCTGCCCACACTTCCTGGGTATTCCCAGAGCCTCGGGTGTGCTACTTTGTTTCTGTTGTCCCTTGTTTCCCTTGTCTGGCTCCAGAGATTTCACCCCAGTCACACAGACCAATCAAACAGAGCCCCAATCCAAATGGAAGGCGAAACAACTTCCAAAGCAGTCAGAAGCGTTCTCCGTTGCTCCACCAGCGTAACTTGCCATACAGAGTGTAGGCTTTTAGTAAGCAGGCTTCAACAGAGTAAGCAAATACATTTCAGCCAAGGCCTTCACGCCACCCAAGTAGGACATGGCTGCACTCAGGGCAGACTCAATTACACGGGGATGTATGTCTCTTCTAATGATCAAAGCGTTAGTGTTTCGTTGTAACTCACGTTGTCTCTCTTTGCTCCTGTGTCAGAATGTGCTTGCTTTTGTGTTCGGTCCCCAGGCAGGCAGCCTTGGTAACACTAATTAGTCAAGAACAGCAGACAGTGTTCAGGTGCGGTGAGCCATTTCAATTCAGGAGAAAATGGTCATGTGAGGAGTAGGTAGACTCGGATCTGCTTGCTTCAGGTGGCAGGGCTGTGTGTGGAGATGGCTACAAAGATTCCTTGTAGGATGTCTTGCATCCCGGATTCCTTCATGCTACCCCAAACCTCTGCACCCTTCCTGCTTCTCATAGTAACAGAGGGACAGCATGAGCGCTCTTGTTGGCATCAAAAAAAAAAAAAATTGCAAGATAATTGGTTTCTCCTCACTCTAGCCTTTTCTGCCTGCACATACCAGCAACCCTGTCTGCTCTGCTACCAGAATCTAGCTCATTTCCATCTACTTTCCGTCAACAATGCCACTGCTGCTCTAGGTCAGGACGTTGTCTCTCACCTGGACAACCTCTCCAACTTGGGTCTGATCTGCTGTCACTACCATCCACACAGTCATGTCGTTCTGTCCCTTTCTTTCCAGGACCCCATTTGTGCCCGGTTCCCACTTATCTTTCACACCATCTTAGTCTAACTTGTACACCCAGTCCCTTTGCCAGCATACTGAAGTATTTCCTCCTCCAGGGTCTTATGACAACCACCGCTTCTCTTGGCCATCCATCTCTTCCTGCTCTGACTCTGCCTCGTTCCGAAAGCCCCATGTCACATTCCTTCTCTCCACTGCTTCTGGGGGCTCTGAGCTGCCACCTCACCCAGCCAGCCTGGTTCACCTATAGCCTGTGTTCATTGCATCCCTGGCGGACTTCCTCCACCGTGGTCCTGAGCCCTCCTATGTCCTGACTTTGCCGAGTGTTTCCTGCTAGTACAGAAATCTGATATGAACGCTGAGACCTGCCGACTGGTCTTAGTCATCTTCTTGTCACGCCAACATCTGGCAGCAGCAGTGGTGTGCTCACTGCCCAGCTGTGCATCAGGCGGTTTGCAGTGTGCATGGGCTTTACAGCTTGTTGCAGTGTTTAAAAGGCAGACCTGAAGAGGAGCTATTAGCTCGGTTGCTTCAGCTCTGACAGCATGCTTAATTTCTTCCCAGAGTGCTCATGGGATATCCAGTACTCCTTGGAGCAAGCTGGGAATGAGGAGGAGGCAGGGGTCATGTCCTTTGATGGATAAGAAACTGACACTCAGATGGAATAATAACTTGTGCAAATTCATATCTGAGTGAGTGACACAAGAGGATCACAGAAGCATTCCTCTCCTGAAATGTGTCACTTCGTTAAAGAAGCTTGGTTTTTACCCCGAGCTAGATTGCCCCACCATTGAAGAGAAAAGGGACCAGAGAAACAAGAAAAAAAGCAAAATCAGATAAATAACAATATTAAAAAGAATAAGACCTAAACATAAGTGATTATCCTTTTGTGAACAGTCATATGCATATATGTATGTATGTATATATTGTAAGCAATTAATTTATTTGTGGTAGCTATGGAAGTATATGTCCATTTTTATAAAACCTTGAATTACATATAATTTATATTTATTACTATATTATATTGGATAGATATTTTATGTTCTGTGTTTTTTTTAATTGGGAAAAAGATCTCTAATGTATTGTAAGTGTTCTAGCTAATCTGCTTTTGAATACAGATTTTGTTTGTCAAATACACAAAGGCATCCATAACATGGGTAATAAATGTTCCATGAGCTTTTTGGTCTCTTTGGTCTCCAGACATCACCTCTTTGACTCTCTGTTGCTATGGATTTTCATTTGTATTCCAGGGAGCTTGGGTTGCCATAGAGAATGTGTGGTTGTAGAGGAGTTGCCATAACAACTGTCCGCCATTATGTACTTTTTAGCGTCGGCTAGCTGGAGGTGACAGATAATGCAAATGGTGTTTATTTAGGAGCCCAATAACGAAAAATAAAACAAACAGCAGCCCGTGTGCCCCAATATTGCCATCAAATATTTAAAACATGATGCTTCCTACTCTTTATTCCATTAAATTAAGCAGCGCCAAAAGAAAGCTCTCTAAAAAGCTGTGATTCAGCAGCCATTTAACTGCTGCTCTGGAGAAAATTTCTAATTGCCTCAAATGTTTCTCGTGCATAAACAGCTCCGTGTCAGATGAAGGACATTCTCATTTTTTACCTTCACCTTCATGACCCTGAAGGGTATTGCTCAGGTATGTGGGAGGGAGCGAAGACAAGAAAGAATGGTTTTGTCTTTCAAGTAGAACTCAGATATAAAGAAGGGAAGGGAGGTCACTTGGTGACCCATTTTTCAATGTTGGTTTTCAAAAGAAAAAACAAAAATAAACAAACAAACAAAACCAAGCAGGGAGCTATTCTTACTAAGAGAGAAAGTGCTAGGGTTGGAGAGAAACCCTGACCTGCTATTTGAAAGCATTTTGATGCATCGGATGCTGTAGGGTTTTTTTTTTTTTTTTTTTTTTTGGATTCCTGCCCCGTTAGGCTGGGCAGGTTAGCCAGCTGTCTGCTAACCTTCTTCGTTCTTGTACACCCATGCTTCGTCTCAGGGGTAAGTACAGAGAGCACTGTGAACAGTTTAGCAGATCAGATCTCCCGAGAGAGAGGCTTTGAAAAGAAGGTGTATGTATTCTACGTTTTTCTGCTTTCATTCCTGTAATGTGTTAATTTTTTACCCCCAACTCCGAGTCTCCCTCTGAAGCTATGGGGACAGCTGGCTTGAAGCCTGCCTGCCTGCCTTGTGTCTCTCAAGGCCGGGTGAAGAGGCCAGCCCTCTTCAGCCATCTTACCCGGATGCTTGAGTTTTTCTCCTGGGCCACATAAAACCATTTCCCTTCCGCAGCAGCGCAATGCTAAGCACAGAGTTGAGGGGTCATGGCTGGGGACCACAGAGGCTGGGGAGCAGCTGCCTTGCTCTCGATAACCCCAGGGACCTGAGAGAAAAATGTAAAAGGAGACAGCACACCCCAAATGTGGCTTGCATTGAAGAGGAGTGCTTCGACAAACAGGGGTGTTTAAAAAAAACTTGACTAGCCGGGTGGTGGTGGCGCACGCTTTTAATCCCAGCACTCGGGAGGCAGAGGCAGGCAGATCTCTGTGAGTTCGAGGACAGCCTGGTCTACAAGAGCTAGTTCCAGGACAGGAACCCCCACCCCCCCCCAAAAAAAAATACCTACGGAGAAACCCTGTCTTGAAAAAGCAAAAAAAAAAAAAAAAAAGTTGACTTCCGGTGAATGGAGAGGTGGCTCAGTGGTTAGGTTCCCAGCACCCACATGGTGACTCACAACAATCTGTAGTAGTTCCAGAGGATCTGCCATTCTCTCTGAGTCTCTTTGGATGCTGTACACACATGGTGCACAGCTGTACATGCATGCAAACACCCAGGCACGTAACATGAAGCAAAAGAAAAAAATAACCGAAGCCGCCCCTTTTTCATCTACTGTGCTATGATATCAACTTAGTTGCCTTTTACAAGGTAGAACATCAAGTAAGAGCAATGGTAAATCAACCTAAATTGCCACACATTGGGTCGCTCAAACAAATGGCCAACTTTCCGCAGCATTGACATACGGTCCTTGTGCTTGTATACATAAAAGATTAGCCATGTGGTTGACAGTGTGAAGCTATGATGTATGTGTATGAAGTATAATGATGACTGGCAGTTTTAAGCTTAGCGTCAAACTCTTGGGCACTTAACGCAACCAAGGGTTAACTGTTAAGGATGCTATGAGACTACCAATTTGTGTATTTTCTCCGCCACTGCCTGTCTCAGAGCAGTGGATAAAGAAGTGCTTCCGCCAGAAGCACTCAGTGTGGGGTCAAGTGGCTGTGAGTCCCAGCTCGAATCATATTGGCTGCATTATGCTGGGCAATTTAACTAACCTCTCCGGGTCCCCATTTCCTCATTTATAGGCTAGGATAGTTACAGTTACTATGTCTCACGTGGTTAGAAGGATTGCATTGCCCTTTTTGCCACTGGCCTGATACATAGCAAGTACCGCTTTCATTAGGGGGGTTGAGGGTCAGAGGCACTCACTGATTATGACTGGTCAGAGGGCAAGGTCTTGTCCAGTGTGAAGATTAATCCCCTCAGAGTAGTCAGGTAATTAATGCCCAAAGTAATGAACACATTCCACTGGTCTTATTTTTTATTTTTTTAAATTGTACATAAGACATTAGCATGGTGGCCTTTTGCGCACTATTCCACTGCTCCATTACTCCCGAGCCTCCCCCATATTGACTTAGTCTTTCTGATTGTCAGTCCTGCCGTGGATGTTTCTGGAAGCAGACTACAGATGCATTTTTGTGAATGACCAGAAGTAATGAGAGCAAATGGAGTTTATTTTCATGGCATCTTAAACCTCATTACCTGGCTTCATCTGCCTTTGATCTATTTAATGTTTAATAGAATAGGTAAATGGAAGATGGCTTACTTGTAGGAGCTATGGGCCCGCACATCATTTCTGGCTATAATTTCCATTGTGGTAATATCTGTAGTATGGCGAGTGGATGCTGGATACCTCAGCAGGTCCCAGGCTGAGACTCGTGCGCTCTTGTTTCTTACCTGGCATGGCCTGACACTGTGGAATGACTCCTTTCCCTAATTTTCAGTACCTCCACTTCCAAACATTTCCATCTTAAGTCTCTCATTGTATCTCTTCAAATATGGTCAATGCAAAGGCACTGTTCTCCTTCACGCTCCTGTCTTTTGAAGATGTGTATAGGCATGTGACAGTGTGTGTGTGTAGTTAGAATGCATTATATATGTATGAAATGTCAGTGAACAAAATTAATTTTAAAAAATGAGAGTGTTCATTGTGAGCAAAGGCCATGTTAAGAACCACTGTACTGAGACATAAGACGGAACTAAAGAGCTAAGAATTGGATGACAAAAGCAAAGAAAAGCTTGAAAACGAAGCTGGAGTTAGATATTTATCCTTCTCGGTGCTGCACATTGAGTTTTCACTATTCATGTTTGACCCAAGCTTTCCAGGCTGTTGCCATTGCTCTCGGGGATAGTTCCAGTCTCACAGGAACTGATGGATGGGTCAGAGGATGAGAGATAGAGAGACCCAAGTCTTGTGTTCAGTTGTTGTCTTGTTGAGCATGTGTGCTAGGCTTAATACTGAAGTAAGAACATTTTGTGAGCCACCATGTGGGTGCTGGGAATTGAACTCAGGACCTCTGGAAGAGCAACCAGCGCTCTTAACCTCTGGGCCATCTCTCCAGCCCCATAAGAACATTTTGTACATGGTCTGACAGTGAGACAGCGAGGGAGCAACATTATATTGGTTTGCTCATGTGTGAAAGTGATTTCAGAGCCAATGGATCCCCTGGGAAGTTCTGCAGAGATGAAGAACAAAGGAATGGGTTGTTTTGAATTTTTAATGAATTTTCATCATGTACTTTGATGGTACTCACCCCTGTATATTTACACCATGAAATATTCTGCTGCTCAGAAAAACAAATTGATGACAGTCAAAGGTAAATGGATAAAGTTAGAAGCCGTCATCTCGAGTAAACTAACACAGACCCAGAAAGACAAACAACACATTTTCTCTCATTTGTGAGTGCCATCCTTGAATCTTCAGACATATGTGTTCCACTTGAAATAGCTGCAGAGGTCAGAAAATTAGTAAGAGGCCGTGGAGGGGGCACTTTCAAGGGAGAGGGGCAGAAAACAGTGTTTTAAAGGGTTGCAGGGAAATAATGGAACTGGAAGGGTTAAGTTGGGCTGAGCCATTTTGAGGGAAGTGGGAGGAACATGGTCTAATACAGCCTTGTGTACGAGCTCTGCCACATCCACACTGAACACCATGGGAATTAACAAACAAGCCAAGGGTATATGGTGCCAGCGTTTGGAAAACAAGGGCCAGTAGTTATTAGTATTTGGAAGACCTTTTAAAGCCTAGAAGTCCAGATAAACAACACAAAATAAATAATCTATAGTTTGACAGCGTAAAATATAAATTTCTGTGCACCCAAAGCCATTATAAACCCAGCTGAAATGCAAGTAAGAGCCTGGGAAGATGATTGGAAGTAGTATACAGTTATCGTAGATGAGTGATTAATGTCTTCATGGAATAGAGAGCCCTCACAGATCAATAAGAAAACCGCACATGTCCTAAGTGAGCATGGATCACCTTAAGTCTTTAGGTTGCTCAGCAGCAGAAAAAGAAATAGAATAGAAAATGGATACTGTTCTCACTATGAATAAGGGCTGTAGAAATAGCTTAGTGGCAGGGTACCTGCAGACCAACATGCTCTGGTTTGATCCCCAGGGAGGCTGTGCATGCATGCACGTGCACATGCACGCGCGCGTATACACACACACACACACACACACACACACAGAGGTATACACAGACACTTGTGAAAATGCTAAGATATATCTCAGTGTTAGAGAAAAAAGGCACTTAAATAAACTGTATGATTAATTATTTTTTGATGAGCAATATATATTTTTGCCCTCATAGAAGAAAGATGATGAGCAAGTACCATGAAGAAGAAGGCTTTTCCTTAGAGATTTATTTTGCTGAGTTTCACTTAGGGAAATTAGCAGTTATAAATGGTAAGATTTTTATGCCAGGATATTATTGAAAGGTTAGGTGCACCTGAAAAACAGAAAGCAACTTAAAAATTTCAAAAATCATTTGAGAATTGGAGTATCGACTTAGTGGCTAAGAGTACATACTGCTGTTGCAGAGGACTCAAGTTCAGTTCCCAGATCAGGCAATTAACAACTGTGTGTGCATGTGTGTGATTACAACTGCCTGTACCTCCAACTTCAGGGGAATCAGATACCTTCTGGCCTCTAAAACTATCTTCATGCACATGCATATATGCATACATAAAAATGCATCTTTAAAATGTAAGTGTTTGAACAGATTTTCTGGTGAAAATGTGAAGACTAGAATGAAGATGCTTCCAAGACCAGTATATGGAAAGATAATTCCATATTAAGGAATATAAGCAGCATATACCATGTACACGGTCTAATCCTAACCTTCCTCCAGAGCTGTATGTTTTTGAGTTTTGTACTGAGGTTGCTTGTTGGTTCCAGGCTTCTCAGCAGCTCAGGCCCTAAATAATCACCCCAAAACAATTATTTAAACCACTGCTTGGCCCATTGGCTCTAGCTTCTTATTGGCTAACTCTTACATATAAATTTAACCCATCTCCCTTAATCTGTATATCGCCACATGGCAGTGGCTTACTGCATAAACTTCCAGTGTCTGTCTCTGGCGGGGCTACTAGGCTTCTCTCTGAGTCTGCCTCCTTTCTCCCAGAATTCAGTTTAGTTTTCCCTGCCTACCTAAGTTCTTCCCTAACAACAGGCCAAGGAAGTTTTTTTTTTTTTTATTCACTAATGATATTCACAGCATACAGAGGGGGATTCCACATCAGTTGAGTGTACTGAAAGAGAACAAACAACCCACATTTCAGTCTTTCTTTAACTTTCCTGTAAGTAATTAGGATCTACTCGTGTGTTTTGCACATTTGCTACAGCGAACACTCATTGCATTAGACTTACTTAGAAGATTCAGTGAGAAAATGTGGCTAAGACACCAAGGTTAATATAAAGATTTTACAATGTCTACTTCCTCCTGTTTTCTTTTTAGAACATTGAACTGAGGTTTGAAATTGCAAATTGAATTATTAGGGTCTGAGCTATGGCTCAGCGGTAGACTGCCTGTTGCGTGTGAGGTCCCAGGTTCGATCCCTTGTAAAAGCAAAAAAAATTTTTTAAAAAAGATTGACTTCTCTATGACTTGTGAATGCATTTTCAAGACTGACAAAAAATGATTTTCTTCTAACATCAGTTCGTACAGCTTTTAATAGAGCAAAGATCATGTTCAAGTGAGAACTAACTGGGAAGTCAAATCTTTATTTACATTCTCTGTAGATGAACAGATCTAATTGGAATGCTTAGGCTTCTATACATGTTACTGTATTCAGACAGGAAATGTGCTTGGTATCTGCGGTGCTATAGTAGCATTTTATAAAAAGCGTAGTCAGCCTTCACCTTCCTCTTGATGTGCCTAATAAATGCAGAGAGGATCTGGAGTTGTCTCTTTGGCGGGGCAGATGCTATTCCTGACGTCATCTCATGGTATCTCACGCATAATTAGGCTTTTGGTTTGTCTGTGCCTGGACGCTATGGCCCTTGGCAAATGGTCCGGACAGTAATGAACCTTGAAAGATGATAATGGATTTGTCATGAGAGCTGTGGATGAATATGGATTCTGAGAACTGTGTATTCCTGTGCCTGTGTTTGAAAACACAGGTGTTTGCAGTATATATTATATAAAATCATCTTCATTACAACTTCTCATTTCTATCTCTTGAGTATAATCATTTCAAATTGAAGGTCATACTTTTTTTTTGTACAAGTTCATCTTGTGTGTGCTGTGGATTTACGTCTCTGCATAGAGGAGAAACCCAGAGGAAAGATATCCTACTCTGTCCCTTGCCACCTTATTTCTTTGAGGTGGGGGTCTCTTGTTGAACCTATAATGTGTTTCTCAGCTAGGCTGCAATCAGCAGATACCAGCAACCCTCATATCTCTGCCTCATACAGTGTTAGATCACATCCTGCTTTTATATGGGTGTGGGATGTGAACTCAGGTCCTCAGGGTAGTGAAGCCTGGGCTCTTATCCACCGAGCCATTTTCCAGTCCCTTACAAGCTCATTTTTAAGCACCATATTGAGGCTATTTTATTCCTTTGATTTGGTTTGATTGAGTACTTATCTAAGCATTCTCTGAAGCTGTGTTCTTTTTCTACTGCATTTTACTATATTCTCCTAAGTTAGTCCCAATGTTTTTGGTTTTGAGTGCATTGATAATGTGTGTTTTTAAGCTATTGTCAAGGTAAATATGAGAGTGAGAGATATTCTTCATTCTTGTTAACTGTTTGCTTTTTTTTGTGTTTTTCAGGGTGACTTTGGATCCTGTAACTCACGAAGCTCTCAAAAGGTGATGAAAACACTTAAACTCCACAAGTAGTTTGCTTTCTGTGTGCAAGTTTCCTTTTTTTCAAGGTAGCTATAAAAAGGATCTGAATTTATTTACATATAGAAAATAATTTGAAGTCTTTATCATTTTATTATTTTATTGTAATGTTGGGGTGCCATATGGTACTATTCCTGGGGATAAGTCAACAGACATCTACTTACTTCAGAAGAAGAATTGACAATAGATCAAAGCAATGATAACAACCAAAGTTAACTAGGGGAATCAGTGGATTTTATTGGGGTTACGTACAAGAGTTTGGATGAGGGGTTACTTACAGAAGCAGAAATACCTCAGTCAGCTGCATCACCAAAGCTTACCCTAGCATGGATGAAAGCTCACAAAAGCGAGAAATTTGGAACACACTGACTGCACAGTCTATGGGCAGCTCAACAAGTTGGAGAGTTTCCTTTCTGGGGCAAACTCTGTGGGTGTGAGCCTCTTTCAAGCAGCTCAGGTATTCTGAGAATGTCTGGCAGCTGTCCTTACTGCTTGCATACACTCAGGAAAGGTTGGACCTAGTAAATCTGATCAGTTCCAGGGACTTCCTGGTGTGTTTGAGTTGTTTACTTCCTGAGCTTAATGAGTTTTTCTGTAGGATGGAATTTTTTTGCCTCCCCTTAGACCATCTTGTATCTTAGTTAGCTTCCTTGAAAGATGAAAGGTTTTTGTCTCACAGGCAATTACTATACAATGTGTGGAACAAACCCAGGGGCATTGTGAATGCTAGGCAAGCATGTTAGCACTGCACCTAGCCCCTCAAGGCTTTATAGCTTTACGTAGGAGACCTCTTGGTCAATTGGTCACGTGATTATGGTAGGACTTCACTATGGGGTCCTCTGCTGTCTACTCCATCTGGTCTTCAGTGCAACACTCTGAGGATTTATTTGGTAGCATGTACAAAGTAATCCTGTCCGTTGGCAATAGATCTATAGATGATACAACGTTTGGCTTAGCTCTCTGTTATGTTTGGAAAGTCTACATGGGGGCTGGAGGAGCAATGGCTCAATGGTGAACTTGCTTCTCTGCAAGCGTGATCCACAATTCAGATTTCTAGAATCCACATCACTGTTGGACAGGCATGGTAATCTGCCAATAGTTCCAGCCTTGAAAGGCAGGAATGAATAGAGGATCCCCAAGGGCAAGTTGCCTCGCGAGACTGGCCATATTTGGAGCTCTTGGTTTGAAAGACCCTGCCTTGATGGGCCTCCATCCCCATGCACATACATATGCCCCTATACATACATGTGAACATGCATATACATGTGCATGACACACACATACATATGAAAATGAAAAATAAATACATGGTCAAGTATTTGTTTCTAGACCCAGCACTGGAGCAGAAGGTTGACACGTGGTCTCAGTGGTGCCACAGCAACAGCTGCAGTGATCTGAGGTACCTACCTCACGTGGAAGGGTGTTGGCAGTCACTTCCTCCACCCCTGTTGAAGTCTAAATTCCCACTCTCCTCATCACTGACTCCATCATCTCCTTCTAGACTCTCAGCATGTATCTTTCCAATACTCATTTTAGCCTCTGGTCTTTGTGTCTGAAGTGTGGGAGGTTATTTGCTCTTCCCCACCAGCGGGGTAAAGTGAGGGTAAATATGGAGTCTGTTTGATTGCCAACTCTCTGCACTGAATTCTCTTCACACCGAAGCAGCGTTCATAATAGTGTCTTCCTCAGTAGTTTGATGTCTTGAGTATTTAAGTCAGCGCTGAATTCAATACATGTAAACAGGCGAGTTAAGAGTGCGTTTTCTAGGATGACATCTGCCTTCATGTGTTTGGGAATTATTAGAATGAACTATGTGAAGTGACCGTTCTGGTAGTTAAAAATACCGTATTAGTAATTCATGTGATGAAATAATCCTATAAATAATTCTACTTCATGTCCATGAACAATGGATTATGTCTCTGTGACATATGTCCCACCATGTCTTTTAAAATGCAAGTACACTTGAACTGTCTTCCTGAACTGATACATTCTTCTTAGTTGTGCGGCAAATCATTCAAGAATGACAAGGCAGTCTGTTAAAATTTTTTCACTTTGTTCCTTGGCTTTGTCATAAGCAGGATGTTACATTGTGTCTGGCTAGTGTCATTATTGTCTATGTGATAAGATAAAGTCAGATTTATCTCACCGTGTAACTATTTACCATAACTATTTACCATCTTCATGAATATGTTCTACTCTTTGAGTTACTTTTGCATGTTTTTGTGTATTTTTTCTTAGCAATTTTAAGATGTGCATTAGTTTTTTTTTCTTGCTATGTGACAAAATGTATGACAGAAAACAAGGAAGGGTGCAAGGGTTTATCTTAGCACACAGTTTGGTGCATCATGAGGAAGGGATGAGGGCATGAGCTTGAAGCAGCTGGTCACATGGCAAGTGTAGTCAGGAAGCAGAGAGGAGTACATGCTGGGGCTCAGATAAATTTCTCTTTTGCATTCAGTCTAAGACCCTGGCCTAATATGTGGTACCGCCCACACTCAGGGTAGATCTCCCCTTCTCAGTGAACATTGACAAGAACACGGCAGAAAATCCCTCAAGAACCTGCCCCGAGGTTTGTTCTCATGATTCTAAATCATATCAAGTAGACGATCAAGATAAGTCCCCCAGGGTCAAGCATATGAAATCCTTTAAGAATAACAAATTGATTCGGACTCTGAAATGTTGTACCCAGGACAGCGATCCTGCTGGTGACCATCCAGAGTTGAACAAACATGCCATCATTTTAAGCTCAGACTGGCCTTTATGGGTCAAGTCCAGAACTCTCTCACCTTCTATCACTGAACACTTTGAATTGGTAGTGTTCTGAATGGCACACTCAAAAGAGACAGGAGTGTCATCCAGCTTCCCCGAAGTCCAGTTGTACATTGAAGACTGTGTTTTTCAAAAGCTTTTTCTATGCTTTAGAATTTGAGCTCTTTGGATGAGGTGGCTGAGGCCACTTCTTCTCAGCCCCCTTCTTCTCTCCCCCTTCTCTTTCCTTCCCTTTCACTGAATAAACCATATTCAAACTCAAAAAAAAAATGAGACCTAGTGTCATTGATAATGAGTATGATTTTTCAAACAAGTGGAACGTGAGTTTGACCATGAATAGGGCGTAGGTCATCATTGCTCAAGATCATAGTATTTTAGTTTGTCTTCAAACTTGGATGAGTTCACAATTCTTTATGTATAAATTGGAATTGGCTCTGCAAACATCTTTGTGCATGGTTCATTTGCCCTGCGCTGGGCATTTTGATAACTCCTGGAGGGAATTCATGGCTAAGCCAACTTTCGTAGCAAGCTTTTGTTTGGTTTCATGCTGTCTTTGCTGAAGGACTGACTTTGTACCCATGTTGCTGAAGACACTAAGTAGCTACTCACCGAACCTGTCTAAAATTATTTTATTCTCTAAATATCATCTCTGTCTTTTTGATAAAACATGGTAATTGTGCATATTTATAGGGCTCAAGAGAACATTTTAATCCATGTTATGCAGTGTGTTATGAACCAGTCAGGTGCTTGGAAAATATTTTGCCTCAGACATCTGTCATTTTTGCTGGGAATATATTTTTATTATTGATTTTGAAATTTTTTACACCAGCCATTGCTATACTGTGATACCTATTGTTAAAACCACTTCTTCTAACATATTCTCTCTCTCTTTTTCTCTCTCTCTCTGTATGTGTGTTATTGACCAAACTGGGATGATTTCTTTAGAGGTTCTAACATCAGCAGCACCTTAGTTAAATGGGTAAGAAAACTAGGGGTAGGGTGGGGGACTCATACCTTTTGTCCCCAACAGAAAGAGATTCTTCTGGATATTTTGGATGTCCCAGAAACATTTCCTCAAGCCTCTAGTTATATGGAGGGAAACTCCACTGCTTCCTGTCTTGGAAACCTGCCTATCCTAGCCTCCCAGCCTCCCTTCTCTTCTCCTTATCATTATGGTATTTCAGGGAATGTGTATCCCAGTAGGGAGAGTTCTGGGCTCCATAGAGGTACCTCTTCTGAACTCCCCTCCACTCCTCCAGGGGTTTTTACTGGTCTACCCCACTGGTGCCCACAAAATGATGTTTGAGATCTCAGAAGATGACTTGGAATCCTCTCTCCGAACTTGTTTTGGAATCACATTACATAGGTACGATAGGCAACTCCTCCTACAGTGACCAATGATGCCATAGGATGGAAGGGGAGGCAGGAGGCCACCCTACATCTATTCAGAGGTCAACTGAGTTGAATGCTGAGATCAATGAAATAAGAAAAGCATCTATAAGTTGACGGGAGCCTCAATTGTTAGGTGTACTGTTTGCTTCCTTCCTGGGATTGAACCATCCCGCACTGTGGTGGTTGGAATGAGAATGGCCCTCAAAGGTTCATATATTTGGGTGCTTTGTTGTCTCTGGTTGATGGAAATTTTTGAGAAGGATTAGGAGGTGTGGTCTTGTTGGAGGAGGTATTACCAGAGGCAGGCTTTAAGGTTATATCATTTTCAGTGAGCTCTCTCTGCTTGTGGATCAGAACATAAGCTCTCAACTACAGCTCCAGTGCCATTCCTGTCTGCCTGCTGCTTTGCTCCCTGTCATGATGGTCACGGACTCTAATGCACCCTTTGAAACTGTAATCAAGGCCACAGTAAGATCTGTTCTTCTGTAGCAGTGGTTCTCAACATGTGGGTCCAGGTGTAGTCAAGTTGACACCCAAGAATAGCCACCGCAAAGCCCTAGCATTGAACTTGGGGGATGTAAGCAGATGCCTTCTATACTGTTAGAGGCCATAAAGCAATGGTTCTCAACCTGTGGGCCATGATTTCTTTGGGGATCAAATGATGCTTTTATAGGGGTTGTCTAAGACCACCAGAAAAACACAGATGTTTATTTTACATTGCAATTTATAATAGTAGTAAAATTAGTTATGAAGTAGCAATGAAAATAATTTTATGGGTGGGGGTTCACCACAACATGACGAACTATATTAAAGGGTTGCAGCATTAGGAAAGCTGAGAACCACTGCTCCTTAACTTACCTTGGTCATGGTGTCAGATCACAGCAAAGGAAGTGTAACCTTGGTCTCTGGTTGTAATCTGCGACGATCAAGGCAACATTTAGGTTCCGGGGTCTCCTTATAAATCTTGTGATTTGGATGTCTTTAAATGTGAACAGGGTATCTGGAGATTAGAACGCTGTCTAAGTGTTGCGTGCTTCAGAGAAAGACTGAAGGGAGCCACAGGCAAATGCCAGCTTTCCTGGTGGAGTTCTCTGTGGCCAGTGGGCCATGAGTAACCGGGAACAATGTGTACCGTGCCAGGCTGAGTCTGCATCCCAGAGATGCGGTTCTCAGAGCTGTCAGTTCTGATTTCACCCGTTTCAAAGGTATGGGTTACAGTGAATGGAAGGAAAACTGCATGAGCAATTCCAGTTTAGTGCCTACCTCACGGGCCTGTGAGGGTTTGTGTTCAGTCTACAAGGGGCACCACGGGGCAACCATCGTGAAGGTACCAGCTGCTCTGGAAGTCCTTCTGGAGATACAGGACCTCTATATGAGGCTCAGAAGAGGCAGTGAAGGGCCGGGGACAGAGCCCCGTTGGTAGAGTGCTTGTCTAGCATCTGTAAGGTCCTAAGTATGATCTTCAGCACTGCACAAACCAGGCCTGGCGCTCCAGGCCTGTAATCTGTAATCAGAGCACTCAGGTGTTGAAGGGGGAAGGGGCAAATGTTTAAGGTCATCCTTAACTATAGAGTTCCATACTAGCCTGCAGTACAAAAGACACTCTCAAAAAAAAAAAAAAAAGACACTCTCCTCCTCCTCTCTCCCTTGCTCTCCTCTGCCTTCCCTCTCCTTCTCCTCCCATCTCCTTCTCTTACCTACTATTTCCTTCACATACACACAACATACACACATGCATGCATGCAAAATGAAAGTATGTGTGCACAGGCTTACATGAGTGACTTCTTCTTGAATGTCCATGGTCAGTGAGAGGAAAAACTCTCCCCTTTCACGGAGGAATCCCAGCCCCTAAGCACCTACCTGTGACATCTAAGAAGGAATGTCTACAATGTCACTGAATATAAAGAGAACAGGTTTTTTTTTAGTCCCCTTTAGCAAAGGGGTCAATGGGGAAAATGGAAGAACGGACGCCCTTCGTCTGGACCATTTTAACAGTGTAGCTGAGTCATATTGGGAACACGGCTCAGTTGGTCATTGGCTTACCTAGCCTGCAGGCAGCTTAGGGTTTAATTCCCAACACTGATTCATGGCTCACAGCAGCAAATAAGCTGTAATTTAGTACCAGGGAGGTGGGTACAGGAGAATGAGAAATTCAAGGTCATCCTCAGATAAAGTCAGTTGGAGGCTAGCCTGCACTCTGAGACGCTGCTTAAAAACAAAACAAAACAAAAAAAAAAAAACAAAATAAAAATAACCCAATATAACCAAAGAAGTCATCTTAAAATAATCCTCAGCTCTCCATGGCCTAGTTATATCATAGTTGTAATTGCTCCTGGTGTAGCACCTCCCCCACTCCCCCACCCATGCAGTTCTGGCTTCTCTGCTAAAAGATTTAAGAACTACACTGAGTCTCTCAGCACACATAGAGATATTGTCTGGGATCTTCTGCCCCGAGGACTTTGAGTTTTCTGATTGCCCTCTGCCTTCCAGAAGCTCTTCAAAGTTGCTAAGGACTTCAGAAATGAAATCTGACATCAGTGTTTTCTTCCAGACATGGATGCTGTCTGGCTCCTGTGTCCCTGAAGATGTAAGACAGTCATTTCCCCTGCAGGTTCATTATGCTTCGCTCGAATCCATGCCGAGGTTGTTACATTTGCCCTTGAAAAAGCTCTTAACAATGTGCTGGTGACACCTTTCTCTGGAGTGGGTGTTTAGAGTCGAGATTTCTGACGCTGGTGAAAGTTTCATCTCTGAAAATGCAGTGTTTAGTGAAACACCCACGAGAGAACTTTTGCTGCACCGGGGCCCTGCCCTGGTTTTTCTTCTCTTTTCTTTTAAACATAGATTTAGTTTTCATTTTCATTTTTAATTGTGTGTATGCATGTATGCACGCGTGGAAGCATGCACATGTGTGTGGGTACCTGGGGAAAATGGAAGAGGATGTTGGGTCCCCTGGAGCTGTGACCCACCTGGTGAGGGTTCTGGGAGCAGAACTTGGGTCCTCTGGGAGAGCAGCAAGAGCTCTTAATGGCCGAACCATCTCTCCAACCCTCTTTATCTTTGGTTATTAAAGGATAGGGCTTGCTTTTATGCTTTGTAAATATTTGGCTTCTATTTATTTATTTTAGTTTTTCGAGATAAGGTTTTACGATGTAGGGGTTACTTGGCTGCCCTGCAACTCAGTATGTGGACTAGGCTAGTCTTTAACTCATAGAGATCCTCTACCTTCCAAGTTCTGGGATTAAAGGTACCATATCTCGCTATTTTGATTTTTTTATCAATATGCATTTAATGAGGTCCGGTGCACTATGTCCACACCTGCATGCTGCATGCACATCCCAAATCCAATCTCCTTTTTTTCTGCCTCTCTCTAGCCCTGGTGTACTTTCAATCTGTAATATTCCCTCCTGTATTTCAGTGTTAATGGTTTTAAGCTTCCATCTATGGTACAAGTTTCTTCCCATGTCTGGCTTACCTCATTTAACACGATGTCTTCCCGTTCCATCCGTCTTGCGGAAAATAATGTAGATTTCATTCTTCACTGCGGCGAGTAATACTCCATTGAGTATATTTTATACAACATTTAAAAAAATTGCCCAGCTATTGGGCATGTGGGCTGAATCCATTTTTTAGCCAATGGTGGCATACAGGTGTCTCTGTAAATAATGAAATGGCTCTCTTTGGATGCACACTCAGAGGGATAGCTCAATCATAGGCAGATCTGTTTTTAGCTTTTTGGAGGAATCTTTATATCATCCTCCCTTATGGCTGGGCTAATCTACATTTCCACTATCAGCGTATAAAGCTCCCCAGCATCTATCTTCTGTGATTTTGTTCACAGCCGTTCTAACTGGGGTGAGATGGAATCTCGCTGTGGTCTTGATTTGCATTTTTCTGACGGCTAAAAATGTTGAACATTTTCGTGTATTTTAGGCCGTTTTTATCTCTCCTTTAGATAAATGTCTCGGCACACACTGTGTCCATTTTTAAAAATAGGTTTACTTCTTATTTAGCTGCTAAACTTCTTGATTTCCTTATATATTCTGGGTTATATACCCTCTGTCAGATGAATTGCAGCAAATACCCCCATTTTCCTAGTCTGCAGGGTAGCTTCATTTGTGACTTGTCTGATTATCTGCAGGCATTATTTTATTGAGTAGTATCACTTGGCATTTTATGTGTATTTACACCACTACAAACCCTCTACTCTTCTTACAAACCTTTTTACACACTTTGCATCTTCACTACACTCTGAATAATCCTCAAAACTCATCCAAAAATCGAAAAAACAAAATAATTCTTTCCTGACCACAGAATAATTTCTGGTTGCAGAACTGTTTTCCAATATGTGTGTTTTTAGAGTTTATGTCTGGGCAATTTAGGATTTTATTTTGGGGCACTGTAGCTGAAAAGGAAGGCTGAAAAATGTTTCAAGGGTATTGACTTCTGTGTGAGGAGTTAAGCTGGTGTTGTACACCCATATTAAGTAGGACAGAATTATGGACTATGCTGCGGTAAAGGTATATATAAATTTTAATTTCTTTGATGTAGTGAAGTTGATTCCAGGATATCTATATATATATCATGTTATCAACAACAACAACAACAAAAGCAACAAAAACCCTCTCAGAGGAGTAGCCTGCTGGCAATAACATTTAATGTCAGATCTAAATTCATGTCACATCTAAATTCATTATCATAACTAAAAGTCTACACGAAGACATCACAGCTCAGCAACTAGCATGTAAATGAGGACCTGGGCCTCTAAGGTGATTTCTGCTTCTTGCATCTTATTTCTGTGATGAGGTGTGTGGTCCTAACTTGGGTAATGCGTTGACTCCTGACCCCACGACACCTCCTGCAAGAGAGAGAGAGTGGCAAGTTGGCTCAGTGTGAGAATTCTGCTCTGAGAACTTTGGTTGATTTTCATTGTTGACTTGCTGAGATTTGAAACCACCTAAGAGGCACACCTCTGGGTTCGTTGTGTGGGCGTTTCCAGGGAGGTTTAGCTATGGAGGGAAGATCCACCCTAAGCATGGGTGGGACCACTCTATGGGCTGGAGTCTCGGACTGAATAAAAATGAAAACCTGTAAGGCCAGTTGAGCATCGGTGCTCAGCACGCTCTGCTTCCCGACTGTGGATACAATGTGATGGGCGGCTCCACACTCCTGCCTCCAAGCCTTCCTGCTGTGCTTGCCTGTACACCCTTTCTTAAGGCATGAGCCCAAATAATCTGTCCTTCCCTTAAACTGCTTCTGTCGGGTATTCTCCCCAGCCCTCTGGCAACAAGGAAAAGTATCTACTACAGACTAACTTGTAGATGCTTGTTGAGGGCTTGTGAGCAAGCTATCTGGCCACCTTGTCCCCCAATCTACTGCTTTCTAGAGGAGACCAGTAGCTAGTGATAGGTACCTCTCTCAGAGGGATGCATCAAGAATCAGATGTGAATGCACCATTTCCCAGAAGGCTCTTGGCACGCAAGATGTGCCTGATGAATTTTAAATATCACCAGAATTAACATGCAGGCTCCCCTTCCTCTTCCCTTTCCTCTGTTGCTGGCATCTTCACAGAATTTTCCATGCAGTAAGGTATTCCAAACCCTGAAAAGTAGGGGACCTAAAAATCTCAGAGGAATAACACAGCAGTAGACGAGGTCTTAACAGACTGTCCAGGAGCTGTCCTGCAACCCACCATCAAGACCATTTCTGACTGCGTCCACCTCCCTGGCTCACATATGTCCCCTTTCCATTGTCATTCTCTATGCTACGTTCAAAACAGATGAGCAGGACTTGAGGGTGTCAGTTCATTTTGGCATTGAACGGTGCATGTCTGTTCACCAGTGTCTGTCTAATAAACACTGCATCACTGAAGTGTGTAGTGTAGATATTACTACAGATAATAGGTATTGGTGCACACATAAACACATGCAAATAAAATACACTTCCACATGGTGTCTGGGATTCTACATCCCTGCTGAGCTCTTAATGGGAACTGGGGCGGCGGGGGTGGGGTGGGGTGGGGGGGAGCAGAATGCTGCAGAGGGTACAGCTTCCGTGTGCTAAATACTGTTTATTCTTGGGTATAGAATCATGCTGCTGAAAGTTGAAGGCCAACTGTTTTGCTTCAAACAGGCATAGAATACATCATCCTCAAATAGGATGGCTTGGCTTGGTCCTTTCCTATGTGTGTTTTTTTTTTTTTTTAATTTAATCTCTGCCGTTTCCTTCTTCCCAGTGGGGCTGTGTGCCTCAGAGCTGCTGCTCAGTGTAGAGCCCAAGACTCGAGGGTAGAAATTTATTTTGTCTGAGGCCATTCACAGAATAGGGTCCACGTGTATTTGTCCTATGGTTCACAAAACATAAAACAAGATTTCCCAAGAGCTGACTTGAATATATACATGTCTTAATGACCTGAAGTGGTGCAGGGAAATGAAGGAAGGACTGAGTGGCTGCTGTGTGTTGCTATGACATTGGTTTGCTTACCCATGCCTGATGGGTAGGAAACACAGCCGCCAAAAAGCTGGCTTACAGCAGAGCTCTGACCAAAAGCAAGAGGCTACTGACTCCCCAAATCCTGTTCTTTGGAAACATGGGGGGGAATTGCCTAAGGTCTCCCTGTTGTGACATTTGGAATACTGAGTCTGGCTGGCCATGCCCAGGAACTGCAAGTGGCATGTGATGCCAACGTCGGACACAGCAAGGACAGATTTTCTGCTTGGCTATAACTTTCCCCTGTCCCCATTTTGTGGGTTCAAGGTACAGCTTTGTTCTTTGTGCCCCACCTCCCCTCTCAGACTTCTGTCTCTTAACCAGGTTTCTATTTACGAGATTTGAGTTGTAACTAGTAAAGCCATATTGACGGCGGCATTTATTTATTTCAAGTTGGATCCAGTGTTTTGAATGTGTAGCAGTAATTTGGAATGTGTCCAGCCTTTTGACAAAACTGTCAGCAATTAAGGTGTTGGTCAGCCCCGTTAGGGATCCTGAGCTGACGGGTACTTGGAGATGATGCTGATGGAATATACAGGAGCAACCGCTGCATGACATTTTACAGAATATTCCCAGCACCTGATGATCTAATATGTGGACTCCTGCAATGATTTCGTTTCTCTGGATTGAGTTTTGCACCCCTTACACACACACACACGTAACATGTTAATGTATCATATTGCCAGAAAGTCGAATGTCAGTCCTGAGTGTCCTTGTTGCATTCCCTCTGACCCCTTGGTCTGTTCGTAAAACATGTGGTTACCTCTTTATGGGTCATTTGTAGCCCCCAGAGCATGCCAAGCACACAGCACCACTGAATAGCTATCAGTGCTCTGCACCTGGGCCTGGAAGATAATGTGCATCACCTTGGAGGAAGACGGATTTAGTGATTGCTCCCCCTGACTGATATATAAAGACTCTATTTTTTCTCTTATAATCCTAAATCTGTTCCCATTCAACCAAAGGGTTAAGCTCCCTCATTTCCTGGACACCTCTGCCTAAGATAGACTTGAACTCAGCATTCAGCAGCTTGTAGGATGCAGCAGCTTGTTGGGCACGGTCCATACATCTGCTGTGTGTGAGTGAGTGTTCTTCCTCCCGGATCTGGGATTCAGCGCAAGTCACATTTTTGCCAGTAGACTTAGTTATTGATGATTCGATTGTGACATTTGCATGACGTAGAGGGTGCCCTGGAGGCAGCAGCACAGTGACTCACAGGGCAGGCCAAGGCTGGCTGCTGTGGAAGGAGAATAGCTCTTGGCTAGCGCCCATTCCTCTTCTCCATCGAATTCTGGGCTCCTAAAGAGGGCTGGCCTTTCTTCTCTTAAAATTCTGCCAAAGTTTTGTTTATCGTTGTTATTGTGTGTGTGTGTGTGATATGTGTGTTTGAATGTGTGTGGCCGCATGCCAGGGTACACATGTGGACGCCAAAGGACTATTTTCAGGAAGCACTGCCCACTCCTGCTCTGAGCTCTGGGGATCAAACTCAGGTTGTCAGGTTTGCATAACAAGCACATTTAGCGGCAGAGCCATCTTGCTGGACCCCTAGGCTGGTTTATCCCAGATGCCTGCCTCATGTCAACCCAGCATTTCCTACAGTGATGTCACATGAGCCCAAAGAAGACGAGCCCAGCAAGGCTTTGCTTCACTGGGTGATCAAGCACACTCATCTGCCTCAAATGGATACCAAACAGATACATGAGTCCTTTAAATACAAAGTGTGTATTTTAGAACGAGAGTGAACGTCATAAAGGGCTTCATGTATGTATTCATTGTATGTGTACACATGGGAACATTGTGTGGAGGTCAGGGGACAGGAAGGATGGGAAATAGTTCCTTCCTTCCACCATGTGGGCGTGATAAATCGAATTCAGGCCATCAAGGTTGGCAGAAAGCATCGTTACCATCCCACTGGTCTGGAAAGGTGATGATGTCTTTAACATTTGCAGAGAAGTGCGGGTGGAAAGGCTTTCTGTGTGCTGTCTTCTAACCACCCCAAGAGAGCAGTTAATTTGATTGATGAAAAAAATTTTAAATTATCTTAAGAGTCAGACTGTTTTCAGTGTACCAAAAGAAAAAAATATGCCCCAAGCCAACTTATAATTTTGATTTTTCTGGTTTTGTTTGTTTGTTTTGGTTATGAAATTCCAGTCAGGAAGCAAAGAGAACCAAGTGCTGTTCACAGCTCATGTTCTGTTTATATTCAGTCCAGGACCCCAGCCCATGGGACGGTTGCCACCACATTCTGGAAGAGTCACCCTCTCCAGTTCACCAGGTCTAGAACCTCACTGCAGAGATGCACCTATGTGTCTTGCTGAGGGGATTAATCAAGATCCCGGCAGGCTGAAGGTTAGCCAGTGTTAGTGGTCTTGTGGTTGAGCTGCGTTTTTGTTTCCCAGCATGTCCTCATATGTATGAACATATGATGAGCTGAAACTTGTCACTCTCAGCTAATCACCTGACGTCCTGGAAAGCTTCACGCGCCCCTATGTCATGGTCGTGGTGACAGGCAACGTTTGCTAATCAGAGACGTATGTAGAGACTCGTGCGTGAGTTCTGGTCATTGATGTTCCTGGATCTGTAGGAGCTGCGTATGAAAGGGCAGAGCTGCCCGACTGATGCAGTTGTGTAGATGAAGGCACTAATACTCCCTTTACATGACTGTACAACAGCAGAGTTGATGTCTCTGCAGACAGAGACCAGCTTTATTCCAGCGCCCTCTGCACCTGCCAGCCACTGTAGACACAGCGCCCTCTCCACCGAGCCAGTTACTGAGGACAAACAGCACTCTACCGTCCTAGTCGCTATGGGACCACATACTCCGTTGATGTGGTTTCCTTGTAAGGGAGAAAGCCTGTTTCTCATGCCTTGGTTGGTCATTGGTGATTGATAGATGCAGTGGCTGATGGTAGTACCTCTCTATGCATGCTGATGAAATTCATCTTTTCTCTTAAGAGCATGTGCGCTAGGTGTTTAGCTGCTGCGTCCTCTGTGGAACCAAGGTGGAAAAAGACAGAAAGCCTAGGCCTAACGGGTGACTGATAAAAAGAGAACGAGAGTAGATGAGCTAAGCCCCCCTCTGCATGCACGAGCACCCAAGCCTGTTGGCTCCTCCATCTGGCCAGAGGGGCCGTCTGCTTTGGAGCTGATGTCCAAATGGGTGAAAGCTGGGCAGGGCCCGTGGGCTGCACCGTGGCCTGCACTGAGGCCAGTGAAGTTTGCTGGGCTTCTCTGTCAGTTTCGGGCTTTCAAGAGGTGCCTCTGTGGGAATTCACAGCCTCTTTCAGGGACTTGGTGCATTGCTGTGATAGGTCATATGTAAGGATGGAGGGAGATAGACACATCCATAGAAAGTCATGTACAGGGAGTTTAAGGACAACACTCCCCACAGTGTTGTGAGCAGCATGGATGTTTGGTGCTTCTGGAGCCGAGTCCTGGGCTTGAGTCTTTAGCTTTGAAGAGCTTGGTCCTCTGGTTTCAGGGGTGAGGTGCACTTCAGTGGGCTCTGGAGCCTTTCTCGTTTGGGGGGATATCTGCTTAGTCTACTAACTGGAGGGGATTTAGATGGGTTTGAAGCACTACAGAACTTCATTCCAGATTTCTGGTTCTAGAAATATTGAGGGCATTCTGCCTACCCTCCCCCGATCCTTTCCTATAAATTTAGGTAACCTTGAAAAAACATCCTAAGTACTTATTCTATTTCTGCCGCTGTGGCATAGAAAAGTCTTACCTGTTAGAGCTGTGCTTAGGTTGATTGCTAGGCAACCAGGAGAGGAGTTCACGAGCTCTGCCAGGAGCCAGCAATCACTACCGAGGCAGAGGTTTCTTCTGGCTATGATTTTTATTGTTATTTGGCTTCTCTCTCTCTCTCTTTGGTATTGTGTATTTACAGCCTTTGAGGTCTCTCTCTTTTTTAATTTATAAAAATGCCTGTTGTCTAGACCCTTTATTTGTTAAAGGGGCCCTGGTTTGATCTTGGCTACACAAAAATGTGAGTGTGAACATCGACAGTGGCTTGCGTTGAGTGGGACCCGGGAACTGGTTAGCTGGTCCTTATGTCGCTCTTCTTACTCATTAGAGAAGCACACATAGGATTCACACCCTTCCTGCTATTCACGCTGCGTTCTCTGGCATAAATCAGGGACCCTGACCACGGCACGCCTTCCTGTCCCCTGCCTGTGTCTGTCTTCTTGGAGGAAGTGCTTGGAGCCTTTGTAGCGAGAGCCTTCTGACTAAATTCCGTGGCATCTCCTTTTGGTAGAAGTGCACACTGGCTTGTAGAGCCTTTTTTCTTTCAAAGGCTGACAGAGCAGCCCTTGGCAGATGTTTCCAGGAGTCCTATAACCAAGACTCCATTTCCTTATCTACCACCCTCATCTGGTTTTCCAATTTTTTTTTAATTAAAAAACTGATTTGTGTGTGTTGTGTGTGTGGTATACGTGTGAGTGGTTTATGTGTCTGTGTGGTATATGGTTGTGTTGTATGGATGTATGTGTGTATGTTGTGCATGTGGTATATGCATACATACGAACACAGGTGCACACTCCGGAGGGTGCCACTCCAGAAACCAGAGGATGTCAGGACGTCCTCTAGTAATCTCTGCCTTGTTCCCTGGAGGCAGGGTCTCTCACTGAAGCCAGAGTGAGGCTGCCAGCCAGCAAGCCCCACTGATCCTTCTGTCTCTGCCCCATGGCACAGGAATTATCCATCTTTTGACGTGGCTACTGGGACGAAAACTCATGCTTACACGGTGAGTACTACCGTGCACTGGGCCATCCCCAGCTCCCTTTCTTGAATAAGTGAATGAGGCTCAGGGTGTGCCCGATCTAGTCACTGTTCTGACTGATGGAGAGGAGGAGACAGGATGCAGAAACAATATGGGGCTCACTCCGCTGTCCCCAGTGAGGGAATCTAGACTGTGGGAACTCATCTCAGTGACCCTGACGCCCACAGCTCATACGATGCAGCTGATGGCTCTTGATGACTCAAGAGCTACAAGAATTTCATTAGGGAAAACTTGTACGGCACACTGAACCCATTTGCTCTGCATGACTTATCTATGCCTGGGTACCAGGAGTGCTCTCACTGTCTGATGCATACTTCAGCAACATGCTTGACAGAATTTCTTAACATAATCAGCTTTCATCACTGCCCCCCAGCTCTGAAGCTTTGGAAGTTGTAGTGGCATTTTATTTGTATTTTAATGAATAAAATTTGCCTGAGGATCAGAAAAGTAAAACAGTCGCAGACCAGGCAACAATGACACACAACGTTAATCCCAGTAGCCACACCGACACACACCTTTAATCCCAGTGGTGCATGCCTTTAATCCCAGCACTAGAGAGGATTATAAAACAGGAGGAAACAGCTCTCAGTCACAGTCTCATTCTGAGATTCCTGAAGGCAGGATCGCCATTTCATACCGATATAAAGATAAAAGCCAGTGGCTGGCTGTTTTGCTTTTCTGACCTTCAGGTTAAACCCCAATTTTCTGTCTCTTAGTGTTTCTTAATTGTGCTTCATTTGGCACCCAACTGGAAGTAGCTCTTTGTGTCTTTCTCCTGCAAATGCCTGTATAAATGATTTAAAGCAATGAAGCAGAGCGTTGCAACAGGACTGTTTGTAAATCTAGGGATAGAAGGTTTTTATATAAACTGTAATGCTCAACTCTTCCCATCCTCCTCCGGTGTCTGATCAGAAAACATTTTGCTTCATCATCTGTTCGAGTCTGGCCCAGTATCTAATATTTCCAGCTATGACCATATCATAGATTCTGTTGATATTACTATGTTTTCTACACACACACACACGTGTGTGTGCGCGCACACACACACACACATACACACACACACATTGGCATTGGTTTTTCGAGACAGGGTTTCTCAGTGTAACAGTCCTGGCTGTCCTGGAACTCACCTATAGACCAGGCTGGCCTCGATCTCACAGAGCTCTGCCTGTTCTTGTTTCCCGAGTTGCTGGGATTAAAGGAGAGCACCACCACTGCCAGGCTGAAATGTATATTTTCGTGTGGCCTACTTGTTAGAAGAATAGAATGGTAAGCTGGCTGGGCCCTTTGCCAGGTTTCCGTTGCATTGTCCAGGGACACAGAGAAATGAAGCTGCAGTTTAAGTGGAGAAATTGCATCTAAACAGCCTGCGAGAGACCCAAGGGAATGGCCCGTCTCATTAGTAAATAGCAGCATTAGCATTCAGAAACCTCGGGCCTGTCATGGGCCTGGTTTCACGGATGCTGGTGACTTACACGATATAATAAGTACATGATGCTATCCCGTGAACACGTATCAGTGTCGTCATTGCTATTCCATTGTAGAACTTTACAGCAAAGCTTTCCAGTTGATCCACACTCAAGGGGTGGTTCATGAATAAGTGTGTGCGCGATCATGCCCAATCTTAGTACACAAATGATAGCGTGGGGTGCACACTATGTTCCACCCTGTGCATACCAATAAGTAATACTTATTTACTATTTTGAGTTGTATGTGTGTGCATACATGTATGTGCAGGTATGCAGGTCAGTGTATTCGTCTGTGAAGGCCAAAGGATGCTGCTGCTGTCTTTCTGTCTCTCTCTCTGTTCTGCTATTTTTTCAAAATATTTTTCAAGTTTTCACCCATAAGTATGTGTGTGTGTGTGTGTGTGTGTGTGTGTGTGTGTGTATGAATCCATGAGTCTGTGTATCTGTCACATGCGTGTAGAGTCCCGTGGAGGCTGGAAGAGGGCCATGTGCACTTTACCGACAGTCCATTCTCCACAGTCCCACCCTCTTTTTGAGGTAGGGTTCTTACTTTGTAGCCCAGGATGGCCTTAATCACTTGGGTGCTGGTATTGCTAATATTACAGGTATGAGCCAGGAAGCTTAATGGCTTTTTTTAAAAATTTTCTGTTCAGTAATAAACAACTGGGCTTGAGAGATGGCTCAAGGTCTTTCTTCCAGAGGACCCAAGCTTGGTTCCTGCAGCCGAGTAGGAGGGTCACACCCATCTGTAACTCCGGCTACAGATCTGATGCTCCCTTCTTGGTTCTAGGGCCACCAGCACATACCTGGCATACACACGCAGATAGAGAGGCATACACATACATTTTTACCAACTAAAAAAACAACTTTGTTTTACAATAGTGTTAGCCCTGCTAAAGAGTTGCAAATACGGATGTTCAGACACCAGGCTTGTTTTTCCTGTGGTGAGCACCTGGCGTTTTCATGGTCACGTGCCAAAACTAACCTTTGAGCCATCTTTCTAGTCCCCTGAATATACTTTTGTTTTGAGATTTCTCTCTACTTGCATAGATTGCTCTCTCCCCCATATATATATACACACATATATATATATTTATATTTAAACATAAACATTATGATGTTGGGCATCATTGATTTTAATAAGGAGTTACTGAATTGTTTTCTTGACCCAACTGCTCAGAGGGTAGCCAATCATGCAGTTGTATTTTATTAATATGTAAGGAAGTTGCAATTCTGTAACATGACAGCATGAGACTTTCATATGTGTACATAACTTTGAGAGCTCTTTATTCAATTAGCAGATGATTGAGCTTCTCCTGGGCTCTCTCTGGTCATGGTTAACTAGAGGATGACGGTTTGTTTACTTGCCTGTTGTGAAGCTGTGTGTGTTCCTAGTGGGAAGCCCAGACTACAAACATGTTGGAGATTAATGGGGACAGATCAGTTTAGATGTGGTAAATGCTTTCCTGATGATAGCCAGGCTGGTGATAGTTTGAGCAAAATGGCTTGTCTTGGTGGACAGTAGGGGCCAGAGAAGTTCTGAGTGGAGATGGCAGATGAACGAGCAGGAATAGTCGATGTGAGAAGGGTGGTGGGGACATTAAAAATCTGGAGTTGGCAGTGGGTGAGGTGAGTTATATGGATCGAGAGCTCAAGATGTCAGCAAGAGGGAGGCGTGGAGGAGCCAGCACAGGCCTTGTAGGGCTCTGATGGCTGAGCTGAATTTCATGGAAGTGTTTAGAGGGATTGGAGGGAAAGGGTAGTGCGATTTTGATGTGTGAGTTTTCAAAGAAACTTCTAGCTGTTGTGTCAAAGTGCATTTTAGGAGAGACATGAAGAAACAGGAAGAAGATAGGGGGCCGTTGTAAGACAGAGATGAAAGGAGTGTCAGGAAGGAGGACAGAAGCAGATAGATCAAATGGTCAGATTTTACAGAGGAGAAATATTGAGTTATTGCAGCTGGGAGGGACCAGCAAGGACTTCTCCCGTGACAACTATTGTCAGTAGATATTCTCAGTGTCAAAGAAAAGCCATGGCAAATGCCCACACTCACCCTCTAGGAAGAAGTTAGGAAGCCATGCTCCCCATAGCTTCACTCAGCTATCCACTAACAGAAGAAAACTCTTATTTACTGTGAAGGCTTAACCTGAATTTCAACTTGGACAGGTTCTAGAATCAGAGTAGAAACCGGCTCCTGGGCAAGTCCACGAGAGAGCATCTAGTTTAGGTCAATTGAGATGGGAGGCGTTTACTATGGGCGGCATCGTACTACGGGCTGGGGCTCTTTACTGAATAACGTGGGAAAGTGAGGTGAATGAGGTGAGCACAAGCACGCATGGATCCTTCCCTGCTTCCCTGGACTGTGGATCCCATGGGACCAGACACTTCATGCTCCAGCTGCCATGACTTCATCACCACGATGGGCTGTGGCATAGAACAGTGAGCTAAAATGACCTTCCTTCCAGAAGTTTTTTGTCACGGCAGCAGGACCCGTGAGCAAATTAGTGTGCTCCGAATTATTGTTTAGCAAGATTACTCGGCACACAACCTTAAGGGTGTGTCTTTCGGGGTTAAGAATAAACCAGAACATTAGTCATCCTATTTATTTGCCATTAATTGTCATCTTAGGAACAATATTTCGGACATGAGTCACGGCAATCTGTTTCTGTAGCATGATGATTGTAACATTTGGCGTGGCAGAGCCTTTCAGCCACATATTGATGTTCACCTTTGAAGCACCGACAAACATGGGCTTTCCTAGGAAATACTTCTAAATAAAATGCCGTTGGATAAGTACTTTGCAAGGTTTTCTCTGGAATGAATAGACCCAGTTACAACTTTGATATTTTGAGTTAAGTCAAATATACCAGTTCATTTTGCAAAGACTTGGAATTTAACATCATAACTACTGATTCATTTTAAAATTTCAATGGTGGCATTTTTCCCTCTATAAAGAAACATTAATATAATGAATGATCCATTTGTCATGCTTCATTTGATATTTTTGCATTATAGAAGTAAGAGTTTGCCAAGTAATAGATGAAAAGAAGGAAAACATTTACCTTAAAAAGAAAAACTTAAAAAAAAGAACACTGCATGGGTTTATGAATATTGCCAAAATTGAGGGTGTAGCTGATAAGCTGTCTGCCACGCTGTCTGTCACAGGTGATACGAAGGCAGGCTAGGCTACACTTTAATTGCATAATGGTAAGTGAACCGATAGTATGTCCTAATGTGTCAGATGTTCCTGGATCATTGATTGTTTTGTGCCTTTATATTCTTAGTGGTGCAGATGTATGTTCAGATGTACACGTTTATGAACACACATGTGGAAGTCAGAGGACAATTTTGATTGTCCCTACACAAGCTCAGATCTTGGTGGCTTCCTCAGGAGCCACTTATCTTTTTAAAATGCTATCTTACATACGCTTATTTATTCTTGTTTGTGTGTATGTGTGCATGCATGTGCCTGCAACTCTGTGTGCATGCCATAGTACACATAAGGACAGTCAGAGACAACTTGAGGGCCTCATTTTCCCCCTTCAGTCATGTGGGTTCTGGGGACTGAATTCAGTTGTTGGACTTGGTAGTCAGTGCTCTTACCTGCCAGCCCATCTCTTCATTCCTACATTCTCTTTAGAGTCAGTTTTTTTTTTTTTTTTTTTTTTTTTGCTGGCTTGGAATTCCCCAAGCAGGCTGTTCCCAGGAATTCCCCCCACCCCTGCTGCCTTTGCCTCCCCAGGATTGGGATTGAGTTGTATACATCCTGCATGACTTTTTATGTAGATCCTAGGATCTGAGTTTGAAACAAAGAATTCTCTAAATCACCATCGGTATTAGCTTTCTGTCCTCATCTCAGAGATGCTATTAGGAAGATATAGAGAAAATATAGACAGTTGCTTCAGGAAAAGCTTTTCTGGAAAGGGCAGGTTCAGAGATTTTATTCTTAACAGAATGGAGTTCCAACAAACAGTGAAGTCAACCAAACGTTGTCCCTCTGCATCCTGTGGTCCTTCGACTGTTCTTCCTGTGCAGATGATCCCTTCAGAGTGCCAGGGGATGCAGGCATGACAATGGCATCACCTGCTTTTAAAGATTGCATTCTGGTTTTAGAATGAGAGCCTTACTCATGATCTATCTTGTATGTTTACTTGACATGAGCACGTGATAGGAGACAAAATTCAGTGTCTGAGCAGCCGTGCAACTACATAGCCTATGGAATTTAGCTTTACGCTGAGTTTTGAGAGGTGTATAGGATTTCTTCATTTCCCTCTCCCTCTCCCTCTCCCTCTCCCTCTCCCTCTCCCTCTCCCTCTCCCTCTCCCTCTCCCTCTCCCTCTCCCT
>NW_026067892.1:12478876-12525825 GCF_014885135.2 Alexandromys fortis | reverse complement strand
AGAGAGAGAGAGAGAGAGAGAGAGAGAGAGAAAGAGAGAGAGAGAGAGAGAGAGAGAGAGAGAGAGAGAGAGAGAGAGCAAGCAGTGTCAGTAAGGAGCCATGTAGCCTCCAGCAGGAGACAGACACCTCCACTGGAGCCCACCAGAACCTTAGCCTCCAGCAGGAGACAGACACCTCCACTGGAGCCCACCAGAACCTTGCTGGTAAGCCACAGCCGTGTGGCGATACACAGATGAATAGAAATGGGTTACTTTAAGATATAAGAGTTAGCCAGAAATATGCTTAAGCTATTGGCCAAACAGTATTGCAATTAATACAAATTTCTGTGAGATTACTTTGGTTCGGGAACAAACAAGCTGCCTCCCCCAACACCTACCTACCTACCTACCTACCTACCTACCTTCCTTCCTTCCTTCCTTCCTTCCTTCCTTCCTTCCTTCCTTCCTTCCTTCCTCCCTCCCTCCCTCCCTCCCTCCCTCCTTCCCTCCCTCCGTCCCTCCTTCCCTCCCTCTCTCCTTCCTTCCTTCCTTCCTTCCTTCCTTCCTTCCTTCCTTCCATTCTTTCCTTCTTTCTTTCACTTTCACATGGGTTTCATGTTTCCCGCACTGCCGTTACACTCACTGTATGGCAGATGATGATCCTTCCACCTGTACTCCTGAGTGCTGCAATCGCGGGTGTGTGCTTTATGTGGTATTAGGGATTAAACACAGGGCTTTGTGAATTCGCGCAAGCATTCTACTAATTGAATGATAGTGTCAACCCTGCGTGTAAAATCTCAGTGACAGAAATGCCAGGGGGCGGGGGGCAGGGTGGGCATGGCCATGGCAGAGAGGAGAAATGACAACACATGATCTCGCTCCTCCCTCCTAACCAGGGTTCATTCTCCCCACCCCACCCCTAACCTATATAGTCCAAACTCCTTTGTAAACATGGTGATCCTCCTGCCTCAACCTGTGGGTTACTGCGCACTATGGCAACCAATATTCATGCCATTCCGATTTTAGCGTGTTAGCCGGAGCTCGATCCCCATCTCTGTCCTGGCCTCTGTGCGTCTCGTCGAGTCCCCTGAACAGAGCAGGCGCTGCGCTAGCAGGGCCGCAAGGATGCTCAGCACACCCGTGCACTGACAGTGTACGGAGTGCCGGTGTGTATTTGAATCAACAAGGCCACAGGATCTCTGCACTGTGTTCCCTGGGTGACGGCTTGGCAGGCGGTGTGATTTGCTTTCCATCTTGTTTGTGGTTTCTAATCTTAGAGCCTCCCAGTCAGAGGAGAGCGAACTGCTTGGCAGGAGGAAGGATTCACAAAGATTTCCCTGCAAGGGTATTCTAGCCCTCCCCTCTTCAGGAGTTTCTGGTTCCCAGGCCCCTGGTCTACAAGTCTGGAAAAGAACAGTTGGCTTAATGGTTCTGTCTCTCCACATTTTCAGGCTATCTTTAGTGGATGGAAATGCTAAAAAAAAAAAAAAATTTTTTTTAAAGAATTCATTTAAATAGCAGCATTTTTTTTAAATCAGAAAAAGTTCTATATTCTGTGTGAATCTTTTATGTGATATGGAGTCAATGTTTTATGTAAATAATCTTTTTATAATTTACTGGTTTAAAAAACTTTCTTTTTAAATTTTAATATAAATCTCCTATCCATTTTTAGTATCGCCTTCTGGTCTACCAGGGGTCTGTAGAACAACATTCTATTTAATGAACTGTTTCTAGGATACACTTAGGAGATAAGAAGTCTACAGAGGGGTGCTATGTTGTTGTTTTTCGTTTTCCTGATTTTAATTTTGACAGTTTTATTCATGAATACAATGTATTTTGATCATAGCCATCCTCAATTATCTAATAACAATTTTAACGAACATATTTAAATAGCTGTATTTTTAAGGTTAGAATTTTTCACTATTTAGGTTGAATATCTTTATGTAATGTAGATTCACTTTAAAAAAATTAAAGGCCTTTCTATAATATAGTAACTTCAAAAAATGTGTATTTGAGAGATGGCGATGTGGCTCAGGAGTTAGGAGCACTGGCTGTTCATGCAGCGGACCTGGTTCAGTTCTAGCATCCACGTGGGCGCTCACAACATTCTGGAACTCAGGTTCCAGAGAATCCAGTGTCCTCTTCTCACCACTATGGGCACCAGACATGCACGGCAAAAACTTGTACACACTAAAAATAAAAGGAATTAATGTGAAAATATCTTAAATGTATACTTGTAGTGATATTTCATTTGTATTTTAACAAATAAAGCTTGCTTGAAGACCAGAATGCAAAATAGCCACATCAGTCAGCTATACAGGCCAGGCAGTGGTGGCACACACCTTTAATCCCACCAGCCACACTAGTTAGCCATAGAAGTTGGGCCGGTGGTGGTGCATGCCTCTAATCCCAGCACTAGAGAGGAATATAAAGCGGGATGAGACAGAAACTTGCTCTCTTTCAGTCTGAAGATTTCATAGAGGTAAGAGCTCTCTAGTGACTTCGCTGCCTTGTTTTTCTGGTCTTCAGGTCGAACCCCAATATCTGTCTCTGGGTTTTTATTACTCACACTGCTATGTTTCACCTGTCTCCTCTGATAAGTATGTATGCTTGCACGCATGTATTTATTTATTTGTGGAGATAGGGTCTTTTTCTATTGCTCAGGTTTACCCAGAACTCACTGTGTAGCCTAGGTTGCCCTTAAACTCATTGTGCAGCCCAGCTGCTTTGAACAAATTCTGTAACTCAGGCTGGCCTGCAGCTTGAAATCCCGCTGACTCCGCCTTCCAAGTGCCGAAAGTTCAGGTGTGAGCTGTCGTGCTCGGTACATTGTTGTACATCTCTATATAATATTTGCTTAAAGTCCTACATGTCTAATGCCCAGTTGGCTTCAAGACCATGAGAGGCTGGAGAGATGGCTCAGAGGTTAAAAGCGCTTGCTGCTCTTTCAGAGAACCCGGGTTCAGTTCCCAGCACCCACACGGTGACTCACAACCACCTGTAATTTCAGTTCCAGGAGACCCAATGCCCTCTTCTGACCTCCATATACATAAAATAAAAACAAACAAATCTTTATTTATTTTTTTAAAAGACCATTAGAATGCCAAATGGAAAGACCCATCTTTTACTATTTGTTCCAAAAACACCCTCCCAGATTCAGAGAAGGTTTAGTAAGAACCATGCCTTTTAGGTCTTCATAATGAGTTTGTTAATACAATGCACAGATAGTTGGTGACCGAGGCAGGCACAGGACTGGGTTTGTATGTGTGGCTAAGGCAGCATTTATCATGTGCGCAATATCGCTCTTCTTAGTAACTGTCACAGTGAGCTACTTGGGGAGTATTTTCATATCAGACACACTATTTCATTATCCTGGGGTAGTCAGCCATTTCCCAGCTTATTAAAGATCTATTTCAAGCATTTGGGTTTTTCTTTTCATTCTGAGAAAATTCTCCATGTTAATTATTAAGCGAACGCACAATGTGTAGGGCCCATCCTCATGTGCGAGACAGAAAACAGCGCAAGTGTGATGGTCCCTTAAAAATTAGTCACCCGCGTGCCAGTAAAAATCCAGACTTCTATCAGCATCTGTTTTTTCCCCTCTCCGTTTCTGAGAGTCTCAGCAGGAATGCTGGGTGTGATATTGAATGCACGCTGTCAGGAATATTAAAAAGGTTAAGGGCCTCAAGCCGAAGAATTATTTGGAGAGCAAGGATCCAATGGGAACTGTCAATCTGCCTTGATATTTACCTTCCCTGATTCCTGGTGGGCAGAATCTTGGGAGAAACACAAACTTTTTTTTTTTATCATCATTCATCAATTAAAAAAGAAGATGATCATCTAAGGATTTGAGTTGCGGGCACTATGCTTAAAGTCCAGGGCTGAATACATTTTTCTCTCTGTAAGTCTCATGTCTTCAACACGGTACAGGTGTCAGGGGCTCCTCCTTGGCTTGGCAGCAGCAGCAATCTACAGGATGCTCCGAGGCTTAAAGCAGCCTACTATTGCTAAGGGTTGCCCACAGTGAGAGATTCCCACTCCCTGTACGGTGGTGGTGGAGAACCTGGACAACACACATGCTTAGGCCAAAGCAGCAGGACCTGCTTCTATCAGCATCGCAGCCTGGGTCATCACGAGGAAGTGCTCCATCGTTCTATCTCTCTGTTGTTTATGTGTGTGCGTGCCTTTGTGAGTGGTTTCCATGTGGGTGCTGGTGGCCTTGGAGGCCGTAAGAGGATAGTAGATGCCCCTGAAGATGGAATTACAGGCTGTTGTGAGCCGCCCAATGTGGGTACTGGGGACTGAGTTCAAGTCCTCCAGGAGAGCAGCAAGCACTCCTACCTGCTAAACCCTGTCAGCAACCCTCATCATTCTGGTGCTAACAAAACAATTTCTGGAATAAAAGTCATCCTCAGTTTAGGGGAGATGGCTCTGTCAGTAAAGCCCTCGCTGTGTGAAGGAACTCTTCGTGCAAAATCCAGGACTGGTGGAATGTGTGTGTAATCACAGCATGAGGGAAACAGAGACCAGCAGATTTCGGGGGGGGGGGGGCTTCTATTCGGTGGGTGTCAGATCCCAGAGAGAGCCCTGCTTCCAAAAGCAGGGTGGAGAGCACAGGGGGGGAGAATCGCACCTGAGGTTTTCCTTTGGGCTCTGTGTGCAAGTGTGCACTCATAGGCACATGCACCAGCACACACAGGAATGTGCACACAGAGCTGTGTATATGTGCTTGTACACACACACACACACACACACACACACACACACACACACCACGGGAAACGAGGGCCAACAGCATGAAAGCATCCTATCCAAGTAAGTTTTCTTTCAAATAACCTCAGAGAATACACAATAAAGACCCGGAGAGATTTTTATACAGGTTCTCCGTCATCATCTCCCTTTTTGGAGTTATGAAAATCCTCATCGAGAGACTGTGCCTCCTCGGCAATGTGGGTAGAATGTAAAAGAGTGTGAAAGTCTCCGCCTTAGTCGCATTATTTTCAAGTTGTGTGATTAAGGAATGACAATGCTTTTGAAAGAAGAACACTGAGAAGACCCAGGTAGGAATTTTTATATTTAGAAGTCTAGACTTTGAAAAAAAAAAAAAAAAAAAAAGCTCATCAAGTCTTTCACTGAAAAAAAAAAAAAGTATTCATTTTTAAAGTAAATCCCAGAAGAGCCAAGCAGAATACTTAGGTTTGTTAAGTGATACATAGTTTGAAAGGTTTAGAACACATTATTGTTAAGTTTCAAACCTGGGACAAACTGCTGAGGGGCCTATTTAACACACTAAAGCAGACCTGGCCACCAGGTTCTCCCTGCAATCTCCCAGTTCCCATCTGTTACAGGGCCCTCCTTGCTGGCATAACCGCAAACCCCCACTCTGAACTCTCCAGCTCAGGTTTGCTTACCTGGTCTCTTTGTCTGCTCTCTCTTGTGCTTCCTGGATGCACACATGCCCCCCCCCTTTCCCTCCCCTCTCTGCTCACGTGGTCTGGCTCAGTCCGCTCACGTCTGCTCTGGACTCTCCCAGATGTCCCTGCCTCTGGCTATTCTGTCCCACGTGTCTACAGTAACTATCTCCTCCACCACACCTGGGAACAGCCACGTCCTTCCCTTTCCTTTTGTTTTTATTTATTGGTTTTAATTCATTTGGTGCTGAAACCCTGGAAGTGGCTTAAATGAGTTCCCTCCCCCAAGGAACACGATGCTGTGCTCCCCACAGAAGCTGCTGATCTGAGACTCCTAAGGTTTGTGAGCTGTGCTCACGACAATTACTTGATATGTAGACCTTTCTTAGCCATTTATCACTATACACTTGACTTTGAAAATAAGGCAAAAATGAAACCACTAAACCTGAACTACTTATCTGGGGGAACTTACTTGTACTTATGTTGACGTTGACAAATATTATCAAGTAGTTCTTAATATGGATTATCTTTGCTCTGACTTGGAAGAAGTGGAAAATAATGTTTATTCTTTGTTCTTCTTTGCCAAGTAGGTTGGTGGCATTTCCTTTCTGGGGAGGTGGTACTCTGTATTCCAGCCAGTGAACAGGAAGCATGAGTGAGGAGAAGCGAAAGTCCGGTGCTGTTCTATGATGGGTCCTTGGCGGTTTGGTTCTTTATCCCCTTTGTCTTGTCTCTGCCGAGCACACTCCAAGCCTGTGGCTATGTGCTGAGCAGACCCCCTCACAAGCTGCTCTGTCCTGTATAGCCTCTGAGAAGTGGTTCACATCTGTGACTGTCTTCACAATCTATAAAACACAGAAAATGGCATATCTCGTCACCAGTTAGTCAGTTTGAGATGCATTTTGCACAGTCAGAGCAGGTCAGGCCAGGATTAATATTTGATCCTTTTCTAGTAATTTTCAGGTTGAGTTGGCACTCTAGGTGTCTGCCATTGGTAAATGTTTGAGTGGGGTTTGTCTTAGCTTTTTTGTTTGTTTGTTTGTTTCTGTATCATTATAGTTCCTGATTTAAACATGTTTGATGTCTTTCAGTTTATCCTCTCTCTCTCTCTCTCTCTCTCTCTCTCTCTCTCTCTCTCCCTCCCTCCCTCCCTCCCTCTCTCTTTCTCTCTCTCTCTCCTCCCCAGAAGCCTCCATGCTCTTTAACATGACTATAGTGGGCTTTTTTGCTCTTTGGAGTGGCAAGATTTTTCTGAGCTCGTCTTAAGTTCTCTGAAGCTTCACACAGCTGTTTCTTCTACAACTGCTGCTTTGGTTAAATGAATAACTGACCTTCAGAGCCCAGACCTAGCCACCTTGACTGTAGCTTCAGGGCTCTTCAGTTCAGAGTCTGCATTAATTGGAGACACTACTAAAGCCCACCCCAACCCCAGCATTTCAGTGTAAGCATACGCTAGCTTCATCTATCTTCATTCATTCATTCATTCATTCATTCATCTCTACCTAATACATTGACAAGCCCCTTTCAGGCATTAACTCAGGGACCCAGGACCATTCTGCTTCCTAATCCTGCAAGTGTGAAGGGAACTTGGGAAATTCAAAAGTCTTTCTCTGCTATTCTCTGCTAGTCTCCCTGAGCCTTTTTTCCCTCGAGGCCGTTTTGAAGGTTCTCTCTAACAGTTTAGGTTTGGGGTCCTCAGTTTCAACATCTCTGCCAAGTTATCAAATTTCTAGATTCCCTGTCCCATTCTTTTTTTTTTTTTTTTTTTTTTTTTTTTTTTTTTTTTTTTTTTTTTTTTTTTTTTTTTTTTTAGTTTTTTTTTCTTATGATTTTTAATCTGAAATGTTTGGGGGTCAGATGTGATTTAGTTTTGAAAATTTGAATGTATAATGATATGTGTGGAGCTGGCACCTGCATCTAAATGTGGGTTCATATTCACCTTATACACGCAGCCTGGAGGTCATTTTGTTTTGGGTTTTACCTACATTTCGAATTTTCCACTTTTGACTTTTTACTGGCGTTCAAACAGCTTATGATTTTGGATTTTCATAATGGGATGCCCAACCTGTGATACTTACTAAGGACTGTGTACCGTACCAGATCTGGCGTTACCAAAGAAATGCATGCCCCGATGATGTAGGAGATACAGGTCTGGAACTCACAGCCTGAGCATGCTGATTAGGTTTCTTAGGTTTTACTCTGTTCAGTCTTCTGTTTTATAGGCACAACTGTACGTTCATCTCTCCTTATTGTCTTGACTGATTGTGGCCCTGAAAATAAAATTAGTAACATAAGAAATAAAAGAGATTAGCTGGACATGGTGACCTGCATCTTTAATCCCAGCACTTGGGAGACAGAGGCAGGCAGATCTCTGTGAATTCGAGGCCAGCCTGGTATACAAAGTGATTTCCAAGACAGCCAGGGTAGTTACAGATAAACCTTGTCTCAAAAACAAAACAAAACAAAACAAAAAAAAAAAAAACGGAAAAAAAAGAAAAGAAAAAGAAAGAAAAGAGGCTTTAACATTACCAAAGAAATTAAATAGAAACAACAGAAAAATCTTTTTCTCTTTTTAAATTTGGCAGCTATCAGAGACTGAAGCTATCTTAACTGAAGACAGTATCTGTAAGTCCTTTTTATAGTACTCCACCACTTAGATGGGGGATGATAAAACTCAGAGGACTATCACTTCCACTTTTTTTTCCTGAATTATCTTATCATGTCTTTAAATTATAACCCTTTAAAATTAGAGGCATATTTGTCTATAAAAACATAGGTATTAAGTGCTATCAAGATGGTCCAGCAGTTAAGAATACTTGCGGTTACAGAGGACCTGGGTTTGGTTCCCAGATTCACAGAGTGGCTCAAAATTGACAGCTCCAGGAGATCCTATGCTCTCTACTGGCCTCATGGGTACTGCATGCATGTGGTGAATGTACCCACACTCACACATACACATAGAAGCAATGTGTGTTGGTTCCGATGCATGAAGTCATTCAGTTAAGGCAAAGAGAAACACGAGCTTAAGATAAATAGTTAGTGACCAGAACTTGAAAAGTTAAAGGAGACAGGACAGTGAAAGAGGAATTGGTAGTTGGAGTGGACAGTCTGGAAGGAGGTCATGAGAGTTGTATTAGGCAGTTGACTCACCTGTCACCACACCTGTCCTAACATGACAGTATTGCCACATTGAACACCGTGAGTCCAGATGACGCTGGGACCCAAGCTAGGTAAGACTCATCCAATGGAGTTTGGATATGTAATTAATTATTAATCCTCACATTGGTTGAAAGTGGTAATTATAAAGCTATGGCAGATCTATGTTTTCAGTGGATGCTTGCTTTTTTTCCCTTTTGAAAAATAGATTTTTTTTTGCTCATATAATATATCCGGATTACAGTTTCCCCTCCCTGTACTCCTCCTAGTTTCTCCCCACATCTGAATCCAACCCCTTTCTGTCTTATTAGAAAACAAACAGGCTTCTAAGAGATGAATTAATATGATATGATAGAACAAAAGCTAGCACAGCAGAATGGGGGAAAAACAGAAGGAAAAGACCCTAAGAAAATGCACAAGAAGCAGACACAGAGACCTACTTGTTTGCAGACTCAGGAAACACAAAACTGGGAGCCAAAATAAATACACAAGGGACCTATAGGGTAAATCACGGGGAGAAGGAGGGCTGGCACAACGTTATGAGACAGCAAAGATGTCATCGAGTTTCTTTTCTGTTGGCCTTCTACTCCTGGGCATGGAACTTACCCCTAAGAGTGGTTTGTTTCCCCAGTGAGACTCCCTTGGAGAAACCCGATTTTCCCTTTGCCTGTGGCTATCAATTGAAGATAGCATCTGGGTTAGGGATGGGGGTGGGTAGTCACTTCTTTCAGCTCTAAGACCCCATCTGGTGCAGACTCATGAGGTTCTGTGGGTGCTGCCTCAGTCTTAGTGAGTTCATATGTGTGTTGATCTTGTTGACTTAAAGGCTCTCGTTTCCTTGGTGTCCTTCATCCCCCTCCAGCTCTTAGACTCTTCCTGCCTCCTCTTCTGCAGTATCCCTAAGCTCTGGGGGAGGGATTTGATAGAGACATCCAGTTTAGCACTGAGTGTTCCAAGGTCTCTTTCATTTTCTGTGTCATGTCTGACTGTGGGTCTCTGTGTTTGTTCCCTTCTGTTGTAGGAGGAAGCTTCTTTGATGACAGCAGAACAAGGAAGTGATCAATGAGTAAAGCCGAATGTTCTTAGGAGTCATTTTATTGCTATGTTCTTTTAGTGGAACAGTAGATTGATTTTTATCCCTGGTCCCTGGGCTATCAAGTCTCAGGTTCTTCATCACCCATGCACGTATGGGTTCCATGGGGGGAGGGCTTTAAGTCGAATCAGATATTGATTGGTTGTTTCCCTTTTCAACCTGTGTGCCACCTTCACACTAGCATACCTTACATCCAGGACGCCATTATAGATTGAAGGTTGTTTTTTTTTTTTTTTTTTTCCTGGGCTGGTGTTTACCCTCTTCATTTCGTGGTGTATAGAATGCCTTCCTGTACCAAAGAGACTAGCATGTAAGGGTGTAGGCTCTATGTAGGCACTAGCTCTATGTCTCTATTTTCAATGAGTTGTGTAGTTACTATCTTCAACAACAGGGCCTTGCCATCAGTGTGTGGAGAGCAACCTGTAGTCTTGGCAACAGTCTGCGTTGTCTGGAGATTCCCATGGAACCCCTTTGACCAACAACACAATTCAATGTAAGCCAATCCTGATACTAGAAGCTTCATTTGATTACAAGAAATGTCTGGTTGGGCTATGTCTCCTCTATTCTTTAGCTATTTCATTTAGAGTGCCTTCATATATGTATATATTTTTAGAAGATTCTACTACATTAGGTTTTCATACTATGCCTCAAATGGCCATTAATTTTAGTCATTTATCCCTGTATTTACTTTCTTAGCCCCCGTTTCCTTCTCCTCCCCTCTTAATCTTTCCATTCCAATGTGTATCTTCCACCTATAACTGTCTATTCTATTCCCCTTTCCTAGAGAGAGCCATCTGCCCCCTCCCATAGTCCCTTACTTTATGACTAACCTCTGTGATTCTATGGATTGTAGCTTGCTTACCATTGGCTCAACTGCTAATATCCACTTATAAACCAATATATACCATATTCATCTTTTTGGGTTGTCTCACTCAGGATCATTTTTTTCTAGTTCCACTCATTTGCCTGCAAATCTCATAATTTCATGTTTTTAAATGGCTCAATAATAAAGAATCCATTGTGTAAATATACCACATTTTCATTATCCACTTATCTGTTGAGCAACCTCTAGTTGTTTCAAAGTTCCGGCTATTATGAATAGGGCAACAATGAACATGGAGGGACAAGGGGCTCTGTGGTAGGATGAAGCGACCATGCCCAGGTGTGGGATAGCTGGATCGTCAGGTAGATTTGTTCCCATGTTCCTGAGGAACCACTACACTTTTTTCATAGTTACTGTATTACAACAATGGATGAGTGTTCCCCTTACTCCATGTCCTTGCCAGAGTGAGCTGCCATTTGTGCTGTTGACCTTAGCCATTCTGGTGGGTATGAAGACACGGGGATTGGATTTGGAGGAGGGGAGCAAGGGTGAAGACCATCTGAAGTTTGCCTACCTGTTTCCCTGGCTTTACTTATTCTTCTGTTGGGTCACTATCCTCTGGATTTGTCATGGTCCTTGACCCAAATGCATCCAGTCAAATGAGTGAGATTAATTGAAGGCATTTCTAAACAATATCACATAATAGGTTAACAGATATGCAGGTTATGACATAGAACTCTTTTGTATTCCTACCAACTTCAGCGTAAAGATGTGTGATCCTGCAAAATAAGGTTTGAGTTGGTTTTAGTTTCTCGAGACAGGGTTTCCCTTCTGTCCTGGCTGTCCTGGAACTCACCCTGTAGACCAAGCTAGCCTCAAACTCAGAGATTCACATGCCTCTGCCTCCCAAGTGCTGCGATTAAAGGCGTGTGCCACCATGCCTGACTCTTACATTGGTTTTAAAGGGTTTATTCCTTCTCTGATCTCTTTTATTTCAGTAGCTGTAAAAATAGGGGCATCAGAAATGATACGTCAGCTGGAATACGGACAGTTGAGAGCTGCTCCTTTGGACTGCAGTAGAGTTGTAGCGATCTCATTTTCACAAAAGTTTTCCATAGCAAGAAAAGAAAACCTGAGCAGGAACACTCACCTGCCTTGGGTGTGGGCCGAACAGAAGCAGTCATCTTTCTCATTCATTTTCACATTGGCATTGTTAGGATTCTTTGGCAAACAAGCTACTGTCTTCGGCATGAGCCACTGTCGTTCTTTCTAAAATCATTTAGGATCCTTATTGTTGTTAAGCAAAACCCAGGGATCTGGGGAAAGATCAAAGGGATGACTCATTAGTTCCTCATCTATGAAAAGTTCTGCTAGTCTATCGGCCTCTAAACAGAATTGTTAGTCTGGTGAAAGAAAATGACCCTATTCAGAAAGCCATACCGCTGAGGTTCAGGGAAGGAAAGCAGACCGCCCACTTACTAAGCTACCTTCTTTGACCATCCTGTCTCTCCCTGTTTTACTAATTCACTTTGATTATATCATTATATTTTAATGGGCACAAGGCTGAATAATCGGGAAAGAAGGGACACTCAGCAAAACAGGAAAGTCCTGCTATGCACCTGCCCGAAGCTTCCAGCACACTCAGAAATGGAACAGGGACATCAAAACTGGCATTTGGGAGAGCGCGTTGCTTACTGCTGAGCTGGGTTTCACAAGCTGTCGGGTAGACCGTGGTTGGATCCATCCCAAGCCGTGCACATATCAGACAGTGAGCTGGACTCGTTCCTGCTCTTCATGCCCCTGCCTGCCTGACTCTTCGGGCGTATTAAGTAGATTTGCAAATGTCAATGTGTTATTTTGCAACAACAAGAATCAAGGAGTTCAAAGGCGTAGCGTGTATTTTCTTAACTGTTTGCGCTACAGGACAGGACAAAAGGCTAGATGTTACATGACTCTGACATATACATTACCCTTGGATGTTTTCTGTATTTGTCCATTTCCATTGCTGCCCGGCCACTGAAGGTCCCAACCAGTCTTTTGAAGTGTTGGGTGCATAGTGAAAGGAAACAGTAGTGGTGGAGTAATGGTTAATGATGTGTTTGAAGTCTAAATTATTGTGTTTAAGAGGTCTATGAAGCAAAAATGCCTCAAACGTGTAAGCCCCGGTTGCCCAAGGAGAGGTAACTTCTAGAAGGCTGGGGGCTGCTCACGGAAAATAAGCCCAGTGTTTTCACTTCTCAGAACAAGCGTGGTTGCACCAGTTGTATATAGGATGTGCTTGATCACAGGTAGATGAGAGGGATGTTGGCAGGAAGTCCATCAAGATGTATGCTTGCTCCTGATCCGACTAAGGTAGGAAGTTCATAAGCCTTGTGGGTTTTGCCTTATAAGCCCCTGTCTGATATAATTTGATGCCTTATTCTGGGAATCCCAGGTATGGACCTGGGTAATATCTATGGACCTGGTCTATTACATAAAGGTTAAACCTATTTCATAAAGGTTACTTCAAATTTGTCTCAAAAAATTGTGGTAGTGGTCTTATTCTTGCTCTGGGGGATTGACGGTGGTTGTGGCAAAAATAACCCAAGATTTCCTTTAGCCGAAATTAAAGGTGACAAAGAGCTGCTTTGACTATACAGTGGCCACCTGTGTTTCCTGCCCCCCCCACACACACACACTTTCCCTCTCTCTCTTTTTCTCTGTTGTCATTTACACAATGTGGGGCAAGGTAAATGCTAAAACCCCACAGAGAGGGTTCCCTCAGCTCCACTATCCCTATTAGCTTGTTCTAATTAAACTAAACCTTTGGGGGCATGAGGATGTAGTTTAGTTGGTAAAGAGGCTGCCCAGCACATACCAAGCTCGGAGTTTGTTCCCATGTCCTGTAATAAGCTGGTCACAATGGCTCACACCTGCAATGCCAGCAATCAGGAAGCTAGCAGCGGGGATCAGTCAACCTTGGTTACATAGCAAGTTTAAGGCCACCCTGTGTGACTGAAATCACGTCTCACAAATACAATAAAGAAGAAAGGGGGGAGGGAATGCATAGTAAGGCCCAGTTTGTTTAGGCCGTAATCTCCATCTCAGCTCTCAACGCACTTTGTCTTTAAGCTCTGGGGGATTCTGGTGTGGAGTGGAGCAGGTGCAGGAGGGCAGTCACAGAGCTGGGGCACTAGCAACTGGCTGGGTAACCTCAGAAGGTCAGAGTTCACATTCCAGGGATTCCAACCAAACAGCCTCTCCTTAGAGTTGTCTTGAACCTCACAGGTATTTTTAATGTCCAGTAGAAACAAAGAGTGTCAAAGCGAAGTCAGTTATTTCTAAGATTTAGCAACTGTGTTAGCTCACCAGCTAGCTGTGGAGCTCACCAACAGTCTGGTCTGAGAAGTAAAATCGGTGTAACTCTACGGGAATGCCTCCCGAATTTCATTAAGAAGCTATTTTGGGGGATTTTTTTTGTACTTGAGCCTTGTCTAAGAAGCTACCCTGTTAGAGTTTCCAGGTGAACTTTATGTAGACAATAACTTTAAAACTTGGTTTGCTGACAACCCCTGCCCGTTCTTTCCCCACGGTAAGCAACTTTCATTTTTAAAAATAAACCTGTTCCAGGACAGTTGACCCGGTCTGTGTCCTCTTATGCGAGTTATTTAATTTAAAAATAGAACCGTCTCAGATTGGTATCGCATACCTGTGAGCGTCTATAGTGGGACGCTGGACAAGAAAGCAGCTTGCCTCTGGGGTTGCCTTCCCCCCTCTGTGAACTAGAGTCTTGTTTTCAGGGATAATTCATTGCGCTTAGCTTCAAATGTTTTAGGTTATATTTAACTTCTCTAAGGGCTGGGCAATTTTCTAATTTGGGAGGGGAAAAAAAGAGATTGCTATTGGAAAGTAGTTAATGTTTCTGGAATAAGTAATCACCTCGAGACTGTTTTTAGATCAATCACATTACCCTTTTATTCAGAACACTTCGGATTGAAAATTCAGTTGTAGGCCTTTGGGTTTGTTAAAGTCCTCATTGCTTCCATGACTGTGTGGTTTAAGAGCACAGGTGAACAGACATGAGAGCGTTCAAGACCTAATAAACTTTCCGTTCATCAAACCTAAGATGTTTCATTTTGCATCCTTTAGCTAAAATTTGGTCTTAGGGAGTGAAGATGTGTTTTACATTGTCGGGAATATAATCATGAGAGAATCTGTGCTGTCCGACAGTCGAGGCCCTAACTAACTCAAGAACTTGACAGACTTTGGAGATATTATTATTATCATCATCATCATAATCATCATCATCAACAACAGGGTCTCACTATGTAACTCTGACCATCCTGGAGCTTGCTCTGTAGACCAGGCTGGCCACGACTCACAGAGATCCACCTGCCTCTGCCTCCAAGTGCTGGAATTAAAGGATTAAAGGCGTGAAGCTCTCTCTCTCTCAATATATATTTATATTTATTATATTTATATAATTTTAAATGCTTGGCACTTATCAGTTTCTGGAGAAAAGAATTAGGTGATAAGCCACCTACACTTAGTATGGTAGGCCTTAAGATGGTGACATTTTATTACTTAAGTAAGTTGATGCATTTCATTTTGCTTCTGGGAATTGAATGTTCTGTCATATCTGATGATATGATTTGTGGGTTCTTCCTCAGAGGGACTCCTGTAGAATTTTACTGTGTCCTGCTATCTTAAGAGGTCCTAGGTTTTCTTTTTCTTTCTTTCTTTTTTTTTTTTCAATCAACAGAGCAAAGTGTAACTTTCAATAGAATCATTGTGTATATAAACAGAAACAGTAAAGTGTATTGAAACAGAGAAGTCTGGTCCATCAATCTCCTAAATTTTTCATCAATTTAAATACATTTTTATATTTTAAAAATAACTGATTGACATTTTTACAAACATTCTTGTGTTAGGCCCTTGATCGCTTTTATGTTTCTCTTATTTTGTACAGTTTAATAATTAATAATTAGTAATTTATTTACATATTTGTATATGAATGGATTAATTTTTAATTTTTTAAATCAATTTGTAAATTAGCATACCGAATAATGGATTTTATTGTGGTACTGCCATACATATGTATTTTTCTAACCACCCCCATTGACTGCTCTCTCTTGCTGGTGCCTCCCATCCTCCAAACAGTGCCCCATTCTGCTTTTAATTTATATGAATTCCATTGCAATCTCTTTCCATTCTCCCCCTCCCTGAGGGTCTGTCTCTCTCTCTCTCTCTCTCTCTCTCTCTCTCTCTCTCTCTCTCTCTCTCTCTCTTTTTGAGACAGGGTTTCTTTGTAGCCTTGGAGCCTGTCCTGGAACTAGATGTTGTAGACTAGGCTGGCCTCAAACTCATAGAGATCCGCCTGCCTCTGCCTCCCAAGTAGTGAGATTAAAGGCATGCACCACCACCGCCTGGCTCAGTTTCTCTTTTGTACACTTAATATCTCTCTCTTATACACATGGTCTCTCTTTTATATACACCGTCTCTCTCTCTCTCACACACACACATATATACATTCTCTGTCACACACAGTCTCTTTCTCTCATACACATGCTCTCTCTCTCTCTTTCTCTCTCTCTCTCTCTCTCTCTCTCTCTCTCTCTCTCTCACTCACACACACACACTGTCTCTTTATATGAAAGAAAACATGGCACTTGTCTCTGAGTGAGCAGAATAAACTCGAGAATCATCCCCCCCCCAGGTTTAAAATGTTTATTGTTGAAGAATGCTTTCATCAAGGTGAATTCTTTTAATCAGTCATTAAAGCATTTGTGTTTTTCCAGTCTGTTCAATAAAGCTAAAAAACAGGACATAGCTATTAGCTTCCTTTTGCCAGGATTCCCTGATAGCGTAGCTTCGTGTGGGCATTTCTGCAATGCTAGAATAAATGTCTCTAAAAGGATCTTTTATGGAACCCTTCAAAAGGCAACAAATAACAGAAAATGGGACACCAGTGCAAACCTGAAGAAAAAATAAACCCTCTCTTGAGGTTTGCATTCATGTCCCTTTTGGGAAAATTCTTCTGCCCAAGAACTCACAGAACTGAGGCAGCTAGGAGCCTAGAATGAAGTGCCTTGTTTGTGGACCCCCCTCTTCAGCTGCCCCCCAAATCCTTGGCTTCCCACGTCTTTCTCTCACACAGCTCATACCCTGTACTCAGGACCTATGCTTTTCTTGGAAGGGAAGGTGTTGAATGAAAATGTCGGGGCGGGGGCTGAAGAAATGACGCGGCAATTAAGAGCGCTGCATGTTCTTCCAGAGGACCAGCCTGCACATGATGGCTCACAACCTGTAATAAATCTAGTTCTGGGGAATCTGACACCCTCTTCTGGCCATCTTATGCACTGCATGCTTGTAGCACACAAAACATATATTCAGGTAAACATTCATATAAACTCAGTCTCTCAACAAAATTTTTCAATGTTGGAATCGTAATATGGCAAAAACGGCAGGTAGGTGGTCTAGCTTGGTGGCTTTCCTCATGAAGAATGGAAGATTTAGGTGGGATATTCAGACTTGAATCCACCTGCATGGGCAGTTCAGCTTCTGGAGAATTCATACAAAGCCCTAACTCCGTATTTTCTCTCCCAGAGCATAGTACAGATAGGCCGAGGTTCACCCCATTGCAGAGAGACTGACTGACAGAGGAAAGGACTCCTATTCCCCAGGCCTCCCTGTCCCGAAGACAAGCAAGCATTGAATCAGTGAAGACCTTGAAGGATTCATCCTGCTGTTAGGATTTTCTGACCTTTCATTGTGCTTTGGGAGGAACGTTCCAGAACAGCAACAGAAACAGAAGTGACAGGTTAGCAGCTGCTTAAAGCTGAAGGAACCTCGAGGACGCCTATGGGTGGGTCAGCCGTCCTCAGCACCCCATACTACAGAGCAGCCCTTTAGACCTGAACCACAGCATGTAGGGTCTTCATGGGTCACACTGTGCGTGCTTGTAACCCTGATGGCCGTGACAAAGCCCCCTAAATCCTCCCTCATGCTCACTCTTTTTAGGGGGCTGGTGTTTGAGGAGTCAAGGTTTGTTAAGTATAGCTAGAACCCTGCTTGAAGTGCCAGGTGAGGAATGGCATTTCAGTACAGAAAGGTGAACTTTTTAGTTCGGGATGTTTGCATCCTTTCCTCCTGTATTGAGTAGTTCCATGGATCTCCCTGCAAACTGGCCTCCTGAGTCTCTTTTACTCCTAAATGTCTGTGCTCGCATAACTAAAATCCCCTTCAAGCCGGTCTCCTGAGAGACCTTACCCTAGCCCCCCTTCCTACTGTCTGCTCACAGGACCGGCTTCCATCTTTGTGATAGGAGGTAGCACCCAGAACCTTGTTCTCTCTGAAGAAAAATGTATCAGGAGCACTTGGAAAACTGCTAAAAGTGACCACACCCTACAGGCACTCAGCTGTGTTCACATAGGTGGGATGTCTCAGGGACTTTCCAGCTAGGTGTGACGTCACCCGGAAACCTCTCAAAGCCTTGGTGGCCCAGAGCAGGACTGTGAGCCTGGTGTGTGCTTGGGGCAGCTGTGGAGGCTGTAATGTGGTCAGAGCCCTGCATTGCCCTGAGGACTATCCAGGGGCACGGGGTGTTTCTGTCACAGAGAGAGCGCGCCTAGCTGAGCCCTTAGGAATTCTCGCCTATCCTGGAGGGCTTCTTTTCTGTGGATTGGTTTCATGTATTCGTGGAAGGAGACCAAGGTTCAAATGTGGGAAATGGCAACTTAGGTACGGGGCTTTGTGTTAGCCCATTCTTCATTAGAATTCACAGCTTTGGATGAGCAATTTGTGAATCTTTTTGCTAATTACATTTAAATAAAAAAATTAAAGCAAAATCTCCTCATGATAAGAATTCAGCTTTTTCTTCGACAGTAACAGGTCTCTTTATTGTTTGTATCATGGAGCGTGCGTGTGTGTGTGTGTGTGTGTGTGTGTGTGTGTGTTTTCACGAGACAGTAACCCGATCTCTTGTCACCACCCCCACTGCTGCCTCCTGGGTATGCCCAATGCTTTCAACACATGTGTCCTCTGGAGGCTTGATCTCTGAGAGCATTTACATTCGCCTTGGCTTCCCAGCCTGCAAACTGCAGTGAGCCAGCCCCTGGGAAGGCTTCAGGGACTCGTCAGCAGTCTCGCTTGTTCCTGTGTGTGTGTGTGTGTGTGTGTGTGTGTGTGTGTGTGTGTGTGTGTGCAGCGCACACGCGCGTCTGCCTCCCTCTTTCCCTCTCTCACCATTTGCAAGCTAGAATCACTGTGGAGAAGCAAGCCTGAAATCTTGTCAAGATCTTATCTCAGGATAATGACTAGCTAAAAGAAAAAAAGAAAAAAAAAGGAATAAGAAAGAAAAGGAAAACGACGAAGGGCTGGAATATTGATTTTTCTTCAGAAGAATAACCAAGGTTTTGCTGTAGAGAACACCCAGTTTCTTCCCGAGGCAAGCTGGGCAGCCCAAGTTGCCTGTGACAGCAGCCAGGGCTGGCTTGAAGCAGCCGCTCTGCCTGGGGAGCTCCCTAAATGGACTTTGGTCTCAATGCTGTGACTCTTTGTCGCGGGTTTGGATGTGGGAACACGGAAGGTGATCTCTCTCGTCTCAACTCCCCTGATCTAAAGGAAAGATGAGTGAAGAACCAAAGGAGAAGAACGCCAAGCCTGCTCATAGGAAGAGGAAAGGGAAAAAGGTAAGAAGCCGAATCAACATGTTCCCTCATTGTTCTCTGGCTCCTGGAGGCTGCGTTTGTGAGAGGTTGGCTTTAGACTGCAAAGACGCCTCTAGAAACAGAATGCTTTTGTTTTTCCTCCTTGGTTAATGGGTGTGTTCTGGGTTGGGGTCCATTGCTGAAATATTTACGCAGTTAGAACATCGTGATTTAAATTTGCCAAGCTAGTGTTCTTTTTCATAGCGATTATAGGGACATTAAATAAACATGTGTTCTAATTAGGTGAGTGGGTGTGTTTCCCCTACCCCTTAAATTTCCCTGATGCTTGTTAATCAGTAGGGTATGATTACTAATGAATATTATTATGGCATGGATGTTAAGCTTTAATGCATATTTTAGGCAAACTTGGGGAAACCTGTAGTTAGACTTTAAATTCACGGCATGGAGGTGAACTCCATTTTAATTATTGATTCATTTTATGGCTGACAAATCTTAGGTCTGTATTCAGTCCTGCTGCCGGACAGCCATATGCCTCCGGAATCCATTCAGTTCATAGGAATAATTTTGCTTTCCACATGAACTGAGGAATTGTCAAAAGAACAGCGGATGATTGCTGCAAACCTGTAGATTCATTCCGGCTTTCACGAATGTGCGTGCCATCTTAAGATATGCCCTGAACTTTTCGGTCCATTTTGACATGGGGGAGAAAGGGAATTTTCAGATCTGGACTGTGATTTTGACCCACAATGGTTCAGAAACTGTCTCAGGTTCAGGGTGTGCCCCCCAAAGGAAAGATCTGGATACATCTGGAACAAAGGAAAACAGGTCCCTGAAACAGGATTTTGTAGTTCATGGCTGCTTAAGGAGGATGGGTACTGCATTTTTGAGTCTTCAGTTCAAACCCTTAGATTTGTACATTTTAATTCTCAGGACTGGTCTAGCTGGTGATGTCTCTTTAAAATGATTTCCTTGCCCCAGCGTGATGTATACTCAGCCGGGGGACGCCCAGGGAATGATTGGGTACAGTAGAGGAGATGAAATGCTGCAACTTCTGCTTGAATATGTCAGGCATCGAGAAAATGGTCATGGTCCACTTATTATTTGTGGAGAAAGAGGTTCATGGGAATAAGACGCACTTTAAAGGAAGAAGCTGCTATTGGCAGCTTAGCCGAGGCATGTTCAGGGACATGCTGACATTCTTGGGCAGTGGTTTGGCGCCCTCCAGATTGCTTTGAAGTCAGCCTTGACTTCTGGGTCGTCGGCTTCTTAAGGGTTGATGGCGTTGGCCGGTGCTAGGGAGATTTCCCCGGGGATCAGGTCGCAGCTGCACAGCACAAATGATTTGCTTAATGCCTAGCAGAGTGGCGCTGTTCTTAGGGAACACTGTCAGCTCGGCTCATGTCTATGAGCTGTAGCCTTAAGTGTCTGACAGGCTCCACCATGATTCTGAGCACCGCGTGTCACAGAGACGCCAGACAAACACATGAACCCTGACAGCACCATCTAGATGAGGATGAGGAGCAACCTGGGGATGGCCATAATTCACGGGCACTCTTTGGACATGGATCTTTCTTTCTTTCTTTTTTTTCTTCCTTTACCTTGACGATTCTCTGGCATGATCTCATGTCTCCTGTGAGATTACTCTGCTTGGAGCACACAATGCGTGAGATTGCCTCGAGCCCTCCCCCCTCCGTGCCACAGTCTCCCACCTGCTGCCGGCACGGCCTTTGCCAAAGTCTCCATCATGGCCTTGCCCAGTACCTTCTCATCTCTGCCCTACTGCCTCAGTGAACTCCAAATTCCAGACCACCAAACTCGAGTCTTCCAGAATACTGTGCCCACATGCCAGCATTTTCTTTCATTTCTGTTCCGGCCATCTGCAGCGGAGTTCTTGCCAGCCCCCAAGTTAAACCACTTCAGTCTCTTGCTGTCTTTGCCCACTGGGTACTGAGTGGTTTAGGCACTGAGTGCTTCAGCGTTATCCCACCCGCCATTGAAGGTCAAATGAAAATCTTGCTTTACCGTTCTCTCCCTTGATTCACCTTGGTGTGCAGACAGTGGGGGGGGGGGCAGGGGGCTCTGGAATGGCACACCCCCTCTTATGGTAGGTGCTTAGCAACTTAGGCAGTAGGAGAGCCCTGTTCTCACAGGCACATGGACTCCCTGCTGGTCACTTTAGGATGGCGTCACACGCTGCCTGGTATGCAGTTGGCACCAAATAAGTAAATTTTCTCTAGCGGCTTAGTGATCTGAATTCATCCCAAATTTGCTGTGTTAGAAGACCCACAAGCCAAATAGCTTCTCTACTAGGAAACCTTGTCTCTTTATATTTCCAGGTCAGAGATACTATATTTTATTGTTGGTTATAGAGTAAATTAATATGACTATTAAGATCAATAAATACTTAATTCTTTAAATGAATATGCATTTATCTTTAACTATTTCATTCAGAGTGAAATGGAATATACATTTTTTTAAGGAGTGGCTTTTAAACCCCTGAATAGTTCAGGAGGCTTCTGAGTAGCCCAAGTGACCTGCACTGCAGTGGTGGTGGGTGTGGCCTCATGCAACATCTCAGATGAGCATGCAGTCAACTCGCCCCCTTTCTGGCATCCCCTAACCTCCCCAAGCCTTTTCCGTATTTCCTACCTCAAGGATTGAGTTACTTTGGCTTCAAATTTTATATTAAATCCATCTGTGTCTAGAAGTGATTGGCAAGATGACGGTGGAGATTTTTTGTTAGTGAGGGCTGTGTCCAGCTCAGCTGGCAGGCGGAAGGCATTTGGATCCAGTGTCTCACGAGCTCTATTTAATAGTGAGAAAGCAAGACCAATGTAATGGAGTCAATCAAGTATTCTCATTTTGCTTGGGGACATAAAGAGTTAATTCTTTTTTTTCTAATAATGCCTGTATTTTGTTGACCTTGAGAAAAGTAGAGGTGACTAGGTACGTATGTAACTGTTTCCCAAAGATTTTTCTCTCTCCTTAGTCTAGTAACAAGAGAAGAATTTACTAATACACAGGAGCCCCAAGTGCTCATCCGCTCCTGCTTGTGACTGGATACAGTGTCGTGGGAGAGAATCATCAAATGGCACAGCCACCAGAGAGATTAGCAAAGTAAAATGAAAGAGAACCAGCCAACAGGACCATGTTTTCTGGAGTGCTTGAATAGCAGCACCTAAGTCATCTTCATGGTGGGAGTTCAGGCTTGCCTGGGAGAGGAACGGCCAGGCAAGCGCACTCTCCCACATCATAGCAAGCAGCAGGCTAGTTTGGTTGAACCAAGCCACCAAAGAGTCAATGCAAAAAGCGACATTTTGCAACGGGTTTTTGATTCTACTGGACCTATTGGTTTCGTGGGAGCCTAGGCAGTTTCGTGGATGCTCACCTTACTAGACCTGGATGGAGGTGGGTGGTCCTTGGACTTCCCACAGGGCAGAGAACCCTGATTGCTTTTTGGGCTGACGAGGGAGGGGGACTTGATTCGGGGAGGGGGAGGGAAAGGGGAGGCGGCGGTGGGGAAGAGACAGAAATCTTTAATAAATAAATAAATTAAAAAAAAAAAGCGACATTTTGTGACTGTTTCCTTGGCATCCATGTAGTCAGCTCAGGGTGACGTAATAAAATAATGTGCCCTCCCCAGCTTACATAGCAGAACGTTACCTTCTCATGGTTTTGTTAGCTGGAAGTCAGGTCAGGTGCCATCCAGTCAAGTTCAGGATCTTTCCAGCCTGCAGACTTCTCCTGATGCTCACACGTCCTTCTCTGTGCACACGTCCCTGGCTAGGTCTCTATCTTCCTCTAAGAAGACCAGCAGTCCTGCTGGCTCAGGATATCCCCTCATAATCATGTTTAACCAGAGCCATCTCTTGAGAGCTGTATTTCCATACACAGTACAGTCATACTGGGTGTTAGGAATTCAGTGTGTGAATTTGGGTAGCAGATGGGATTGAATTCAGTCCACAACAACATCCAAATGGAAGCGTGTGAGCCGAGTTCCAACCTTAGGTACTTGTCACAGGACTTATGGTGATGGCCCATGTTCTGTTGATTCATGTGCCTCATTGAGTGGATGCAGTGTGGAGTGGTGATGGGGAAAGGTATTATGGGTACCAAAGACAAGTGAATGCAGGCTGACTGGTGGCAGAAGGATGCGGTAACAAACGGTAGTTCTAGGAGGAGGTCAGAAAAGGATGGATGGAGAAGGAGAAAGGCACAGTCTAGATGGGTCTGAGGAAATTTCATGTCTCCTAAGAGATATGTCTCCTTTCAGAGACAGTGACAGATGAGAGGTTTGGAATGTCCCAGTGTCATTAGGGATCTAAGCATTTACTTATATGTTTGGGAGAAGGATCTCAGGGATGGATTGTGGCCAGATATGATGAGGGAGGAAAAGAGAGCAAACATGATTAAAAGTGTGTATGTGTGTGCCTGCTGCATGTGTGTGTTTCAGTGTTCATGTATGCACCACATATATGTATATATAGAAGCCAGAGTACAAGTTTTGGGTATTTCCTTCAGCTATGTGAGTTCTTGGTTTAATGGCAAGTGCCTTTACCTGCTAAGCCATCTTGCCAGCCCATCTTTGTTTTGTGGAGACAGGTCCTTTCACTGGGCTGAACCCTACCAATTGGGCTGTTGGCCAAAGAACCTTGGAAGGTCACTTGTCTTCACCTCCTCAGTGTTGGGGTCACAAGTGCAAGAAACCATGCCCCGTTGCGTTTTTTGTTTTGCTTGTTGTTCATTTGTGTTTGTGTTTGTTTTTAATATGGATTCTGGGGATAAAACAGGCTATAGTGTAAAAACATGTGGGTTCGTATTTTGGTCAGAAAACCAACCAGGTCTATACTGGCTAATCTTAATGTCAACTTGGCACTCAAGCTCGAGTTATCTGAAAAGACTAACCGCAATTGAGAAAATGCCTCCATAAGATTCATCTGTAGGGCATTTTCTTACTGAGTGATTGATGGGGAGGGAGCAACCTATCGTGGGTGGAGCCATAGTGATCAAGCGGGAGGGCCTGTGGGCAGGGCCATCCATGGGCTGGTGGTCCTGGGCTCTATAAGAAAGCAGGCTGAGCAAGCAATGTGGAGCAGGCCTGTAAGCAGCATCCCTCCATGGCCTCTGTATCAGCTCCTGACTCCAGGTTCCTGCTCTTTTTGAGTTCCTATCCTGACCTCCTTTGATGATGAACAGCAATATGGAAGTATGAGCTAAATCAACCCTTTCCTCCCCAACTAGCCTTTGGGTCATGGTGTTTCATTGTAGCAATAGAAACCCTAACTAAGACAACTAAGATAGGGTTTTTTGATAGTCCATGCTTCACTGCAGCTGGGTCATGTTGTCCATTGTCAGTGTTGCCTAAGAAAGGTACTTGGAGACTTTTATCTGGTGATTTTATTTCTTCTCCTTGAAGTGTCATATTGGGGAAAAATAAGGACATACTTGGGGTTCTTTCAGCTAATGAGTCCCGTTCCAATGAGTTTGTTTTTTTGTGGAACTTCCGAAAATTTCTTATATTGGTGTCTTCCATCCTAAGGACATATACTTTGCTATATTTAAGCTAATTTTTACGGCTCCCTCTATCCTTTCTTTCCTGCACCTTTTAGATTGCAATGGTCCGAATATTAGTATATGTCTCCCTTCTCTGGTGAGGATCAACAAGCATGCTCAAACATGTCTGTAGCTTTCGGAGGGAGACTGAAGAGTGTCCATGTCCAATGGTCTCCCCATGTTCTCAATACCTCTAGCATCATGTAGTAGTTTCTGCTCCAGGTCTGTGGTTATGTCCCCGGAGGACTCTATGCTGTTTACTAAGATGACAAGAGGCCTGTGTGCCCTGAGCATGTGGCAGTTGCATTGAATTACCATTTCCACCCGTGTTTTGATATTACCTCCTTTAGTCTCTACCCCTCTTCAGGTAAATCACCTCTGAAAGGCTTTTGTTGGTGAGGGCGAGGATTTGAGAAGCGGCTCACTGAGTGCAATCACGTGTTGCGGGCTTTGTAACACTGGAGGGACCAGAGATACATCCGCAGGAAGACGTGTTCACGGCCTTTCCACTTACGACATGCATCCCTGCAAAGAGCCCTTGCTTTTATATTGCGGGACAACTTTCACTGGCTTTCCCCCACGTCCTATTATCCTTCTTTGTTTGTCTTACTGTGACAGTTGCCCTCAACTTCACGTCAATGAGCCTTTGACGATTCCATGTCTGAAGAGCCCATACCCGTGAAGCAGGCATTTTGACTCCTTTTCCTCTAAGCCTTTTTGTGGATGATGGTATTTTCTTGAACTTGGCATTTGAGTTTGTTTACTTTGTTTGTTTTACTTTGTTGTCATCCTGTGAGGGGGTGGGGTGGAGCAGACACAGTGGGGGAGGGGCACATGTGGCTTAGCAATTGTGTGGGGGATCAGAGGGCAGTCTGTGGAGGTGGCTGCCTCCTTCCATCTTTAAGTGCCTTCCCGGGATTGAACTCGGATTCCTAGACTTCAGCAGCGAGCGCTTGTTCCAGATGAGCTGTCTTTCTGGCCCCTGTTCCTCTAAGCACAGGAATATCTGTGCTGTCTTTGTTTATAGTAAGGCTGAATTTGCATTCACAGCTTCCCCCTCCCTCCTCCCGCCCTGCTCCTCCCCCGCCACCCAGGGAAGGGCAGGATGGATTAAGATAGCCTGACATATCATTTCCTGATTCTAAAATTTCAGAGTAGCAAACCATCAGTATAGTCATCGCCTTCTTTTCCAAAATTCAAAACTTGAAGCGAAATTTTCCTTTGGAGATTTTTTTTTCATTCAAAAGAAAACAGAAGAAACTTGATTTAAATTATTTTACTTGAAGCAGCTCGAGGACAGAGACTGTGTGCGGCCTTTAACAAGCAGCAAGGCCTCCCGTGCAGCTCAAGCTCCCGGCCCCTTCTCTACCGCTGGAAAAGCCCAAAGGCATGGTGGCAAATTCTGACCTGACCTGAACTCATTTGGTGTCAAAACCCGACCTGACCTTATGTGACGCTATTTATAGTCCATGTTTATCCTACATAGTGTGAATATTTGTGTGTTTTCCTGTGGAAATTATTTGTCTGTGCTGCTCTGAGACATGTCTGGGGACAGCCACACTCTCCACACACTCCCCTGATGATCTGGAGATCTCTGTACTCAGGAGCTGTGAGTGCTTCAGTAAGGAGGTGGCGAGCTCTCCGGAGCTATGACTTGTGACAGGTGACAAGCTAGTGTGGCTGCAGGTTAGCTTTGAGTGAGAGGGAAGTTGGGCTGTTTCCTTGGGATATGCTCTTGTTCTCTGCGGTACCTGACGCCATGTCAGAGGTCCAGAAAGCAACTGAATTCAGTCTTATAGGAAAAATTATTTCCAGGAATGTTTTAATAGATGGTTGCTTCATAATCACTCACACACATGCTTACACATTATTTGCAGGCGTATGCATCATAGAACATACACTCCCCTTGAGCCTCTACTGAAGCAGGGTTTCTTGCTTCTGTCACTCTGTGCACTCCAGGCTAGCTGGTCCACAGCCTTCTGGCTTATTCTCTTGCCTCTGCCTCCCATCTTTTCAGAGGAGGGCTGGATTATAGATGCATGCTTCCACGTCGACTCCCCAGGCCCTCATTTTTGTAAATTAGCTTATCACTAGTTCTGGAGGCCAAACTCAGGCCTTCAGGCTTGAGTAGGAATCACCTGTACACACCGAGTCATCTGCCAGCCCAGGTTTTGAGATTTCTCACATTTTGTCATTCGTTGCCCTTTCACGAGGTCATCATGAATAACCTGATACAATGAACGGATCCAGAAATTGAGAGGAATTAATGTTTGATTGACTCATTGCACCTTCTTGCCAAGAAAATAATGTTAATTCAGTGCAGATTAATTAATTTCCTGTAATTAACACACACAACGGTGTTTTCTGTCATCTATCTTAGAGGACATTTCCTGTTTTTCATACAACTTGATTTTTAAGTTTTTATTTTGTGTTTGTTTGAGACCTGGCTGAAGAGCTGATATCCCCACAGCTGTGCTAACCATGTAAAGTCTAGGAGTTTCTTTCAATTCTTTGATTCTCTATTAATTTTCCAGTGCAGCCATTGAAGCCCGGTGGATCCTCCCGATTCAGGGAAATAACGTAAACAATGCACACTGTGTAAGTCGCATCCATGATGTCCTCCTGTCAGATGCCAACGGATGGGGTCACTTTCGTAGTGTTATAGAGGAAAAGCAAACTCTAAGTCACCAATGACATTTTGCACAAGAGGAGACTCTCATGTGAAGCTCAGAATGTACGTGAACAGGTTGCTGGATGTAGGCTGCTGGTGTCGACGGCCTCCACACTTCCCTTTCAACATGCTCATCTTAACTCACTTACCCCTAAAGCTGTGTTTGTCTGCTATTTCCACCGTGCATGTCTTAAATAAGGTCTCACAGTGAGGGGCTCTTTGTAGACCTCATGCATTGTTTGCCTCTGCCTTTGTGCCAACCACCCTCAACAATTATTCTTAGAGTAAATTACCATGCTAGGTATAAGGAACACATGGGGGAAAGACAGAAAACGAACATACAAATTAGACAACTAGTGATAAGCTAATTTACAAAAATGAGGGCCTGGGGAGATGGCTCGCTGGTGAAGTTCAGGTAGCGCAGAACCCATTTAACCACCTGGACATGATGTCTCATGCCTGGAATTCCATCAAAGGGGAGGTAAAGGCGGCTGGGTCCCCGGATTTTACTTGCCAGTCTTTCTAGGTGATCGGAGACCCTCTTTTTATAAAGGGGGGGGGGGGGAATAACACCTGAGGAGTAACATCCAAGGTTGACATACATGCACACTTACATACATACCTACACACTCATGAATGTATGTATACCTATCCACATGATATCCATACATATGACAGCAACAGCTGCTCCAAAGGGAGGAAGACTGGGGACAGAGAGGACACAGCTCATAGAGTTGGTGCAGCTAAGGAAGACAGCTAAGAAGATGGTCCCTGAACGGTGGATGTGTCACACCGTGAGAGGGAGTTGGTCACTATGGACAGACGACATGTCGAGAGAAAGGGATTTCTTAGAAAAAGCCCTGGGATGTTGACGAAGGATAGCATTTGACCTTAGGATCGACTCTCCCTATTGGTGTGAACCTTGAAGATTTCTTCCCACAGTGAAAAAAATGATTTTTTTTTCCTCTTGGGATGCAACCAGAATCATCAGGATTTCAAAGGCAAAGACTCCTATTCTTGGGAGTCAGTTGGGAAGACCTGGCACCTGAGTAGGAGACCATTCAGTGAGCTTTTAATGAGCGAGTGGAGGCTGGGCCTTTATCCTGGCATATTGTTGTGTTTCCTTCTTGACTACTCACGGCGAGCCACCATCGGCTAAGTATGGCGAAGACTTGCTGCAGAAACTCATAGCTTGCCATCCTCCATGAAGCCGTTACCTTTGTCTCGGTGTATAGTCTACTCAATAAAGTCAAAACACAAATAAATACATATGCCGGGAACCGAAACCCTGAGATCGTGTTTATCCGTGATCCATTCTCTTGAAAGGTATTAGGAGCTTCTGGAGTTTTCATCGCTACATATCATGACTGTCCCTGCTCGGGGCATCTTTGCCATATTTAATGCTAGCATTTTGTTTGTGTTTAATGAAAAAAAAATGAAGCAATAATTGAAGCAAGCCAAGGTGATGCCTTGAAAGGAAATTTGAATTCTGGTCATTTGTCTGAGAGCGTTGTCTAATTTCCTCTTCATTATTTGAATGATGCTAATTTCTTTATTCTTTATGCACAGTGATTTCAGCACTAGATAATTGATCCTGGCATTTTACAAAGTTGCAAACTCTCTGGGCTCTTACCACAGTGTCTGGGCTAATGGTGTCCTCATTTTCCAGGCTACTCCATTTCACTGTAGAAAGGACAGCAAAAATACAGAAATTGATCCCTGGTTGTCTGAATATTTGTGGGAAAGAGTTTGTGTGTAATTGCAGGTAGGTAAGTGAACCCAAGCAGTGTATTCAAATAACTGTGTCTCAATAGCATCGAAGTTTGTTCTAAAAACCTAAATGCTGTAGTTCTGATCCTACTAGCTCCCATTCTACTCCCTCTCCGAGATGTTTGTCAAAAACGGAGTGGATCACTTCCTGCTCCCAGTGGGGTGATGTCCCTCAATCTGTTGTTTTCGACCAATCAGGGAGGCTGAGCAAACAGCTTGGTTGCAGATATTTGAAGTTCCTTGTTCTGACCTGCAGCACAAGGCTCATCTCTACAACTGTTCTCTGCATCTGAAAGTTAGTGGGGCGGGGGAGGAAAGGAACAGGATATTTATGAAGCTAGAAGGGCAGTGCTAAGTTTTAGGTCTCCAGCTGTTGGGAATCCTTGCAAGCTGCAGTTGCTGGAGGCTTCTGGCATGTCCATGTGCTTTAAACACACCGGTAGCCTTTATCAGCGCATCCGTCCCTACCTGAAAAACTTTCAGTATTGCTCACAGATTTTTTCTATTTGAGACTCTCTCTGGAACAAAGCTCAGAATATAGTGTCCTCCATGTTATGAATATAAGCACTACCAAATGTTAGTGTTAGCTGTTTACAGGCTTCTCCTCGGTAGCCAGCCTGGTGGCACAGCTTCTGATCTCTGACATGGTGTGGAAGTGACTCTTAGGCACATGTAGCAATTTGTTTGTTCATTCGTTTTTGCAGAACAGACAGGTGTGCTGTTATGATCATATTGAGCATTGATATGCACCTCTTCTCTGCTACTTTTGAGGCTCAACACCTTCAAGGTGAAGATTCTTTGGAAAGCCTGTGAAGTGGAGATGACAGGAAGGCAAATCTCTGAACGTTGTATGGAGAACAGAAGACAGGCTCACACGTGCTAGCTTTAATTCTTGTGTCTTCAGTTAGGGGCCAGCCAAGTACAGTCAAGTTACGGGGATTTCCCCAGACCGTGTTTCTGAGAAATGGAGTTTCTTTTCTTACCAGGGCCCTTTAATGTCCAACTTCTCTCTGAGTTCTCAGTCAGAAGTAGGCCGAGCAAAGGTCGGACTTGGCCTTGGTGTCAGAGGATGGCAAGAAGGACGTCAGATCTGGGGGTGCAGGTCTAACTTCCCTCCCAACATGAGACCCTTTTGTTTATTTTTAAGCCTTTCCACCATGTTCTCCTTCTCGTGAGCACGTGTGTAATGTGTACGAGAACACACAAGTTTCTCTGCGTGTGGAGGTGCACTTATGTGTGTGTGCTTGTGGAGTTCCGAGGTTGGCAACAGGGGTCTTCCTGGATGGCTCTAGAAGCTTATTCTTTGAGGCAGGGTTTCTCAGTCAAACTTAGAGCTCGAAGATATGGCTGGTCTCACTGGCTGGATCCCCACGGCCGCCTTTAAAGGCTGGGATCATAGGTGGGTACCACACCTCCTCAGTATTTGCCCGAGTTCTGGAGCTCCAATCTCTGGTCCTCTTGCTTCTGCACCAAGCTTTAACTACTGAGCCAGCTCCTACCTCACCCTGCCCCACCCTCATGATGCCTCTTTCCACTTTAATAATGGCCCACTGTCTTATTTTCCCGTAAATCAGAATAGCTTGTTCCACCATGGTAACGTTAATTTGCTCTGCTGGATTCTTTCCTCCTTTGTAAGAAAATCAGAAATTTGTCTTCCAATCTGTTAAAAAAAAAATCATCTTTTTTTTTCCAAGTTGTTTTTAGACGATTATGCATTTACTGTATCCCTAGAGAAAAATCTGATTTTGGAACATATTTATAAGACATATTGTATTGTATAATCATAAAAATTGGCAGAGAGATCATTAGCTATTTGTGACGCTAACTTCTGGTACTACGTGTCAGATTTAGAGACATTGGTAAGTTAGCCCTGGATGCCGATTTTACACTTCACTTGGCCCTCTGTCTTCCTACTGTATTTAACAGTCAGAAGGAAGGGGCAGGGGCATGTGGGACACCAAGCTCCCAGAGCTTGGGTTTCATCTTGGCTTTGGTGTCATAGCGTGGAGAGGGAGGGTGGAGGAACCTGAGAGGAAAAAATCAGGTGATGGGGAATTCCCCACTGTCATTTATTTATTTACAAATCGTGCGACCCTGTGCAAACCCCAGGAGTGCTTAGCACCATGGCCTATCATCTCTTTCAAACTGTTACAAGTACTTGCAGTTCATTTGTTACCATACTGGGGATGGTTAGATAAGGGCTGAGAAAACCTAGCAACGCCCATTGAATTGTCTTGAACGACATTGGACTGAAATCTAATATCTCACAGAGAAGCTCACCGAATCCTTTTGTCCCTCGTGGACTTCAAGAGACAACTTTCTCCCAAAGAAACTGAAGTCATACTTTCAGAGTGTCAGGGTAATAAATGGGATATAAGATGTTTGGTGTGCATACGGATGGAAGTGTGTTTGGTGTGCATGCGGATGGAAGTGTGTTTGGTGTGCTTGCAGAGGGAAGTGTGTTTGGTGTGCATGCGGATGGAAGTGTGTTTGGTGTGCTTGCAGAGGGAAGTGTGTTTGGTGTGCCTGTGGATGGAAGTATGTTTGGTGTGTTTGCGGAGGGAAGTGCAGAGGCCTGAGGGAATGTCTTCAGCTTCCATTTGACATCTCTGATGCTGTTTTATGTCTAACAGATGTACCAACTCATCCTAGAGGTTGGATATTTTTATAATTGAGGTGCAAAGAAAACAAGGGATGTTTGCTAGTCTTTGTACCTTTCAAGTAGAACTTCGGTTGTCATTCTATAATTATATCCATCAACAACACAAACATCTTGGATTTAAAAATATAAGCCCTAAAGTAGTTGTACGAAGAACACCCTATTTAGTGACAAAAACAGCTGGGTCCTATCATAGAAGGCCTCAGTATAAGTTACTTGTTGCTATGACAAAATGCTAAAGCCAAAATCAACTGAAGGAAGGAAGGGTGGATTTATCCTCTCTTGTGGTTTTAGGAGCTATCGTTCATCATGGGGTGGGAGGTAGTAAGGCATAATGGCAAGAATGTGAGGTGGCTGCTCACATCCTGACCTCAGGCAGGAGGCAGAGGCATAAATACGCTGGGCTCACTAGCTCTGCTGCTCCTGTCTCCAGTTTTGTCTGGGCTGAGCATCCTTACCTGCATTTTAAGGTGGGTCTTTCCTCCTGAGTTAAGTTCCAGTGATGCTGAGTCCAGTTCAGTTGGCAGTGAAGGTCGGCCATAGTGTTCCCTGCGAAGGAATATGAATACCGTTTGCATCATGTCAATTGTAAGTTTCCCTTCTGACTCCCCATTGTGAGAAATGGTATGAGATTTCCTGTCGCCACCATTTTAACCTGAACAATTCAGGCACCTTACCTTGATTCACTAAGTATTGCGGTCACCGTCTGGCTACCTACCCCATTCCCCAAACCCTTGCCCATAGCAGAGCCTGTTTTCTTCGTTTTTCAAGCTCCAGCAACCAGCACTCCTTTTTCCTTCTCCATCTTGTCACCAGGTCTGGATATTTCAGATGAAGGGAGCTATGTGGTCTTTCGGCTCTAAGCTTGGCTTCCTGTCTTTGGAAGGCTTTGTTCGTGTACTTCCTTGCTTTAGTTGAATAAATTTTCACTTATTGCATGAGTAATCTACACTTTGCCCACCTAATCATCCATTGATGTATTTCTGGGTCCTCTTGGCTATGGAGAGTGGAGTAGAATGGGTTTGTTCAGACACCTGTCTCTTCTCTCAGGTAAATATCCTAGGTATCCTAGGTGTGAGATTGCTGGCCAATGTAATAATTCTAGGTTCACATGATTCATAGTTAACAAGCCATTCTCCTTCAAGAGACTTTTATAGTTTGATCTTTCCTTCTTCCTCTCTTCCTTCCTCCCTCTTTCCCCCTATTTATTTTTTAATTTATTTTTTTTCTTTTTTTCAAGACAGGGTTTCTCAGTGTAGCCCTGGCTGTCCTAGAACTCACTCTGCACCAGGCTAGCCTCAAGCTCAGAGATCTGCCTCCCTCTGCCTCCCATGTGTTGGGATTAAAGGTGTGTGCCATCACTGCCTGGCCTATAGTTTAATTTCCTTTATATTAATGTTTTAGTGTCTTATTACTCTTTCAGTCATGTGATAAATTACATTTTTTGCAAGTTTGCAGGGTTACCAGACACTCCTTTGGTCCATTCTTTTTAGAGTACACACCAGATAAGTTACATTCTTGGGAAATTCCATTACAGGCTACTGAATGTGTAATTGTAGCAGGGAAAAGGCTGACCTCCAAACAAACAATTATTAACTACCCTTCTGTTGGAAAGATACACACAGAGAGAGAAAAGACAGTGTGGGAAATGCATTGGCTTGTGGATTCATGCTCTTTCCCTGGGCTGCAGAGCTGTCCCCAAGATCTCAGCTCTTAGACCTGATGACAGGGGTATTGTTTAAGTTCCCTTTCCTTTTTAGTGATGCTCAGTCTCGTGAAAACATTCATCAGGTACGAATGACTCCATAGTCTTCGGGAAGAAGTCAGAGAACTTGCTGGTTTTGTTGTATGTTACACGATGGGTTTATCCATCCGGGCGAGCCGTTCCTCCCTGGGTGCTTTTCAGATTTTCATTTTAAGTATTTTTATGTAGGAGGTTCTATGGTTTTAATTCTAGTAGAGTGTGTTTAATTACAGTATAGCCTCTGTAACCAATTCTTTCTCTGAAGAGTCTTGTTGTAGATGTATTTGTTACAAAAATTTATGATTTTCTTTCTTACTGTTTCTCTTTATTTCTCATTGCTTTTATAGAAATTCTTTTACCAAAACCCTATTTTCAAAGGAAAGAAATATCCCACTGAAAAGTATATTCTTGGTTGAGAAAACTGAAGATGGAAGCTGTTCATATTTTTACTTCCAAGTCATTTTTCCCAATTTGGTCAGCTACTTTTGAAGTATGCTTTCAGAAAGGGCTCCAGTTACTACAAGTTGAAAAAGATAAGACAATTATCTATCCATCTGTTTTTCTATCACCTGTCTACATATATGTCTATAATTTATCTATAAAATTTCCACCATCTATCTTTTCATGCTTTTAATACTCTTTTGATTGTTGAAATGGTGATTTCAGGTTTCACTCATACCCTTTCTAAACACCCCTAACCAAGGCCTATAAGAAAAGTGATCTGTTGGCTGGCAGCACACATCATGTTCCCAATGGCACCAAATGCTTTCTGTGCCAACGAATAGAGAGGAGCTGGCACTGGGCAGCATCGGTAGTGCTTGAGGGACTCAGGGCCTTTACAGGGACCCTGAAAATTGGAGTTTGCAAATCAGTTCATATTAGATATGTATTGGTCTTATTAGATACACATTATGGGTAAGCAAGTTCAGAAAAATAAGAAGCAAAATTAATATATTTTAATCTCTGCTAAGTGCCAGGTATGAGATTTGCATTTCTTAATCCATTTTTTTGAATTAATTACTATTCTTTAAAAAAATGAAGCACTGTCCTCATTGCTTCACTAAGGACCAAGAGTTTGCTCAGCCAGTGGCTGTGTGACTGGCCCAGTCTTTCTGCCTGCTGTAACCCAAAGCTTGTTCTGCTCTGGCCTCTTCACCCTTTTCCTACTCAGGAAATTGGCAGTGTGGTTGAATTTCAACCCTTGTAATTTGTTAGCTGGCATTACAATGAAGGAAAGGTAATATAAATCCCCCACTTTAGTGGGTTTAGCAAAAATAATTCAGCCCTTACATTTTATTATTTCATTCATCAAATTTCCAGGATGTTAGAACAATCTATGTTCTTAAAAAAATACCCCCTGATGTCACACATTCCTAGTTCATGATCGGATGGTTGGATGGTTGTTGTGAGTAAGTAAGTCTGTTTGCTGAAATGTCACAGCAGATTCACAAGGTGCCCAGGATCCCTCACAAAAACCATATGCTTGTATTTGGTAATTTCATACGGATGACTTTACACTGACGGTGTTTATATTTATTGTTGTAATAAAGGCCTTTTGTTGAGACCTAACATATGTACAGTTTAGTTAGTTGTGAAATCTCAGACACGGATATTTATGAAGTGGTTTTTTTTGCATTCCGTCTCATTAAATACTTATTTGAGAGCACAAAAATTACCTTGCCTTTTATAATTATAGGATGCGAGATCTGAAAAGATGCACCTTCCTAATTGTAGATTAGCGAGAAACGGATATGAGAGTCGGATATCCTCAGCTCTCGGCAGAGTCCCTACCCCGTGTCGATCTCTCTGAGGCTGAGATGCGTCTTCAAACCCAGGTCTTGTCCTCACTGTTGCAAGATGCAGCAGCAGCAGAGCTTTGGGGCTGTTGTCACTGCTTGCATGCGTGGAAACTTGCGTGTCCTTCCCAGTAGCATGAATGTACTGCCTCGGAACTTCAGTCAGCACCCTAAGGATCCTTTGCACGAAGGCTTTGCAGACAGGAGGAAGAACCTTCTCAAGCCAGTTGTGTATCGTGTCAAGAGATGCCATATTGTGCCCTGTCTTGGTGAAAGAGAACCAAAGCAGGCCTTGACAGCCGACGTCAAGCTTTAATGACCTGGAAGAGCAAGGTCCTGAACGGGATGGTCTATGAATAACATTGCTGGCTATTTCAGTGCAATTTTTCTGTCAAATGTGTGCACAGAGGTCACATATGATTAAAGTCTATGTGTAAACCAGCCAAATAAAACACTCAAAACTAACGGATCTGTCATGTCATGGTGACATCATAGTGTAATGGGAGTTACAATCTTTTTGTTAGATATAAAACCGAGTGCTCCACGAGAACGGCATCTGAAATGTGATTACACCCAGGACTGAATAATTATTCAACCTGAAATTTCAATCTCATGGCTTATTATTTTCATGACCCCAAAGTGTAACTTATTGGTGTGTATTTCAGCTGTATGCTGTAGTATTCCTGTACTGTGTAGCTATCATTTTGACACTTCTACTTATTCCAGAAGATGTTTTTCTTCAAGGTTAAACAAAGTCAAAAGAAACCATCTTCTAAATATATCTTCCTTCCCTCCCTCCTTCCTTCCTTCCTTCCTTCCTTCCTTCCTTCCTTCCTTCCTTCCTTTCTTTCCTTTCTATATTATGTTCTTTCTTTTTAAGTTTAATGGCAGCCCTCAAGTCAACACCATAGATCAGTTTAAATGAAATCCAAAGTCCAACAATAGCTGAACAGCTTAGAAATTAGTTGTCTATAACTCATATCTGCTATAAACATGCTTCACCCTTAAGAATTCCTTTTTTCCAGTCTGACTTAGAATTTTTCAAACAGAGAGATTTTAGTCTATATTTCAATGTACATTTTACAATATTATATTATTGAATCTTGACATCTCTCATCACCAAATGAAGTTTCTAGTATCAGTAATGGGTTACATCTAATTGAGTTGTTGGCCAAAGAGGTCTTAGAGGAACCCCCAAACAAGCTGGGCTATTGCCAAGGGTATTGGTTGCTCTCCCCAAACCGGTGGTAAGGCCCTGTTGCTGAAGATAGGTAACTCACGGAACATGGAGAGGTGAAGCTAGTGTCTTCCTAGAGCCCTTGCTCCCATAGACTAGAATTCAGTGTACTGGAAGATTCTCTTCATGCTACTTAAGGAGAAAGGTAAATACCAGACTAGCTACAAACCCTTCGATCTATAACGTGTCCTGCCTGCCTGCTATACTGGCGCAATAGTGGCACAAAAGTTGTAGTAACCAACCAGGATCTAATTTGATTTAAGGCCCATTCTATAAGAGAAAACCCATACCCAATACCTGAGGCCAAGAACCTGAGACTAGATAGGCTGGGGATCTTCAGGAAAACCAAATACTATTGTTCTGCTAAAGGGAAATCAATACAACGTTCCTAACAACATTCTTCTACACTCATAAATCAGTGCTAGGCTCAATGACCATCAGAGATGTTTCCTCCTGCAGCAGATGGTCACAGATACAGAGCACAAAAGTGAGGCAGTGTGCAGTGAGTGAAAGACCTTGACACACTCAGCCCTACATGGGATGTCTCCATCAAATCCTTCCCCTTCCCTGGGAGCTTGGGGAACCCTGTAAAAAGCCTGGGAAGGATGGAGAACCCCAAGGAAACAAGGCCTTTTAATCCCAGCACTCAAAAGGCAGAGGCAGGTGGATCTCTCTGAGTTCGAGGCCAGTCTGGTCTATAAGAGGTAGTTTCAGGACAGGCTCCAAAGTTAGAGAAACCCTGTCTTGAGAAAACAAACAACAACAACAACAACAAAAATCTCTTTAAGCAATCTACAGATTCAACACAATGCCCAGCAAAATTCCAGCAAAATTATTCACAGAACTTGAAAGAACAATACTCAACTTCACATGGAAAAAAAAAATATCAAGATAGCCAAAACAATCCTGTACAATAAAAGAACTTCTGGAGGCATCACAATCCCTGACTTCAAACTCTACTACAGAGCTACAGTACTGAAAACAGTCTGGTACTGGCATAAAAACAGACAGGAGGACCAATGGAACCAAATCTAAGACCCAGCTATCAATCAACACACCTACAAACACTTATTTTTTGCTTCTTTGTCAAAAATCAGAAAATGGAAAAAAGAAAGCATATTCAACAAATGGTGCTTGCATAACTGGATATCAGCATGTAGAAGAATGAAAATAGACCCATATCTATCACCATGCACAAAACTTAAGTCCAAATGGATCAAAGACCTCAACATAAAACCAACCACACTGAACCTTATAGAAAAGAAATTGGGAAGTACACTTGAACGCACAGGAGACCACTTCCTAAATATAACCACAGCAGCACAGACACTGAGAGAAACAGTTAATAAATAGGACCTCCTGAAACTGAAAAGCTTCTGTAAAACAAAGGACACAGTCAAAAAGACAACAGCGTACAGAATGGGAAAAGATCTTCACCAACCCCACATGGGGCTTGCTCCCCATGACTTTCTCAGTCTACTTTCTTAAGAACCCAGGACCACCAGCCCAGGAATGGCACTGCCCATCAATCACTAATTGACAACATGCTCTACAGGCCTGCCTATAGCCCGATCTTATGCAGGCATTTCCTCAACTGAGGTTCCCTCTTCTCGGACGACTGTAGTTTCTGTCAAGTTGACAAAACTAGTCAGCACACACAAACTCTTCTCACAGGAATGTTTATTGTTCCTTGAGATGTCAGTGATGGGATTACTCTTTTTTTCCCATCTGGACTTTGTACCTGTCACACCACAGACATTTAGGCTCAATGGCTGGTCATGTGCCTTGAAGGAAGCAGACGAAATGGGGGTAGATCAGACAGTGGAAAAGGGACTGCGAGTTACCGAGAAGTCATAATCAGAACAGGATGTATTGATGGATGTAAATTTACCTTGAAGTTCCACAAGTCTCCTTGTATGTGTCTTAATTCTTTGTGTGGGGGATGTGTACGTGTAGGGTGTGTGTCTCTGTGTGTGTGGCAGGGGGAGAGGAAGAGAGAGAAAGAGAGAAATAGAGATTGATGTTGCATTATCACTTCTTTCCTTGGTTGTCCCTCAACCTTCCTTTTTGAGACAAGGCCTCTTTCTGATTCTGAAGTTCACCATTTCTGCTAACGTAGGTGACAAAGGGGCCCCTGAGATCTGCCTGTCTACAACCCCCTCAGCACTGCTGTACACGCTCTTGTCCACCTTTGTTGTGTTTTTTAAAATATTTATTTATTTATTTATTTATTTATTTATTATGTAGACAATATTCTGTCTGCGTATATGCCTGAAGGCCAGAAGAGGGCACCAGACCTCACTACAGATGGTTGTGAGCCACCATGTGGTTGCTGGGAATTGAACTTAGGACCTTCCGAAGAGCAGGCAATGCTCTTAACCGCTGAGCCATCTCTCCAGCCCCTTTATTGTGGGTTATTGTGGGATTCTGACATCTAAATCCAGCTTCCCCTGTTACCCAGCAAACACTTTACCCACTGAACCCCCTTTACCCACTGAACCTCTTTATCCCCACCTTGTTGGCAGAAAAGTTACTTCTATGATAATGGAAGCTATTTAAAATTCCAGCAGGAAACTTGAAATGGTCTATGATTAATATCTCTGTGGTCCTCTTACTTTCCAATACAAGTTCTAAACCAGGGAAATGCAGCCGCTGTTAGGGAGCTAGAACTAAAACAGAGGGCGTGACAGCATCACATGTAAGTGTTCAAATATTACCTGCTTCCCGCAGTGCTTGGTCCAGCAGCAGATGCGATGTTAGATGCTGCTCATGCTCCAAGGGTTTTAAGTGGATTTGTGCTAGTTTTGGCCTAACCAATAAAAAAATGTATAAACACTGGTAGTGAAAATTTTGACTTTTAAAAATATCCTAGGTTAAGCAGCACTGTGCATTATGATAAAGATGACTGAGACAGGCCTAGTTGAGAAAAATGCTCAGAACTTACCGACTGGATCCTGGAGAAGAAGGGAAAGCAGAGTTTTTTAGCCCAAGTCCCAAGGAAAGCAGTATTGTCACAGGGGAAGTGACATTTTGGGGGGGGGGGGCTGGGCTCAGCTGGTAGAGTGTTTATCTATGCACAGAACCCTGTCTTCAGTCCTCAGCACCTCTTAAACTGGGCTTGCTGCTAGCCTGTAATCTCAGGACTCAGGAGGCAGCGGCAGGAGGATCAGAAGTCCAGGTTAGCCTCTGCTGTGTGACTAGTTGGATGACACTCCTAGATATGAGGCCCTGTCTCAAAAAAAAAAAAAATTAATACATTTTGGATTTGGATTTTGCCATTCATTCCTCTTCTTTACGCCTCAGAAATCATCATGGTGTTCTAATTGTAAATTCTTATGGAATGACATCACAGCCCGATTGTCCATGGAATTAAGGAGGATATCTCAAATGGATCTGAACCGTGGCAAGGCTTTATTCCCAATGGTATTTACTCAAGGTCAGTGGGTGGTACACCTGGAAGTCACTGAGTAGCTGCCGGTTTCTCTCGGTTCCGACGTGGAAGCACAGTGATGCCTTGTGCTCCCGTGCCGTGCTGGCCAGGACAAGGGTGTGTATCTTTGAGAGCTGCACACACTCATATGCAGTGCTGTAGTGAAGACTTTTATTTAATTTTTTAATTGATTAATTTATTTGACATCCTGACCAGAGCCTCCCCACTCCCCGCTACTCCCTCTCAATTCACCCCTCCTCTGTTTTCACTCAGAAAGGGACAGACCTCCCCTGGGCATCAGTTAAGCATGGCATATCAAGGTGCCAGAAGACTAAGCACCTCCCCCTGTATTCAGACCTGGCAAGGCAATCCAGCATGAGGAATAGGTTCTCAGGAGCCAGCCAAACCATCAGGGACAGCCCTGCTCCCATTGCCAGGAGTCCCACAAATAGACCGAGCTACACAACTGTCACATGTAGTAACTATTTTAATTAGTGTGACGTACGCACAGGTAGCCGCTTGTCTGTGGGGTCGTTTATCTCTTGTTTTATCACTGTGACGGAAGAACTGACAAAGCCGCTTAAGGAGGGATGGGTTTCGGCTGACAGTTTAGGATACCGACTACCATAATGGAGAAGACGTGGCCACAGGAGTGTCAACCTTCTTGTCACATGACATCTGTCATCAGGAAGCAGAGATACAAGAGCGCTGTTGCTCAGCTTGCCTTCTCCTTTCATTTAGTTCAGGACTGCAGCCACAGAATGGTGCCACCCACATACAGACAGGGTCTTCTTAGCTCTATTGACCCAATCTAGAAACTTCCTTACAGATACTGCTCCGAGACTAGTGTCCTAGGTAATTCTAGACTCTCACATTGATGCATCCTAGACATGGGAATCTGGGAGGAAAGATATGTACAGTTCACACTCAAAAATCCTGCCTTCCAGTCTGTCATGCAGAGGAGACTGTGTCCCTACAGCCTCCCATCATGCAATAGTCTTGGACTCTGTCCCTGTTGATGTGAACAGCCTATCTTACCCCAGTCACTTTGTTTTTCAATTTCATGCGATTATCGATTTTTTATAACGATTTTTAAATGTGCATTAGTGTTTTGCCTGCATATATATCTGTGTGAGGGTATTGGATTCTCCTGGAACTGAGGGTACAGACAATTGTGATCTGCCGTGTGAGTGCTGGGAATTGAACCCAGATCCTCTGGAAGAGCAGCCAGTACTCTTAAATGCTGAGTCATCTCTCTAGCTCCAGATTTTTAAGACAAGTGAACAACGCTGTCCCCTGTGGGCTGTTTGAAAGGGCACATCTCTCTGGAAGGCTACCTCACTGGCCTTTGGGTTTCCTTGAAAGCCGTGGTAAGGGCAGACTGAATCACGCTGGGCATGGAGGGGTAAGGATAACCATTGTGTTCCTACCCTACATTTTCCTTGCTATTATAATTTTAAGCACCATTACATAAAGGGACTGTCATGTTTCAGATGTCAGTCTGCTGGTGGGTGGGCTCTCAACTTGCTTAAGTCAGTGAACAAGCAAGTATTAACCTTCTAGAATGTTGAGATTTCAAAGGCTGGAAAGAGCAACCTCTCTTGGTCACGTTCTCTGGTCATCTGATTATCTTACTTCCTCTACTCCAAAGCCGCTCATGGGCAGAATAAAGGAGTATGCATGGTGTTGTGCTCAGGCCCTAAGATCTTACGTTCTGTACTTTATAGACAAAATGGCTTCTTTTTTCTTTGTGTGTCCATGAGTTTCCTTTTCCCTTTCTTTGTGTCTGTAACTGTCAGGGGCCTCTTACAGCATCATTAGATTGTAGGGTTTGTCTCTTTACTAAAAACACAAAACAAAACAGGTAGCTGCCTGCCCCAAATTGTCTCAAGATCATTTCTGCCCTGGGCTGTTGTCTCAAGGCATTAAGGTGGGGTTTAGTCACAGGCCTGTGGTTGTAGCTAAAATTCAGGTCCTTGGACCTAATCAAAGTGTCACAACAGACAGTTTCAGAGCAGAGCCTCCTGTTTCGGGAAATCACAGCAAATGAATCCAGAATTCACAGGAAGGAGAGACGAGGATGTAAAAATATAATTGCAGCCAAACAGTTGGTAATTGGTGTATGGTGCTCACAAGTATGAGGTGTGTGGAAGGAGATTCCCTGAGCCACTGTCAAATTCTTAACTAGATGACAAAGGTGTTTACAAATGAAGACGTCACAACCCAGGCAGTCAGGGTAGGAAGGCGATTTGGGGGTTTGAGTTTTAAAAATGGATGATTTATGTAAGAAACCTCTCTTGCTCCATCAGGTAGAGGAATTCTCATGGAGCGAGCAAGTTCAAGCTGGCCTTTTCTGAGGACAATTCTTGCTTCTGTGCTACTGAAGCAGGCCATCTCTCAGGGTACCTTGGGAAAGCCTACAGGGTGCTCAGGCTAACTGGCTTTTCGGTCCCCTTTCATAGAAGCTCTATCTAGTCTAGTAAGAGTGACATTTCCTCTCTAGCCACACTTTGAGGAGTACGACAGGGAGCCTGGGTGTTATCCTTAGGATATTAATAGCAAACGGAGCCGAGAGGAAGTGGGTGCTGTGGTGGTTCAGGGCTATTTTTAGCATTTTCAGCACTCTGCTTTCCCCAAACCACCAGTTTCTATGAGAAAGATGTAAAAGCATTGGGGTTCTTTGTTGAGAAGGTGGAACAGTCTGGAAATGAGAGGAAGGAAGGAAGGATACTTAATATTCCCTTCTGTTCCTAGCTCTGTGAATTTGCAGTGTTCTGCACAGTCAGGAGTCGAGCCCTGCTTCATTGGGCCACCGATTAGAAAAATGACACATACTTCTGAATCTCATGGCAACACACAGAGATCAATAAATAAGAAAATGAAAAGGCTCTTTAATTCCCAAATGGTGACATCTTCTCCATGAATCTCTTCCATGAACAGTTTGGAGCAGAGATCTACAAGCTTTGTTCTATTTTCCTTTCTCTGTTTGGTGCTCTCACAAAATATTTGAGGCTAGCCCAGAGCTTTCTGTGTAACCCAGGTTGGTCTTGAATTCATGATCCTCTTGCCTCGACCTCCCCAGCGCTGGGATAGCAGGGGTGAACCTCAACATCTGGGTCATATAGATGTTTCTTCATGGATTTTTTTTAGCTTTTACTTTATCAATTTTTGTAAATATGTATGCATGCGTGCGCACACACACATATGACACACACACACACACACACACACACACATACCCTGGCACCATGTGGAAGTCAGAGGACAATTTTCAGTGGTCACTGTTCTTTATCCACCATGTGGATTTCCAGGGTCCAGCACAGGCGGTCAGTCCTGGCAGCAAGCAGCCGTAGTCAATGAGCCATCTCACCAGCCCTTCTTTGTTACTTCGGATGGCTTGTGTGAATCAATATATACGCTATGTGTTTATTTTTTAGCCTCACACTGAAATCTTTTTCCTCTACTGTCAGTATATTTTATACTGCTGATGCTAACAGCTGGATAGCAAGACTAGTCATGGCGGTCCACTCTGGGTCTCACTGAGAGGCCCTGCCTCAAAGAACAAGGCACAAAGGTGGTGGAGAATGGTTCCTGATATCAGCTGCACTCCCTGCTGCACCTCCATACATTACAAACACAGAAACACATTTTAAAAAATTGCACTCATATAAATGGTTCTGTTGTCTTTGTGGAGTGAAATTTGGGTGTGTATATTAATTAACTGAATGTATTTAACTGAGCAAATTGGCACTGCAGTTGACCGGCTTTTCCAGAGTAGGGTAATTTTAATCAACAGTGTAAAGCGTGAAGCCATTGACGGCTTCCGTGATAGGTGTCATCAATTTTCCCCTTAAGCAGTAGTCTGCCTGGTCCCCAAGATCAGAGGATGTTATAAGATGTCAATTGTGTTGTTTTGGGTCACACCTACCATAGTGTCCCCCATCTCACTGTCATATCTCTATTCTATGTCCTTTCCCAACACTGTGTGTCTTCTTGAAGCAACTGTATTTAGGATTCATTGAAAAATTAAATCGTTTTTTTGTTTTGTTTTGTTTTGTTTTTCAAGACAAGGTTTCTTTGTGGCTTTGGAGCCTGTCCTGGAACTAGCTCTTGTAGATCAGGCTGGCCTCGAACTCAGAGATCCGCCTGCCTCTGCCTCCTGAGTTCTGGGATTAAAGGCATGTGCTACCATCGCCTGGCGAAAAATGAATTCTTGATGTGGTTCGTGTAGACCTGGAGATTTACCCCAGCTGTAATGGCATTGAATTACATTATACTAAAGAAGGACCTTTATCTGTAGTGTCCAGACAGACTTCATCCTACCTGCCTCTGAAATACAGAAGAGACCAGAGCAGGAATTGGGCCGCTCTCCTCCCCAGATCCCTATGGCTCTTCTCTATGTCTGTAGGCTGCAATCTTCGTTCATTCTTGGCCCACTCAGGAGGAGCAAGCCAACCTTGGGCACCATTTACTAAGCATCTGCTTCAAACACTGAATACGAGTTCTGATTTCACACTGTATAGGATAGAATGCTGTATTGGCCAGCTTAGCCATGGCCTCCTCAGAGTCAGGGAACTAAGCTATGAAAGAAAGAGCCATGACACTTTTTTTTCTCCTTCTTGGAAATGACTGTCCTGGAGAAGGACCCTACCCTCTCCCTAACGCACCCTGTGTCCATGATTCTCTCCTTGGGACCTTACGCTATTTCATGGCCCTCGTGCCCACCCTTCTTTGGTGACCCTTATCTCTTTCTAGAGTTAGCCTCATGGCATTAGGGAACACTAATTGCACAGCCCCAGAACCTGGGATTAAAGGTATGCACCACTACCTCCTGGCTTGACAGTAGGCATTTCAACACATGCTGAGGGACAGATCTGAAAGGCACCTATGTGTCTTGGGGCTGCTATCCCTTGAAGATTTGTAGGGGCTGGTGAAACTGTACATCTCTACTTTAATGGAAACCATTTGGGGGCTGCATATATGTTTGCGTACCTCTCCTTGTCCATAACTGCGCATATTACTCCTTCTTGCTTGAAATCTGGCATTTCTGGCTTTTAATTTTCTTCCAGTGTGTTAATTCCCATAGCAACCACATTGGGTGGGCAAGTTCAGTATCAAGTTCTCGAGTAGACACTCTGAGGAACTTGCCTATGAGCTACTGCAGAGTCCCAGTCTGTTGAACCCTGCTGAGGAGTTGATGGCGTGGTACCTGCTCTGGGGATTGATTGTTTGGTACCTACAGGATGTTTTGGGTCCATTCCAAAGGTAGTACCCCTTAACAAATGAGCAGAAAGGGCTGAGAGTCAGAAGCAGTCAGTGGTGTTATAATATAGCCCGTGTTAAAGCATTGCCTATGGATTGTCTTATGCATGTAGTTCCTAATGTTAAATAGTGAGTTTTCATCAGTCTCATTTTTATTATGGCGTCAGTGTAATTGTGGCATTTCAAGTGTGAACTCTGTTTCCTCTTGTCTCTGGAGCCAGCTGTAGGGCTGCCTTGGTAAGGAATCTCTGGAGACACAGTACCTGGGAACAAATGCTGCAGGATTCCATCGCTGCTCATCTACCTACTGCTAATAGCGGGATTAGCATGTGGTATGTGTAAAGAGGTTGCAAAAAACAACTCGGGCCAGTGAAACATATAAAACTAACAAAAGTGAAACAGTGCCTGCGCCTGCGAGAGCTCAACAGTAGATCATGTACAGGATGCCCAAGGTTCAAATTTCTAGCACGCCTCCACCCAAAACAAAATAAAAAATGCACACCATAAACACTGATATTAGAAGTATTTGTTTCTGAGCTGGGGATGGAGCTGACTTGGTCGAGTACTTGCCTTGCCTATAGGAAGCCCTAACTTCAACCCCTCTACCCCTAGTCCCACACAAAATAGACATGGTGGCCCACACCTGCAAACCCAGCTCCCTGGAGAGGAGGCAAAAGCAGCAGAAGTTCAAGGTCATTCTTGGTTATAAATTGAGTTTGAGGTCAACCTGGACTATGGAGGGCCTGTCTTAAAACAGGTTTCTGTTTCAATGAGTGTAACCCAAAATGCCAGCCTCCAGCTGACTTTATCTCAAGGTGTAAAGTGGTTAGGATGGGAATTTTTGGCAGGGCATCTCCAGTGGTAAATATGGATTTGTTATCTTTGTGTGTGTGTGTGTGTGTGTGTGTGTGAGTGTGAGAGAGAGAGAGAGAGAGAGAGAGAGAGAGAGAGAGAGAGAGAGAGAGAGAAGACAGTCACTGCCTTGAGAAGCTTCCATTGAAGGACATGAAGTCACTTTTGAAAAAAGAGTCACTACACAACCACCAATCACAAAGGAATATTAAATGTGTCCACATCTGTCCCCATGTGAGGAGGATTACACAGCACATTGAATGACTATGTAAATATGGGCTGAATGGCTAATGAACAAGTGGACAAACTGCTCAGCAGGGCCAATGAAGAAAAGCTCTGCTGAAGTGATAGGGATATTAAAAGGCGCCTGGGGTGAGTATCCATCCAGATGTAGGGAATTTCCGAGGAAGCAACAGACCATACATTTATTGTGCCAACGGGAGGCTGACCAACCGGACCCTGGGACACGATGGCTGGTAAGAATTCTGCAGCTGAGGCTAAAGGAAAGTTGTTTCGAGACTTTCCATGGTAGAACACAGACTGTGTTATTTTGGAATTTAGCAGGAATAAATACCGTATTATCTGATATCCTACTCACTACGGAATCTTTCTCTTCGACTCACTCAATTAACTCATCATCCTGAAATATTCATTCTGCTTTTACGAACAACTGACAGAGGACATATGACCCAGTCAAATTACAAGACCACGAGTAGTGGCCAGAGGTTAAAACATAACACAAAATTAGGTACAAGCACAGTTTGCCTACTCAGGGTGAAATGCCATTCACGTGAGATTACGCTTCATGTGTCCGGGTTCCTTATTGATAGCTTTGGAAAAATTAGGGTTTCTTCATTATTTGAAT
>NW_026067892.1:12376153-12478567 GCF_014885135.2 Alexandromys fortis | reverse complement strand
TCCCATTCCCTCCCCCTCCCCCAATTAAGTCCCCCTCCCTCATCAGCCCAAAGAGCAATCAGGGTTCCCTGCCCTGTGGGAAGTCCAAGGCCCACCCACCTCCATCCAGGTTCTAACCATATAGAACTATTCCGAATCCTGTGGTTTACAGTGCTTGCCCCCTCAAAGAAGATCTGAGCGTTTGAATCGAAGAAACTAATGTTTCCAAAGTACTAATTGTGATGGTTTTCGCTGGAGGTTGCAAACAGTGCCTACCACAGTGTGGGTCAGCTCCGCTGTTCCTCACCTGTTAGAACGCTTTCCTTCTGGGGGTGGGGACTCATGTAGCCCAGGCTGTTCTTGAGCTTTGTAGGTAGCAGAGGCTGACTTTAATTTTCTGTTCCTCCTCTCACCACTGTTCCAGTGCTGGGATTAGAGGTGTGTGCCACTGAGCCTGGTTTACACCACTGTGCCTGGTTTATACAATGTGGGGATTGAGCAGAGGGCTTCATGCAGGCTCGCAAACCCTTACTCAAATGAGCTACACCGCTGTCCCTGTTCCCTTCCCCCATAATCACCTCCTCTCCCACCTCATTGAAAAGGAAAAACTGAGCCTGGGGGCGGTAGCTAATCCCAGAACTCAGGAGGCGGAGGCAGGAGGATTTTTGAATTCAAGGCCTGTCTGGGCTACAGAGTGAGTTCTAGGACAGCCAGCACTATGCCGTGTCTTGGGAAAAAAAAAAAAAAAGAAAGAAAATGTAAAATTGTAGGTCTACTGCAAAAGCATTTATACATTATAATAGTTTTTCACTTTATATACAAAAAAAATATGGCCTTGTTGGATTGCCTCCAGCCAAAGACCAATAGTGGTTCTGAGCCGGACAATCTCTGTCTCTTCCACACCTGAAAATGTTTGATAGAAAACTCTCTGCCTAGCCTAAGATAAACACAACAGCCGACCAGGCACTTACAGCCTCTCCTCTTATCACTAAGGAGTGTGGAGGGCACAGCTGTAACAATGGGCTTCCTTGCTCTGCTGTTCCCACTGCTCCTGGCTAATCAGTATTTGCTGTTTGTTCAATGGAACACTGATGACCTATGGATAAATGCGGTTTCTGAAAGCTTCTGTAGGAAAAATTGCTGGATCCGCTGAAATCGTTTATTTTATGTTGCCATTGTTTAAGTAGAGACACGAAGAACCCAGGTCTTCCCTATCTGAATTTGGCACCTATAGCTCTTTGCTTTAATATTTGGGTTAAACCTTGTCGTTCATTGACACCAAGTGATGGAGGAACCTCAAACACGTGAGCCCAGCAAAGGCTTGATGTCTTTAAACCTTCCCCACATTCTGGTTTATGACTCCTAGCATAAGACCTGCTTACTAGCTTAACGAACTACATCTCAGGGGAGCAAGCAGCCCTGGAGCCCAGCTAGCTCTCAGTTGCAGGGAGAGTGCTGACCCACTGTGATAAGACTGGGTTTGGATTTGAGCATCTCTGCAAGCTTCACAGCAGAGGCTGCCCAGATTGGACCATCCCGCTGGCAGCTTTGTGTGATTGCTCCCCTGGAAGGCCGGGGAAGCTCTCTCCTCTAAAACGTTGTTTCTTTGTTGTAAGGTAGCAGTACAAAGCAACATGCTTTTCCCACATACCAGAAGACAGAAAGCTGTTGTTGAACTGTTGTGGCTAGCTCATGGTTGTGATTTTCTTAATTACAGTTTTCTCACATATACTAATGGCTTTTATTTACATTTCTCTCCTAATGGCCACACTCTCATGCAGAACTGGCCAGTCTCTGAGGATTGGGAACTTTGTATATGCCTAAGGAGACTTAGGTTGGTACACACTATAGGAAAGCACCATTTTCCTTGAGTTGTTAACATGTTTTATGCTTAGGACTCTGGATCAACTAAAACACACACACACACACTCTCACTTTCTCACACATGGCTTCTTTGACCTGCTGCCATGTATAACGGCTATTTGTTGCTGCGAGCCGTGCAGTTGACACTAGGCATTTGCGGTTTCTGCACCACAATCCCAGCATTCCCTGAGTGTTCCAAACCGGTTTCTCATTTTTATGGTGATGTGAACACTGCTGGCCTTCCAGAAGGCTCTTGTGCAGAAGTAGTTAACAAGCTCGCTGTGTCCAAATTATGTTATTATTTGCTCATGAGGAAGTAACTGTGTGGTCAAGGAAACCCCAAATTTGGAGAGCCCCAGACACCTCTAGGTCTCTCTTACTAATATCACTACTCCAGGGGAATTTAATTCGGACTATAATTCTCCTATATGTCAGCCTTTGACCACATATCCTACACAAAAATAAAGAAAATGAGGAAAGTGTAAAACAGTTATTTTTTCTAGACATAATCCAGCCTGGCTCATGCGAATTTTATCGCGCACTGAGAACAATGGGCTAAGAAACTGATTTCTTCCTGCAGGCCTTCACAGCTGCTCTGTGCTCATGATCTCATCTCCAGAAAAACCTACCCACAGCTCTCTCCCCGTGCTTTGGCTCCCACGGTCCTTCCCTTGGCCCTAGAGTGTGAGACGCAGATGTCCCGTTTGGAAGCCTCCTTTCATGGACCCATTCAAACACGCAGACCCTGCTAGCGCCTGCTAAGTCATCAGCACCGAACATTGTACTGTGCAGAGACCACAGTCTGGACATCAAAACTGGTTTTCTGTCTTGGTGTGGGTGGTTGGAGGTGGCAGGTCCCAAAGGTCAGACACATGGGAGGCTTTCTTAAGATGCCAGCCTTGTTCTCTTCTCTCTTCAGAGGCAGGAGGTGGGATGGGGGAATCCCAATTCCTTGTAAATGCCAGCTTCAATTTACCTCCTTTTGAGAATTCCCTTCATCCCACGCTTCCACCTACTCCATATCCAAAAATATTAATGCCTGCAACAGAGGGTGAATTCTGAGGCTGTTAAGCAAGAACTTCAGAAATGTCTGTCACTTTTCTGGATGTATTTATTTGGAAAGCAAGAGGCCAGTGTTTGTCTGTAGGCATCGCCAAAATCTGCCAATGCCTAGCTGAGACCAAGTCTGACAAATACATGAGTAGAAACTTTTCAACTGATACATTCAGCAGGGATTTTTTTTTTTAAATCTTTCTTGTACAGAATGAAGATGCTTGGGTGGGATACAGCTCAGCTGGTAGAGTACTTGCCTAGCTTAGATGAAGACCCGAGCTCCATCTCTAGCAGCATACAAACAGGGTGTGGTAATGCAAGCCTTCATCCCAGCAAAGGGGAGGTAAAGACTGGAGGATTAGAAGTTCAGGATCATCCTATGCTGCATAGCAAGTTCAAGGTCAACCCGGAATACGTGAGACCCTGTCTAAAAAGAAAAAGGAAATGAAAGACTGTACGGCAGCAAGCATGTGTTTGAATTTCAGTTTTTGCTTTTGATATAAGAATGGGCTCTGTGAACACTTTGTCTATTTCTGCACAATCTGGTGTGCGTGTGCACACAGCTAATCATCAGGTCATCTCTAAAAGAAATTGCATTGGCTGGGCATCTGCGTACATGTTGGGGGGCTGCCTGGGTGTGTTAGTGACTAGCCGTCTCTCCCACTATGGGCACCTGGGAAGATAATCAATCCTTCAGCTCTCAGCTGCCACGCGAGTCATGCTTGTGACTCGGCATTTGGGAACATTTTGTGATCCGATGTTCCAGAGCTTTCTGAAAGCCTCTGCCTGGGAAAAGCATCACCAGGCCCAGTGACAGCATACCAGTCTGCTCTCTGTGTGATGCCGTTTCCAGGGCCTTGGCATGAGTTTTCTGGAACCCCAATTGCCCACCCCCGATTTGGTTCAGGAGAGCAGCTACTGCAGCATCCCCTTGCTCACGGTTCTCAGATGCTGCCTGTTTGTGGCATGGCGTTACCATGGATGTCCTCTGAGCACTGGTAGGTAGATAGACTACAGTGTGTATGCTACCCTGCTTTAGCAGGTGGCGGATTGATCATGATGTTCATGGACAGAGTCCCTGTTGGATGAGTGTTTCTGAGTTATCCTAAGTGGCAATGGTAACACTGTTGCGTAGGCAGTGGTCTCCGCTCTATCCTCACCATTTACTTAACTAGTTAAAGCTCAGTACACACTCAGTGAACATCCTAGGTTCCTGGAAGATGCCTTAACTTTGTGGACAATAGGGAAGATCTGGGACAATCAGGGTGTTGGCAATGGTTGCGAGGAGAAGGCGAGGAGAGATGCTAAAGATGCGCAGCAGCTGGGAGCAGCCCGGGAGACTGATGAACCTATGATTGCATGGGACATCGTCACCCCAAAGAGAGTCATCTGGTCTAATGTGACGATAGTGTTAAGACGGAGAAATTTTACTCAGGTCAGGCATGTGAGACACACGCAACCTTTCATTCCACAGTGCAAGCGCGCTGATGTTTACATCTTCCAAGGTGACCCATTTGATCAATGGGCACAACATAAATTACACAGAATGAGCACCATGCAAACAAGCCATTCACCTTGTGAGATTAAAAAACAGACGTGTGTGTGTGCGCGCGCGCGCGTGCGTGTGTGCCTTTGCTCTAGTATCCTCCATTTCTCATTGGGAGCACCCTTTCTGGGTTTCTGTGTCATCAGATGATGGATGGAAGCAACATTAGTGTCCCAAGTCAGAGCTTCTGCACTGTTCTTGGAGGCATTTGGGGGTTCCCGGGTGCTATCTGGGGTGGCCGGCTCCCTCGGGTAGAGCAGACCAGCAGGAATCATGCTTTCTTCCAATGCTTTCCTTTTTTCCCTTCGCCTGTTCATCTGGTGCTGTGAGTGCTCTCTCTGGCGCCCCCACTCCCTTGTCACTGGTTTTTGTGTAATTCATCCAGATTTCTACAATCAGCAGCTGTCTCCTGCATATGTGTGTGCCCAGCCTGACAGATTCCTGGTCCGAAGCCGCTCAGCTGCTGCTTGCCGGTTTTGCGTCTTTCCGTTAGGCAGGAAGGTGCCTGCAGACAACATGAAAATGTCATGCATTGGATGTCATGGTTTTGAAGCAAGGTCTGAAGAAAGTGGAGGGGCTTCGTGGCTCTCACCTTAGAACTAAAGTGACTGGTGGACGCTGGATTCATTCTCAGCTGGCTTTTAAAAACTGTTTTCTACCTAGATCAGGGTCTTGAAGCAGGTGGTTCTAGCTTGCAGTAGGAACTGGCAGCCATTGACTTATGAGGTAATTAACATTTGTTTCCTACCACTTCTTTGTAAATACAACTGCTTAGCAGTTACGTTGTATCAACAGTCTCCGGTATCTGAGCTTACATAAAAAGTAGCTAGACAAAGCTAAATATGTGTAGGTCTGTGTGTGCATATACAAGTATTGTATATGTTATGTATGTTTATATATCATCATATATGTATAACACATACAAACACACAAGCTCACATGCATCACAAACACTTAACCAGGCATGGGAACCTAGCACTTGCAAGTCTGAATGCAGGAGGATTACTTTCATAATTGAGATCCAGGTCAGCCAGGGCTACAGTGTGAGACCCCATCTTAAACCCCTGCCTCCATCCCCAAAATAAGAACCAGCAAGAACAGGCATACATACATTCATAAAATAATTTCAGCAATAACACTGAAAATGTGAACACTAATCTTTAGGGTGAGATTTGCAGTGTGGAGGGTGAAGGAAAACCCTAGTTTCTTCCATTTGCAGCGTCTCCCCTAAACACGCTTCTCAAGAAGAAAGAACAAGCCGACAGTGGAGAGCAGGGATCCTGAGTCCTCGTCCTGATTTTCCTTCTCTTTTTCCCATGTGGTGCCTTTCTCTCTTTCTCCCGGGTGGAGCTCCAATTCCTTTCCCACTCTTAACACCATAACTCTTGGAAATCCACTGCTGCCGATATGAACAGACCCCGGGATAAGGCTGGGTAATCCATCTCTCAAACTCTTCAGAGAGAGTCTGCCCTTCTTCCAACAATACCTTCTTGTTCGCAGCTCTTTGTGGGTGACAGAGGAGCTGCTTTGTCACAGCAATCTGGAGCAATCGCCCTGACATTTTCATGAGTCACGGCAGAATTCAAAGAATGCTCGATGAAGCACACCACCAAAAGGACCCGATGTGCAGAGGGAGAGTGTTCTAGTCGCCTCGGTTGGGGTGAATACATTTTTTTTTAAGTTGCCACTGGTTCAGTGTGCCAGCAGTGTGACGAAGGCCCCCATCGGGAGCACCTGTGACAGTGTTGTGACAAGAACAGATGAGATATATCCATTGTAGACCGGGGGAGGGGGGGATAGACTCTATATAGTTCTGGCCAGTTCACAGGACATCTTATTGCCTCAGTTTTTGAGATTCAAACACCCTCTCTGTATAGAATCTCAAGAAGTTTGGTCAGTTTGGCCTGATTGCCTCGGCCCACCACCTGGCAGTCTGGCCCAGTTTCCCCTGGACGCAGAGTAAGCGGCTTCACATCTGCGCAGAATAATTGAACTCACAGAATTTATTTCCCAGGTCTGTTTCTCTGGGCTCTCCTCACACCGCCTGGGTTGTAGGCATTCTCCTCTTTCCAAGAGGTGGGGCCATTAAATTACTGTCCAGATTTACAATCAGGACATCAAGAACCAAAGTACATGGTCAATTAGCAAATAAATAAATACATATAAAATAAATCCTTTAGAGTGATGGTTGGCGATGTCTGAGGATGTCTTTATCTCAGGAGAATAGAGATTACAAAGGACAGAGCCAGATTCTAACTGCCTTGGTAACTGCTTCAGCTTGGGGCCTGTAGTAGGGCCACGAGTTTTGGGTGTGTCTTCTTTCCAGGCTGCCTGCTGAAAACACTCAGTGGGTGAAAGCACTTGTCATGCAACATGAGAATTGGAATCACACAGTGGGACTACTCAGGATAAGAACTGGAATCACACAGTGGGACTACTCTACATGAAAACTGGAATCACACAGTGGGACTACTCAGCATGAGAACTGGAATCACACAGTGAGACTGCTCAGCATGAGAACTGGAATCACACAGTGGGACTACTCAGCATGAGAACTGGAATCACACAGTGGGACTGCTCAGCCTCAAGCACACACACAGCAAAGGCAGTTTCGCTCTACACTAGCAGGTTTTCTCTGTGACTGAAAGAAAGAGCTTGTGTAGTAATTTCCCACAGTGCACTGCGTCTTCCCACCAGCAGAGAATGTCCATGGGTCTTTTCTGAGACCCTGAATCATAGCTGTGGTCATTAATATTGAAAATCTCAGTTGAGACTTTAAGTGGTTTCTGATAGAGAAAGATGTTAGGCAATCTGTCTCTTTTCAGGATGGATTTTGGCAATGAGAATAGAGTCTTCTTAGATTTTTGGTCCAACAAGGAGTCCTCTATTTGCATATTTAAATCTGCTTTAATTTAGACAGCCAGTTCCCTCTATAATTTCCCATGTAAGAGTTGCTTGCTAGGTAGAGGCTTATACAAAGGGATTAATGTTGGACAAGATTACTGGAGGGAATATAAAGTATTTAAGTTATATTTTGATACTGAGTATCTCCTGATTTGGTTTATTAGTGTATTCACTGGCAGTTTCATGCAGGTATATAGTGAATTTTAGCCATTTTTCACCCTCTCTCACTCTCTCATCCCCTCTTCTCCCCCCTTATTTATTTATATTAGTTCGTTGACAATTTCATCCAATGAGTGCTAGCCATAGTCAGCCTCCATCTCTCAGTTCTTTCCAAATCCATCCCTCTTCTTTTCCCACCCAACTTTGTAGCTCCTACACCCAACTCCCACGGCCCCATCAAGGTCAATATTTGCTGCTCAACTATTCTTGGATATGTGGCCTTCCATTGGATCGGAATTGAGTTACCAGGCCTGCATCCTTTGAGAAAATGATTCCTCCATTTCCAGCCCCTAACAATTGCCAACAGCTCCTCCTCCTCTTCTTCTTTTAACAGCCACAGACATAAGGCCTTATTCAGCCAGAACTTTTATGGTCCCTTCTCCCGGCCCCCACATCCTGCTTTCTCTGTTGTCAGCTCCAGGATGCTGCCCAATGTAGTTTTCCTCTAGTTTACCTAACAACTAGACTGGCCTGGAATGGTGTACTAACATCCCAAGGCACTTCCTTGGAGACGGCTTTATTGAGCCCGCAAGATTCTTTTCTGAAATGTGTGACCTATTAGGTTTTACCACCAAGATGAGGATGCGAAGAAAAGGACTTTAGTCCCCTGGTGGACACGCACCCTTCACAGCTGCCTTCTAAAGCAGTCCAAGGGAAGTTTGTCCGCATCTACCTTTGAATGGGCCAGCGTACATGTGTCCGATGTCATGTAATTGTTTGTGGAGGTCCACCATTTATTAAGTATCTAGTTTCTTTAGTAAGAATCTCTTTAAGGGACTGGGGAGATGGCGCAGAGGCTCAAGTGCTGACCACACAAGTGTGAAGACTGGAACGCGTTTCCCCAGCACCCATGAAATTGCCACATGGGTGTGGAGGCTCACTTGTAACCCCAGCATTTAGAAGGAGACAGAGGATCACAGAAGCAAGCTGGCTAGCTAGAGTAGCAAAATTGTCAACCTCTGGTTTCAGTGAGAGATTTCTCTCTCAATAAAGTGGGGAGCTATCAAGAAGGACATCCTAGGTGAACCTCTGTCCTCTTCAGGGATGTACACGCATGTGTGTCTACACACACACATGCACCCATTGAACCATATAAGAGAGAACGAATCTTATCTTTTGAAAATGACAGTAGACATGGAATGTGTATATGACCATATCTTCCTAGCTTATCAGCAGAAAAAGATACATTGTAGGCATAATCCCCCTTGGTACATTAAGGCTGTGGTCATAGTGTCCTTTTGCACAAACCTACTTATGTTCATGCTAGAAAACATTGCAAACAAAAATTGAAATGGGCAGAAAAGCATAGGTATTATTTCAATGGAATTTAAAGTGCTTCTACCTAATTCCCTGAGTGGCTTGCACTTTCATTTTTAACATAGGTTGCAGAAAATTGAGGGCCAAATGCATTTTACTCTCCGTGGGGATTCAATTGCCAACACCCACCTTCCTGATACAAAAGACTTTAGGGTTTTTCATTCGGTTGAGCCTTCCAGATTACTGCTTTGCACTGATTCTCACATATATGTGTCCTCATCATTACTGTGATGACTTCCATCAGTTCTTGGAAACACACTTGGAGATACACACACATGCGTATATCCATGTAAGAATCATAACCTTGATATTTGCCAAGACTTGCAAAATTTATCTTCAGCCTTCATGAGGCAGATGAAGAGAACACAGGCCGCAGTTAGGACTTACCAGCCTCGTGTTACAGTGGACACAGCAATTCAGGGCATAAGTGCAAATGGCTCAAAGCCAGGCGGTGGGTGCACATCCAAAGCCAGGATCAAAGGTGAAAGGGAAAGCCAAGTGTCACGGATCCAAACAAGCTGCAGTTGTGGGACGCAGGGCAGAAGTTGACATTTTTTGAATTTAGCAAAGGGAATAGACCATAAGAGGCCTGTAACCCCCGCAGAAGTCTGGCCCCAAAGCATATACTGCTTGCTCACAAAGAATGTCTGGGCGAGGGGCCTTAGCAGTCCTTTTGTGTCTAAGCCATTATGAGGCCCTGTGTCAGCAGGAAACAACCTCGGTTATGGGCTTTTCAACTGAGCATAAAATTGGAAACACCTGGTAAAATGGGGGAGCTGGTGGACGAAGGCACATGGCGGCTCCAGATAACTAGATAAGGACAATGGCCTTCAGCCGGGCTCAGCTGCAGGCGTGGCATCGATTTCAGCCATGTGGTTTATTTCAGAGAGCTGTACACACGCCCCAAGTCCCCACAGAACTGACATTTTCTTGCACCGTGATTAATCAGGTTCTGTTCAAAGTGGAGAGAGGGAGGGAGGAAGGGAGGGAGGGAGGGAGGGAGAGAGGGAGAGAGAGAGAGAGAGAGAGAGAGAGAGAGAGAGAGAGAGAGAGAGAGAGAGAAGACAGTCACTGCCTTGAGAAGCTTCCATTGAAGGACATGAAGTCACTTTTGAAAAAAGAGTCACTACACAACCACCAATCACAAAGGAATATTAAATGTGTCCACATCTGTCCCCATGTGAGGAGGATTACACAGCACATTGAATGACTATGTAAATATGGGCTGAATGGCTAATGAACAAGTGGACAAACTGCTCAGCAGGGCCAATGAAGAAAAGCTCTGCTGAAGTGATAGGGATATTAAAAGGCGCCTGGGGTGAGTATCCATCCAGATGTAGGGAATTTCCGAGGAAGCAACAGACCATACATTTATTGTGCCAACGGGAGGCTGACCAACCGGACCCTGGGACACGATGGCTGGTAAGAATTCTGCAGCTGAGGCTAAAGGAAAGTTGTTTCGAGACTTTCCATGGTAGAACACAGACTGTGTTATTTTGGAATTTAGCAGGAATAAATACCGTATTATCTGATATCCTACTCACTACGGAATCTTTCTCTTCGACTCACTCAATTAACTCATCATCCTGAAATATTCATTCTGCTTTTACGAACAACTGACAGAGGACATATGACCCAGTCAAATTACAAGACCACGAGTAGTGGCCAGAGGTTAAAACATAACACAAAATTAGGTACAAGCACAGTTTGCCTACTCAGGGTGAAATGCCATTCACGTGAGATTACGCTTCATGTGTCCGGGTTCCTTATTGATAGCTTTGGAAAAATTAGGGTTTCTTCATTATTTGAATTGACTTAAAGAGGTCTTTATCAGAATGGTTCATCCTGAGTCACCTCGGGAGGATCTTCTTAGCCATCATCTGTCAATGCATGGAGACACAGAAGAAAGCGAACCATCACCCTGTCTCCTCTGTAATGTAAATATGGCTTCAAAGTCAGGGTTGGTTTTTGTTTGTTTTTGTTTTTTTCCCCCAAGTCACAAATGTTTGTGACATTTATACTATAATGTTCGTTTTGTCGGAACACTATCCTGTCATAAAATAGAAAGTCGTAATGGTTTCTACAACACCTATGAATGCCCCCTTTACTTCATGAATTTCAAGAGTGAGCACAAAAAGACCTGCACTCGGGCGAGCGTGACTGAGCACTACAGGTCCAGCCCTCTGATGAGTAGGTGGGAGTTTGGCTCCGTCCCGTTAGCCCCCTCTGGGATTTGTGTGTGCAATACTCACAATATTGTGCCTCTCCAGTGAGAACGATCGTTGCCAATATGAAAGCCTCTTTGTATCACGATCATAGAATAATTGGCACATTCTAGAAATACATGGAATGTCTAAAAGTTCATTTGTGACACACTAACTTGTAGGAGGTCTGACTCTCAACTTTCCTTACTTCCTCTTTAGGATCTCCCATCAACAATTCCATTTTAGAAAAACGACCATCCTTATTATACAAAATGATGACCCTCCAATAAGGAGGTGCAAAGTGAAATTTAAAATTCCCATTTCCAGATTTCCACTTCTGATAGCCCATTCCTGCCGCCAAGATGTGAAATTGTTGGTAGTCTTATTTCGCCTTTTCCTGTGCGATCGTTTTTGAAGCTGGATGCCCGCATGGGTCCCCTGTGGCACTCACCAAGGAAGGCAGTTAGGTTAATGCTTCTGTTGGCTTTCTTTCGGCTGACTGAGGAACTTGGATGGCAATGATTGGGGTTACTTTAATATAGGAAAGTGCCAGGCCCTCTCTGTGAGCATGATTTATGCTCGCATAAATCAGATTAAACGTTTTTATAGACATCAGATCTGTCTTCTTGGCTGGCAGAACCTTGAGTGCACAGTTACTTAACGAGGAAGAGAGTAGAGAGAAGGGGCCGTGACTTATCCTTAGACACGAGGCAGGCCCGATTGTGGGCAGGGCCACCAGCATCACCCCTGTCAGCTGAGGGGTGTGGCAGGGGACGATGGAGCAGCCATTTTTGGTTTTATATAACTCACCCTTCCTGAAGCGGCTCAAAGGGACCCAGACAAGTGGCTGTTTGTGTGAACAAACTTGCGAAACAACCTTCCTTCTTTCAAACGGCTGTGAGACATACAGGCCGTTTAGGTTTTAAAATTTGGGAATCGCTTTGATACACGGCTTTATTTGATAAAACTTTGGGCAAGGCAGGCAGATGAGTCACGCATGACCCTTGTTTCCATTTTTGTAATTACGTCATCATAAGGGCTCATGGCTTGTTTCATGTGTGCACAACAGACTCAGAGGCTTCACAGAAAGGGTTAACATCTCCCGCCTTCCATGTGACATTGCTGAAACGGTCATCATCAAATAGGGAAAAAAAGGCCAGTGATCAGGACTTTGATAATTACACATACTTTCCTAAGTTTCCAAAGAGAAAGAAATAGTATGGCAATTTGGTGGGGTTTCAAGATGGACACTCCGAGAGTAACAAGTGCTTTCCTCAACAGGACCAAAAAGCGTTTAGTGGAATTATTTCTTTTTTTTTAATTAATTAATTAATTTATTAAAAATTTCTTTTCCCTCCCCGCCACTGCCTCCCANGAGAGAGAGAGAGAGAGAGAGAGAGAGAGAGAGAGAGAGAGAGAGAGAGAGAGAGAGAGAGATTGGCCAAGAAATGCTTAGATTATAAAATGGCAGCAAGGTGATCTGTCCCCCAGCCCCCATCCATACCCCTGCCCCACATGTGCTTCACTCCTGAGGTGCTGCTGTCCCCATTTGGAACAAGGCTAGAACAATACCAGCTGTTACCAGCCACCACAAAGGCAGGGATGGAGCTTGGGAAGGGTTTAGGAAAAGCAGAGAATTTTTTTTTAGTAATCGAACCTTGAGGTTGAACTCTCTTTAGGGTCAAGTAGCCCCGTTCACAGCTTTAATCAATTAGAAGACAAAAGAAAAATCGATTCTGGGTTTGGCCTCCCTTGACTCAAACAACAAATGAGGTTGGAAAGATAAAGGGTTAAAATGGTTTAGGTGTTTTCTTCCACACATTTACTTATCTGATATTACCCCATCTGGAAGGCACTGATCTTACCTGTGGGGTCCCGTGGCTCACACCTCACGATTACAAGCAAACTCTAACCTTCTGTAATCAGATACTGACTTTGGCTTGGCTTTGCTCAGCCAGATTAGAACACTTTTCTCTTTAAAATAGATTCTCTCTCTCTCTCTCTCTCTCTCTCTCTCTCTCTCTCTCTCTCTCTCTCTCTCTCGTAGGAAATCTTGACTGCTGAAATTTAGTATTCATAATCCAGTGTTAGGCTGGCCTGGGAATCAGATTTTTAAAAATAAATCAAGTTAGTAAACACTGCAAAATGGGAAGTTGATTCTGGCTGTGGGATGAAGCTCAAATCCAGAGTGCTCAGAAAGTGTCACTGAGTAACCGGCCCAGCCACGTCTTGAACCTGTTTGCTCTTGACTTTCACCAAGGGGTCCTAACATTCGTCCTTCAGGTAGACGGGTGGGCACTAGTTCAAGATGATGTGACATCAGGCAGGAACACACAGTATGACAAACGCTCTGAGAAGTCTTAAACAAAAAACAGAATCCAGAAAACCTGTGCCTGTCTTCATGTCTGCCTCCCCTTCCCTCCCTCCTTCTCTCTTTTCTTCTTAAGCAGAATTCATGACCTGGGCAGAAGGAAAATAAGCAAACACAAAAAGGTGCAAAGAAAGAAACCAAAGGCTGCCAGTCTGCTGGGGATTGGCAGTGAATTGGTTAGGTCGCTTTGAAGACATCTGAACCGAGAAACCTTCCTCATCTTTTGACACTTTTGAAATGACACAATCTCATTCTTGCACATGGCTTGCAATGGCTGCTAATCTCTGACGTCATCCATACTGCCTCATGTGACGCTAACCTTTAGGACATTGTGCAGAAGAATAATAAAATCAAACAGCAGCACACACTTCTTTGAGGGGAAAAGATCCAATTTTTCATTAACATCTGTGATTGTTTTTTATTAATCATTTTGGCGAGCAGGGATGGGTTTCCTTGTGACGTTTTTGCATGTATGTCATTATACGTTGTTGTCATTATCTTTTTTTGTTTGTTTTCTGGAGACAGAGTTTCTCTGTGTAACCGCCCTAGCTGTCCTGGAACTAGCTCTTGCAGACTCAGGCTGAGTTCTCTGGGTACGTAATGAATTATGATGGTACCCCAAAATTTCCTACGTACAAAGGACCTTTCGGGAGCTCATTCTGGGTGGTCTTGTTTTACATTTCTAGGCATAGAGATTTGTAGGTAACACAGTGAAGGTGGGAATGGGTCAGATGTCATGCCAATGGTCACCTGCGGGTAGTAACTTGGAGGCAGGATTCAGAGTCTTGAGATACTCATCCTGTGGCCTGTGTGGAATGTGTGAGCCTAGAATTGTTTTAAGCTCTGTGGCTACCAAGTCTCTCCTCTTCATAGACCCCTTTAGACCTCTAACCTGTAGGGCAAATGCTCCCCGAGGTCCCTGTAGCACCAGCTTAATCTGCAGGTTTGGAATGTCATGTGGTGGGCTGGGACGAAGCGGACTGAGCCAAACAGGGGCCATGTTGTTTGAGCTACAGGAATGCCTGGGCACATCATTCCCAACAGTAGCTGAAGTAGGACACGCCAGGTAGAACCAGAAAGGGAGCCAGCACTGCAGAGGTGGCCTGTGGCTTTGCCCCTCGGTTCTGCCCTCCTCGAAAGCTGTCTGAGGGGTAGACGGGGAAGGCGGTAACGTGCAGAGAGCAGAGTCTGTCTCCTGACGCCTGCTTCTCACTCGTAGGGAAATGAGTGAGAAATGGCTTTTTTTTTTCTTCTGCTTAGGATTTCTCTATTTAGTGCTGCTTTTTAAACTCGCCCTTGGGCAATGAACAGAGCCCAGAGCCATACTAAGTGTCTTCAGTGCTGTGGAACTCAGTCCTCAGATTACCGTGTGAGCGGGGTGACCAGTGAGCCACTTCTTCCTCCAACCTGGCTCTCTTCCTTTCTCCCAGGTCCTCTCTCTCGGTACTCCTTTCTCTCTTGATCTCCCCCTCTCTGCACCTGTCTTTCTGAGTCTCCCCCTTCTGGGTCCCCCTTACTTCCCATGTCCCTGTCTCTCTCAGTTTCTCCCATCTGCCTCTCCTTTCTGCCGGTGGGAACCAAACCAGGCTCTATTCCTCTGTCAGCTTAGGCGAGTGTCCTTCATTGTCTGCCACAACTCTTCATCCATTGATCACTCTGGCCATTATATTATATTATTATGTTCCATGCCCTGACCACAGTTCTGATGTCTGCCTGCTTCTTCATGTGAGGTAATCCAGCAGCCTGTCAGTTGGGGGTTGTAGGAGGGACCACTTGGTGTTTAGCCAGCACCTATCACAGTGACTGGCAGTTGTTTGGTCCGGTGGGGGCCTGGTTTTACTGTGTCAGGATACTTCAATACTGCGTGTTTGCCTGCTGTGTTGTTTCTAGCCATTTGCATTCAGCTGCTTTGTCCTCTGACCTGAAGCCAGGCAGAGTGTTGAGGAAAGAGCTGTGTCTCCTGTCCCTGGGCTCTAGTCGTGGGCCCCCTGGCCATTTCTTTGGAATTAGACTTGGCATTGACAGGTGGTTTTCATGACCTCCTGGGGTAAGCTTTGATGACACACAGCCCCATGTAATCCTGGGCACCAAGGCACAAGTACTTATGATAATGACATCAAAGCCTGTAATCACAGGTAGCTGCTACTCTAGCCTCACCTGAGAGCGGTAGTTAGAAAAATTACTTTCCTCTGGTTGGCCAGAACCCCCGTATCATCAGCCCCTTGCTTCTGGAAGGGTCTGTCAAGTCTTGCCTTTGCCCAGAGACTGTTGATTCTAAAGCAGGCCAGGCCTGGCTAAATGTGCGGGGCTGGATCTGCCGGGCAGCAGCGTCTCTGGCCAGTGTCCCCGCAGGGCTCTTTAATTCTAAAGTAATAAGGCCAGGCAGGGCTTGCTAAGTTGATTTGACATTTTCTGTCCTGGCTTGGCCTGTGATGTCACCTGCTTTCCAGAAACATCCTATCCACAGCCCCCTAAAGTATCTAACATAATTTATTACCTATTCTAGTCTCCTGGTCAGAACTTTGCTAAGGAATGACTTGCGTAGCTCTAGCCTGCCTATTAGCCCCAAGCAGCGGCGGGTCCAACACAGGGAATACGGCTGGTGGAAAAGTACTTTTGTCTCTTTAGAGCATTTAGCGGTCATTATTTTCAGACATGACTTGGGGTCACCAACTAAGGATTCAGTTCATATGTATTCCATTTAAAAACTTTTGTGTTTTAATACCTAGAGTAATTTTCAAGCTAGCATAGGTTTCATTTTATTGATTATGGTATCTTTTCTACACTTGAACAATCATGGATTTGCTCATGTTTAATCATCCCCCCATTTATTGTTTTCGTGTCCCTCCACTTCCAGGGTGTGTGTGTGTGTGTGTGTGTGTGTGTGAGTGTGTAAAAGAGAGAGAGTTTTCACAAGGCAATATTCGTCTGAATGTGGTTTCTCTTGCTTAACACAATGCTGTTCGTGTCTTCCCATCCACACCACATCCATAGCTGAATAAAACCCTGCTGTGTACACGCACCCATGGCACAGCTCTTCCCAGTATGTCCTGGCACATCCTGTCACACATCTGAGCCACAGTTGAGCTGATCTTTACACACGGGACCTCAGTCAGTGCTCTGAAATCAAGCTGGCAAAGTTGAAATCGACTGGAAGGAAGTCATTGAGCTTGGTCCCCTAGTAGCACTATTTTCTTCCTTGCTTGGGAAACGTTCTTATAGCTACTGTCCAAGAAGAATGGGGCCATCACAGCCCGATGCTGCCGTGAGTACACCAGAGAGCCCAAGGTCATGGGCAGAGCAAATACCCACTGCACTTCAGACTTCTGATCTCCCCAACTCCCCATCCCTCCCCACCCCTCAGCACTGCAAGTGTGGATGTCACCACCAGACCTGGTGCATGCAGTGTTGGGGTTGAACCCAGGACCTCCACATGCTAGGCATGCACTCTGCCACCCAAACTCACTAGAAATTAAAAAAAAAAAAGCCACTACTCCTGGCTATTATTCCTGTCTGCTATAGACAGGAAGACATGGTTTGGATAGAAAAACAGACACTTGGCACTACTGGAAGCAAAGTCAGATTCCTGTGCCAGCTTTTCATTGTTTCTTGACAATTCAGACAGAGACGCTGTCTTACAGTTAAAGATGCTTCTGGCTAGAAGGTAATTTACTGTAGGTGCTCAATGGAAATGAAGCGTGAATCCTCCTCTAGAGGACACAGGTTCGATTCCCAGCACCCACATGGCGTCTCACAAGTCTGGAACTCCAGTCCCAGTGGATCCTGGGCACGGCACAGGCTTTGTGGGCACTGTGCACACGTGGGTACACAGCACTGCACATATATCTTCCATAGCACAGACACAGGTGCAGACCAACACGTGCACACATCCAAAAAAGGTTAAAAAATAAATTAGGAAAAAATAATGTTCCTTCTTGTTCTTATTTTATTTTATTTTTTTAGGTAAATTCTCTGGATTTCACTATTAGTCCCCCATTATTACTCTGCTCATTTGTTTGTTATTTTAGGTGTACAGTATTTTGCCTGCCTGTATGTCTGTGCACCGTGTGTGTACGTGATGCTTGTGGAGTTACCGACAGTTGTGAGCTATCATGTGGGTGCTGGGAATCAAACCCAGCTCCTCTGGAAGAGACACCAGAGCTCTTACTAGCTGAGCCATCTTCCCGTACACCAGCTGTTCAGTTCTTAATGCTGGGCCCTCGTTAGCATATTCACGATCCAAATTCTTACCCAGAGCTCGGCTGTTGAAATAGGAGCGGCGGCAGGGCTGCGTCCCCGGCACCCGGCCGCCCTCATGGCTAGCTTATGCCCAGAAATAATTACACGGAAACTGTATTCTTTCAAACACTGCCTGGCCCGGCTAGGTCCAGCTTCTTATTGGCTAGCTCTTACATATTGTTTTAACCCATTTCTAATATTCTGTGTAGCCCACGAGCTGGCTTACCAGGGAGGATCTTAACCTGCGTCTGTCTGGAGCGGGAGAATCATGGCGACTCCTTTACTAAGCTTCTTTTTCCCAGCATTCTCTTTTGTCTACTCCGCCTACCTAATTTTCTGTCCTATGAGGGCCGAGGCAGTTTCTTTATTATTAAGAAATCACTCCCACATCACTCGGCTGCTGAGGCCCTGTGACTATTAACCAGAGTTGGTAATGAAGTAACATGTTATTCTCCCAAAGACAATATTCAAACCGACAGAAATCTTTGAAAAGCATTTCTATCTTCCCATTCAGTTGAGACTGTGAATGCCGAAAGCCAAGGAATTATTGATAGCATCCTAGGTAACAGCAAAGTCAATGAATAATTGATCAGGGTGAATCAATCCTTCTGGAGGATGGTATTTGTCCCTCTCTCTCAGTGTGAAAATCGCCTCTGGCATATGCATCATGCCACTCAAGCACTGGGTGGTAGCTTTAACGTTTGAAAACAGTAGGGTTTTCTTCACTAATTGGATGAATCTTTCATTTTAGAATTGTTTATTCTTGACTACAAAAAAAAAATTCCAAAAACTATTGTCATGAATTGGTGCAGGGGCAAAAATAGCACAAGGCAGATGTATTCATCTTCTTTTTCTCCTCTCTCCTCTCCCTCCTCTTTTCTTTACCCTCTGCCCCCTCAGCTCTTTCTCTCTTTCTTTGATGTGGTCCCTTTGAGGTTTGAGATCTTTAACTCTCCCAGATTCCCTTTCTGTCATGGGCGTGTGGACCTCTCTAGAAAGGAGAGCACTCTGTGTACTACTCAATGAAGAAAGTATCTTCTCATGAAAAGGAGCCCAGCCATTGTGTCCTGCTGGAGGTTGAGTAGGGTAAAGGCAGGGCTATTGCAAAGCAGGAGGGATCTTGGGACTGGGCAGGGGAGGAGGACAGCATTTAGCAGCCTAGTATTTTATGGAGACTTGATGTCTTGCCACTGAGTGAATGTGTGTGCTGAGATGGGTGGCCATGCATAGCTTTCTGCAAGTGTTTGAAAACAATACCCAGAGACGTGAATCATTTACATATAATAGCATCTGCATTAAAAATACTCTGAGATATGCATTAAGCATGTGTATCTCTAGCTGCTAACAGCTTTTGCTATGCTGGAATATATATTCTTGGAATGGACTGTCTGGATAGGACAAAACACAGACTTTAGATAACTGCTGATTTTCTGTAACAGTCGACCACCCTATAATCTGTGGAATCCATTGAATACAAGGCTGGGAGTAGCTTTTTTTTTTCTATTTTTAATTCTTAATTCCTTTTCTTGTTGTATCTTTTACTTAATTCTCTCTTAGCTAAGACTTATAGCCACAGTAACAAAAAGCTCCTGACATATTCCTGTAGGCCAATATTTTCCTGAAGGGCAGAAAAAGTGAAAAAAATGAGGGTCAAACAACTCTAATAATTTATATTTGGAAATTCCTCATTGTGCTGGGTGGTTTTACATTAACATGACACAAGAGTGCTTTTAAAAGGGGGCTCTCCATCCATTCATCCATCCATCCATTCATCCATCCACCCGTCTGTCCGTCCATCCATCTATCCATCTACCTCCTATCTATCTATCTATCTATCTATCTATCTATCTATCTATCATCTATCTATCATCTATCTATCTATCTATCTATCTATCTATCTATCTATCTATCTATCTATCTATCTGTCTATCAAGACAGGGTTTCTCTGTGTAGCCCTGAAACTTACTCTATAGACCAGGGTAGCCTTGAACATAGAGATCCTCCTGCCTCTGCCTCCCTAGTGCTGTGATTAAAGGTGTGTGCCCCCATCGCCTGGCTCAGAAAAGGGAATCTCACTTGAGAAAAATGACCCCACCACATTGGCCTGTGGGTAACCCCATGGTACATTTTTTTCAACTAATGATTGATGTGGGAGGGTCCAACTCACTGTGGGCAGTACCGTCCCTGGGCTGGTGGTCCTGGATGCTGTAAGAAAGCAGACTGAGCAAGCCATGGGGAGCAAGCCTTATAAATGATTTTATATAGTAAATATTAACTCTCAGAGATTCATGGCAACATTTTTGAAAGAGGTGAGTTTCCAGAATTAGGATAAGGACAGATCATCTGATTCTTACAAATAGTACCCATAAAACCAACCCATTTGTATTAATTACTCCCTGCTAGTAGCTTATTCTGAGGGAACCGTGTTTTCTATAGGAAGAAGCTATAAACCAGAATAGTGTCATTTTTGATATTTTTCTGAAATATCCCATTATCAACTCTCCCTTGGACTTTTCAGTAAAATGTCCAAGCAAAGGTAGTCTTGAGAAGGAAAATGATGTCTTGACTCTTGAATCTAGAATGTGAGTTGGTAATGATTCAAGGAAAATTTTTATTCTGGCATTATCACCTGTGGTTGTGTGGCTATAAGTGAGTTTTAACTTCTTCCTCCTTTAGAGAAAATGATGTTAACTCTAGCTCACACGTGAGAGTTGCTTCACATAAGCCATGAATGTATATATGTAAAGCACTTGGGACTTGGCACCTAAGAAGAACTCAGACACTGGCTGTCAGGGTTTTAGATGCACGGGTAGGCGTGCATACGGTGATGGCTAATTTCCATTTGCATCTTTCTTTCTGCTACCTGTGTGTCCCCACCCTGTCACACATTAGGTCAAGGACAGTGTCCCTGCTGAACCCTTCCTGTGAGGAAGCACGTCTGAACTGGATAAGGGGAAAGCACTTCAGGGTAGCGAACGAGGATGGTGTTTGCTGCTATTTGTGGCTCTTCTCACTGTCAGTTGCCTAGGAGATCACTGGCAAAATTCCAGCAATCACTAGCACCATTTCATCCTACGAAGGCAGGGCTGTGGCTGATCTAGTGACAGTCATTAAACACAGCTCAGGGAAGCGTCTTCATAGATTTCTCTCTCCTTCCCTTTCCTTGTTACCTGCTCATCAGTAAACTGAAGGACAATTGTTTCTCCCAAACTCGCCATAAACTCCCCCATGTCTGCAGTTCAGTTAACCCATTCCTGTCAAAGTCAAAGCAACCGCAGGGTGTTTGTTGGTGGGGACAGGGAAGTTCTCTATTTACAACAAAGTCCACACAATTCTGTTTATCTCTTCATCTTATGATTTGTTTTAAATCAAAGTTCATTAGCAGAGAGCAGTGAGGAGATAATTTTTCCTTCATGATTACAGAACTTAAACTTTTTTTCTTTTACAGGTAAGTGAGCCTGGCTCTGGACAGCACTTGCTCTCTTCCCGTCTGGCCCTTGCTCGTGTGGCCGTGGTGTGGACTTAGACTCGCCAAGGCAGTTGGATGACTCTTGTTTTGCAGGGGTTATGGTGCTATCTGTGTGTGTGGTCAAAGAGATGGTAAGTGTTTGTTTTCCATCTCCGCGTCTTGGAGCTCTCGATCTGGTGGCTCTGTCGGTTTGGTTTAAGGGGCGTCTCTAGTTGGTACAGGCGGAAGGATGAGCGTTGAGGCTTCTTGTGAAGGACGCGTCACATCCAAAGTCAGTTTCTCTGACTGGTCAGTGGTTTAGAGCGCCCGTGTTGTAGAGTGTTACATGCTGCATCTGAACAGTTTGGAACGGAGCATGGTGTTACCATGCAGGGACGGCATCTTCTCAGCTTAAAGAGAAGGTCGTGATTTGGCTGTAAGTGAATGGAGTGAGGTTCGCTTATGTGTCCAAATATTACCCCTCTATTTAGAAGGAAATCTAGAGATGCTTGTTCATAAGGAAGATGAGGTCCTATTGCATTAACTGTTGACGTACGCGGCCATTGTGAAAGACTTTAAAATTTAAGTGGTTTAAAAATCTGACACAAGTGTGACTGTTCATGTCATGCATGGTTGCTAGCTCCCTACAGAAAACATGACTCGGAGTCCAGCCTGTTGGCTTAGTGCTTAAGTTTACAACCATCCTCTCTGAATAACTGACATTGAGAGGGTAAAGTTCTTGGTGGGATTTTCATTGTTTGCATGTATTGGTGGAAAACATATGGGCATGGGTGTTTATTGGAATGCGTATTTTCAGATGGTCACCCATAGAAAGAACCCATACATGCTGGTTTCTTATTCCTTAGGGTTTCACCTCTAGGTGATATTTATAGAGGTACTGCCATGACCTTTAGGAATTTAGCAGCCATATTTCCGGAGACATTCATGGTTCGGTATTCCAGGTGATGACTTACCTCAAAGGGATTTTTTTTTCCTTTGAAGAGATTGTGTCCAGATGATCTGATCCTTTGAGGTTATAGCTGTCAGGCTGTTATCTGGGGGACAGCATTGTAACAGGAGATGAATACTGCTCCACACCTCATAAGCTTTCGGCCCCCTCATTCCTAAGCACTAGACACAAGTGTGATTAAATGCTTTAATTTACCAGTAGTTATTATTTTCAAATATTTAACCTCTTTCCCATTAATTATCTACAGAGAGCCCTTTTCTGCTTAGAGGAATAGCCTTTGAAAAACTTGGACATAGACCGACATAGGCATTCCAGTGGGGTATTGGGGGGATTAAGTGTGAAGCCCAGACCCACAAACCCTTCTGTGCTTTGACCCAATGAGAGCATGGCATCAGTTGCTGATGCCATGGCTTTTACTTGCATTCTCTGGGGTACGTATATTTAATTCTGATTCGAAGCAAAGTTGTGTCTGCAGCATTGTCACACAGAAACCCACAGCTTTTTGATCTGAGACGGAAGATCAAGGTTCTCAGATGGAGCGTGTAGGTTCTGGGGTGGAGAGTGGGGGAGGGGATGCTTGCAGAGCTTCTCTGGAGTCCCTGGCGTGTGTTTGCACAGTGTGCCACCTGTGTTACCATTGTTTTTAAAGATTTATTTCATCTCTGTTGTGTATGTGTTTGTACACGAGCATACACACCTGCATACCTGTGTGCTGGTACCACGGAGACCAGAAGAGGGTCTCGGATGCCCTGGGGTTGGAGTTACAGGCAGTTATGACATGTCCTCTTCAGTCCTCTGAAGAGCAAGTGGTGCTTTTAATCACTGAGCTCTCTCTCTGGCCCCGTCTGTGTTGTTCTGTAACAGGGAACTGATGCTGACTGCTCAGCCATGCTCCCTGGTCCTAGCTGGACCCTCTCACTAGCCTTTGCAACCTGACAGTCTCCTTTATCCTTTAAGTGATGACACTAGGTGGGAAGGGAAACTGAGTTTGCACACTGTCCTGCAGCAGTGAGCATTTTCACCTGTTTTATTCTTTACACAAAAGCGGAACCCTCTCAGCTCCTTTCCTCTGCTATGCTCCTCTGAGGGAGTGGATTATTGCTGCTTCCGGTGAAGGATGACTTCACTGAGTGAAGAAACTGGATCTAGACGGCAGGAAAAACAGTTTTTTCAGGGACTTGCTCCATGGAGCCACCTTCTGTTATTCACCGTTGTGCCACAATCAGCGATATGACTTGTTTGGGATCATAACCCATGCTCATAGGTCTTTGCAAGTCAGGGTTGCAGAGTTAGTCTTTTCTAGAATGGTAGGTTCTGGAAACCCAGGAGTCCTAAGGGAATGTGGAAGTTAGGAGATGAAATGAGGAGAAACTAAGGACTTTGGGGGCATCCCCTGCTCTGTGAATCCAGGTGTCATCATGAGAACATGGCCACATTGCCTTTCAGACAGCTTAAAAAGTATCAGTTCATATAATGATGAACTCTGAATTATGGCTAATATATGATATACTGCCCTGGCATGTAACAGTCATATAACAGTCTAAGAGCTAATGCTTAATTTGAACAAAAATTGACCATCAAAGATAAATATATTGAAATTCAAATAATTCCTGGTAGCTAAGAATAAGATTTTTTAAAATATAAAGTTGTCGGGAGATGAAAGGAAGAATTTCTGTCTAATTAAATGCCACTTCTTTCAAATTTCATGTGTCTGTCATATATTTTTTTAAAAAAATCACACATTTTGTAATCATTTAAACCACTGTGTACAATAGCTTTGTATATTCACAATTCAAGATTTTCTCCCCACCTTTATTAATAATTCTATAACACCACAAGTGTGGAGAAGAAAGTGACCAACGAATCCCATCAGCTGTGGTTGAACAATGATCAACATTTGGTCATAATTGCTATTTGGGAGGGGAGATAATGAGATACTTCTAAATAAGCGTCAGGTGTAATGGCATTTGCTTCTGCAGGCTTCGCTGAATGTGTCTGGAAAGGGACGTGTCCTTACGTCACTCTTACGTCACAGAAGTTGGCCCTTCTCCCTCTGTCTTCGCCAACACCTAGTCTCTATTCACCTCTCTTTGAGAGGCACAAGATGCACTGGGCTTTCAATTGGTGTCCAGATCAATTTGTAGTAACAATATCCAGTTTGTGTCTTTTAAATCTTAAGTTCAGGGTAGTTCCGGCTCTTCCCCTTCCCATGCCTTCTTGATCTGCAAACATTGAAGATGGTCATTTTCTGTTTTGCTCCTTTCATTCCACTGGCTCCTCGAGTTCCTTCCTCTGTCCCCTTACAGCCCTGCAGCCCAGAGGTCGAATCTGAAAGATGCAATGCACTATTTTCGACTCCTCAGCTGTGCCGCATAGACAAGGCTCTGACAGATGCTCTTAGTATCCCAAACACACTTGTCTGGCTACTTCATTCCACTCTTCAGATGGGCTCCTTGCTAGGAGAGTCAAAAGTAATTACTTTCAAGATGCCTTTTGTTGCCCATTAAGCATTCATTATAATTAAATCTTCAGAAAGAGACACTGACTCCAATTACTTGGAACATAGCATGCCAGGAACAGAGGGGACGGACCCTCGGTCTCTCGTTGGCCGTGCCCAAAGCCAGCTGCGGTCATGCATCCATTGCAAGCTTTCAGGTATAAGTTCCAGGCAGCATAATGTGGAAGTCAGTGGTGCCGTCTTTACTAGTGCTGTGACCTTTTATACACAGGTCCATGTGTTGTGGTGACCCCCATCCATAGAGTTATTCTCATCGCTAATTCATAGCCGTAATTTTGCTCCTGTTATGAGTTGTAAAGTAAATATTTTTGGAGATAGAGGTTCACCAAAGCGGTCATGGGCCACAGGTTGAGAACCACTGCTTCAGGTGGAACATGAGTATGGCGAAGTTGCTGTCCCTTCCTGGATGACCTCAAGAAACTGGCTCGCTTCTCTAAGATGCCTCAGTCTCCCCATCTTTACAGTGATCATGGCAACAAACCTAGACCTTGTGGAGTGTTTAGGACAATGGTTCTCAACCTGTGGGTCGCAACCCCTTGGGGGTCAAAGGACCCTTTCACAGTTGTGACCCAAGACCATCAGAAAACACAGATATTTACATTATGATTCATAACACAGCAAAATTACAGTTAGGAAGTAGCAATGGAAATAGTTTTCTGGTTGGGGTCAGCGCAGCATGAGGGACTGTATCAAAGGGCTGCAGGGTTAGGAAGGTTGCAGACCACTGACCTAGGAGGACAAGTGAGAGCATCCTGCCCAAGGGCCCCCATAGCTGTGGCACTTGGGAAATGCCGTCCCCTTTGCTTGAAGTGTCATCTCTTCTGTTTATGGCTCATGACAGCCACTGTCACTTCCTCTTATTAAAAACATCATTAGAAGTTCTAGCTGATAAACACATTCATGAATTACAGTCCCTTCATATTTAGGTTTCTTGCGCTAAAAATGAGTATGCAATTTAGCAAATGTTTTTTTATCTAAAATCATCAAAAAAAGATTTTTTTTTTTGCGATAAGGTCTTAGTATATAATCTGGGTTGGCCTTAAATGTAGAGCCATCTTCTTGTAGCTGCAGCACAATGCTGGAGCCATGGGCCATGGATGTATTACTGCCAAAACTGGCAACTTCTGAAGTGTGATTTTTAATCATCACCTAGCGGAATAACAACAGAAGCACTGTCAATTACGTTTGCTTAGTGTGTGTGTACATTGATGTATATATACACATAGATATTGAAACAGATGTATACATGTGTGTGTATGTATGTGTATATACATCTATACATGAATTTTGGTAATGAAACCTTCATATGTCATTGATTTTTCTTTTCTATAATGAGCATATAGTAATGATGATGTTAGTCATAAACATTACCCAGAGAACTCTCCTTCAAGCCATATGTCCTGCCAAGAGTACAACCTAGATTAAACTCTGTGAGTTTAATGAATCATGGAGCTAGCGCCACTCCCTGTTTCCAGATATGAAGATTGATAGCAAGTGTCACCCTGCTAGAAGAAAGATCCAGACGGTGATTGGGGTCTGTGTGGCGCTGGAGCCCCACTCTGTCTACTGTGTAATGTCCTTGTGACATATCCCTAGTCAGAGGACTGACGCCTGTTGGCTAATAGAGTCTGTTACCATGGGGAGGAGTCAGTGTCTGTGTCTGTGATCTGAATTTCTCTTCTGTCTGTGGCCGTGTGAACTGTCCCTGAAGCCCTGCCTCATCCTTGATGGCTCAGAGTGCTTTGTCACTAGAGCTAAGAACTATGCAGGTGGCCAAAAGGTTGTTTTTTTTTTTTTAAAGCGATTATTTTGATCAAGGCTGGAATATTCCACAGACATTTAGAAAATTATTGTGTCCTCATTTAAAGAACTGATTTTAGGGACTGGAAGTATAGTGTTTATATACTCAGTGGGTAGAGTGTTTATATACTCAAGACCCTGACTTCAAACTGCAGCACCAGAAAAGCAAAATGAAATAATAAAATAAAAAAGAGGATCGAGTTTCATTTTCTAATTGTTGTCCCTTACCTGAGGAACCTGCACTGTGGTCTGTGGCATGAATAATAAAAACCCAGAGACAGATATCAGGGATCAACCTGAAAACCAGAAAAGCAAAGCAAACAAGTCACTAGAGAAGTCTTACCTCTACCAAGGCTGGGCAACCGTAAACTAAACAGACTAAGCCTCTCTCTCTCCTCTCATTTTATATTCCCTCTAGTGCTGGGATTAAGGGTGTCGGCCAACACCACCTGGATTTATTTCTGTGCTGATTTTGTGTAGCCCAAGTTGGCCTTGAAGTCACAGAGATCCATCTGACTCTGTCTCCCAAATCCTGGGACTAAAGGTGTGTGTCACCATTACCTGACCTCTAGTGGCTTTAGGTTTGCCTTTGGTCTTCAGGCAAGATTTATTTATCAAAATACAACTGATAAACCACTACAATGTGTGTCCTGTGTCAAGAAAGTATGTCCCTTTAAGAAGAGAGTTCCTTGCCTTCTGGTGTCAGAGCCCAATTCTTAGTGTCTTAACCCCACCCACTTTGCCCTGCCTTAGCTGTCCCTCACACCTCACCTCTCCCTCCAGTTACAGCCCTCTGGCCTCTCCATCCAGTCCTCCCCCAGTTGTCTCTGCATTCAAAGCTCTCGTGAATCCATCGATTTGGGCCCGGAGAAGATTTCAAGATTGTTGGGAAAGAATACTTGGTGTCAGTCTTTTTGTGGTTTGATGTCGATGAAACTGCATGATTTAAGGGATAGGTCCTCGAAAGGGAAAGTTTTTAAATTATCTTTCTTATCCAAGATAGACCACATCATGCAGAATAGTCGTTCCAAGAGACTATTCCGCTCCAAGAGAGGAATAAGATGAGCACACACTTAATTGAGAACTGGGGTATCATGAATGAGTGTGACAGACAGCGAAGGAAGGCCTTCAGCTCCTCTTGGAAAGACCTCAGGGGAGAGATGCTGACTGTGGTGACGGACTTGGGAATCCAAAGGCTGATTGGAAGAATGGGAGGATGCGGAGGAAGACCCATGAATCAGCATCTTCAGACCATGCAGGACCTCCTCCACACAGCGGGAGTTTGCCTGGGCAAGATTAGGGTAGTCAACGGTCCAGCATGGTTGGAGGAGGGGCTTAGGGTGCCCCACCCGAAGCTGAGTTGCTGTTGGCAATTGAGGGCTGTTGGGGAGGAAGAGTCAGGTGGTTGTTTTTGTTGTTGTTTGGTTGTTTGTTTCAGGGAAGTATGTTGATCATTAATGGACCCCCCACATCCATACGTATACTGGCAACACTAATTTGACTTTAGCAGGTTATTTAAAAAGTAAAAACCACAAAAGAAAGGGGGGGCCTAGGGGAAGAATGGGGGTGGATTTGGCAGGGAGGCTGGGGAGTGACTATGATGAAAAGAGTTCACTGTGTATGTGCATGAGAAGAACTGAAACGATCCTACAAAAACATCCAAGTTCCTTCTGCGTGGAGGAGTCCACAAAGCCTGGAGCACTTCTGCCTGGGAGGAGTCTTTCTCGTTGCCACAGTTTGCCCCTCTCTACCTTCTTATGCGCCTTCTGTAGGATAGGGCCTGGAATGTGTGGAGCATCTGAACAGACTTGGAACCAATTGCATATGTGTAGTTTTTCCTGCATAAGGTATCTGGTACATTCATCCTTTTGCCGTTCCCACCTTATCCGCCCACAGGTTGAAGCTCTTGCTTCTCTGTCAAGCTTAGCCAGTTCTTTCTGTTGAAACCCAGAAACCTGATCTGAGTTTAGTGAAGATGATTGACAACTGCTACATATGTCACCACTTCAAAGAAGATTGACTTGCGAATGAGATGAACAGCTTGGGCAAACTTGTTATCAGACCTGAACAACCTTGTCTTGTTCCTGATTTCAGTGGGATCTCTGGGAGTTTGATGTCGACTGTTGACTTGCTGTATATTGCTTTTATTATGCTTAGGTATGTGCCTTGTATCCCTGTTCTCTCCAAGACCTTTATCCTAAAGGAATGTTGTATTTTGTCGAAGGTTTTTTCAGCATCTAATGAGATGATCACGTTGGGGTTTTTTATTTGTTTGTTTTTTGTTTTGCTTTTGTTTTTTTTTTCAGTTTATTTATATGGTAGCTTGTATTGACAGGTTTTCCTATGTTGAACCATCCCTGCATCTCTGTGATGAAGCCGACTTGATCATGGTAGATGATGGTTCTGATGTGTTCTTGGATTTGATTTGCTTGTATTGAGTATTTTTGCATCAGTGTTCATGAGTGAGACTGGTCTGTAATTCTCTTTGTCAGTAATGTCAGTGTGGTTTGGGTATCAGGGTAATTGTAGCCTCATAAAAAGAGTTTGGGAATGTTCCTTCTGTTGTGTGGAACAATTTGAGGAATATTGGTATTAGTTCTTCTTTGAAAATCTTGTAGAATTCTGCACTAAAACCATCTGGTCACAGACTTTTTTTGCTTGGGAAACTTTTGATGACTGTTTCTATTTCTTTAGCAGTTATAGGTCTGTTTAATTTGCTTATCTGGTCTTGATTTAATTTTGGTAAATGATATTTATCCAGAAAATTGTCCATTTCTTTGAAGTTTTCCAGTTTTGTGAAGTGTAGGTTTTTGAAATATGGCCTAATAATTCTCTGGATTTCCTCGATGTCTATTGTTATGTCCCCCTTTTCATTCCTGATTTTGTTAATTTGGATATTTTCTCTCTGCCTTTTGGTTAATTTGAATAAAAGTAAAAGTTTGTCTATTTTGTTGATTTTCTGAAAGAACCAACTCTTTGTCTCACTGATTTTTTAAATTGTTTTCTTTGTTTCTATTTTGTTGATTTCAACTCTTAATTTGATTATTTCCTGCCATCTAGTCCTTCTGGGTGAGTTTGCTTCTTTTTGTTCTAGAGCTTTCAGGTGTTCTGTTAACTCACTAGTGTGGGATTTTTCAAGTTTATTATGTAAGCATTTAGTGCTATGAACTTTCCTCTTAACAGTGCTTTCATTTTGTCCCAAAAATTTGGGTATGTTATGTGGTCATGTTCATTGAATTTTAGAAAGTCTTTAATTTCTTCCTTGACTCATTGGTGATTCAGGTGAACATTGTTTAATTTCCATGTGTTTGTGGGTTTTCTAAAATTAGTGTTGCTGTTGAATTCTAATTTTAAGCCATGGCGATCGATAAGATATATGAGGTTATTCCACTTTTTTTTTTAATCTGTTGAGGTTTGCTTTGTTACCAAGTATGTTGTCAATTTTTGATAAGGTTCCATAAGGTGCTGAGAAGAAGGTATATTCTTTTATGTTTGGATGGAATGTTCTATAGATATCTTTTAAGTCCCTTTGAGTCATAACCACTGTTAGTTTCTTTATTTCTCTGTTAATTTTCTGTCTGGCAGACCTGTCTAGTGGTAAGAGTGGGGTACTGAAGTCTCCGACTATTAGTGTGTGAAGTTCAATGTATAATTTAAGCTTTAGAAGTGTTTCTTTTACATAAGAGGGTGCCATTATATTTGGGGCATAGATGTTCGGTATTGAGATTTCCTCTTGATGGATTTTTCCTGTGACTAATATGAAATGTCCTTCTTTGCCTCATTTAATTGATTTTAGTTTGAAGTCTATTTTGTTAGATAGTAGGATAGCTACTCCAGTTTGTTTCGTAGGTCCGTTTGATTGGAAAAATTTTTCCCAACCCTTTACTCTGAGGCGATGTCTGTCTTTGAGGAAAATTCTGATTCTTGAAATTCTTTAAGAAGTTCATAGAATTTATTTTGATTGTATTCTTCCTCTCACTTCTTCCCCATTTCTCCTGCCCACCCACCCAATTAATTTGGAAGACTACATCTGGGCTGTGGGACCTTCTGAAGGCACAGGGACATCTCACTCAATCTGGTCTTCCCTGCAGTGTCCTCAAGGCCGTGTGAATGGGGACTTTGTGAGAACAAAAATAAGCAGTGGTTGAAAGAACTGCCACTTTACACACTGTGACTGGGATTCTAATATGGCTGGACTTTCAGTTAACTCTCTACTGCAACAAGTATAGGGCATTGAACTCTGTCACTGCGTTACCACGAAGTGCTTAGGAAATCTTCCTCTGTAACTTAGGTGTTTTAGCTGCAGGTAGATTTCGCTGCCTTGGTGCTTTGATGACATTCTGTGGTAAGTGTGTGGATGATGGTCTGCCCGGCAGAATCAGGCCTTTGAGATTTTACCCAGTATTTTTAAAAATGGGGCTGGAGAGATGTCTCTGTACCAAGAGAGCTTGTGGTCCAAGCAGGAAGACCTCAGTTTGACTCCAGAGCACTCACATAAATGGATAGGCGTGGTGGCTCTAGCTCGTGCGGGCCTAATGGCTGGAGAAAGAAGACTCTGGAGCCTGTTGGGCGCCAGTTGTAGCTCCAGGTTCAGTGGTAAATGCTGTTCCCAAGGAAGAAAGGTGGAGAATGACAGAACAGGGCACACCACGACATTGTCCTCTGAACGCCACGGATGCATGGGCCTATACACTCACACACATGTATGTACAGATGCCACACATGATTTTTTTAGATGATGGACAGCAGATACACAATTTTACTTCAAAGTCTTCTTTTTTGGAGCACCGGTAATGCTCAGGTGAGTCTCTTTTAACACGTGCTCATCATAAAGAAACTGTCTTCATGGCTGTGGGTTTGATTTTATTAAATTCTTTGGACTGCGATAGCTTCTGAGGCTGTGAAGGGCAATTGTTGTAATCCCACGTGGAAAGTTCAATCTGCCCTCTGACTCAAGGACAGAGAGGAGAAAAGGTCTGGGGTTGGGGGAGGTAGGAATTGGAGGGAGCAATTTAGGACAGAGCACTGGGGCAGAGAGGCAGAGGAGCGATTTGGAGAGAGATTGTGGGTGGATTGTCAGGCGTCTGATGGCGATAATGGTTGCTCCCACAGGGAAAGCCACAACTGCAGGAGGAAAAGCCTCTAAAAATATTTTCTTCCTCTAAGAGATGCCGAGAGCACTGTGTTTGCAGAGATGCAGGGGTGAACGTTCACGGGTGATTTACAGAGGCCGTTTCGTTTTTTTTCTGAGCAAACCGTGCCTTCGTTGATGGATGTGACTCCTGGGATTATCATTTAATAACATACATTTCAAACTTTGGAAAAGAAAAATCTTCTTGGTAAGACGGTGGAGGGGACCGGAGAGCCTGGCTCAAAGTAGACGGCCGCTGTGCAAAGCAGATGAACTTCTTTGAGACCTGGCTATGGCTATTCAAAAGACCCCTTCTGGTTCCCTGGGAGAATGGCTAAGTGAGGCCATGCCCAGCAGTGTCACTATGAGGACCCAGCATAGAGACATGACCAGGCAGAGTGGCATTCAGCATTTTGTTTCTTACAGATTTATCAACCCAGAAGAGAGAACTGTGAGTGCGTGGCTTTCCAGAACTGTAGCCTGTGTGTTTTCTACAAATGGCTTTGGAAAATCAGGCTCTTTTGATAGAATTAAGTATGTACCAATACAATCTTGGGCACGGGTTTTGACGATGACATTGGGAGGTCTTGTGTCAGACACATTTTTATCATAAGTACTTGGGCAGCGTGTTTTGTTTTTAATTATTATTAGTTTTTTAAAGTCTGTGTTGTATTAAAAAAAAAAAGAACAAATTCTTCCTGGACCAAGTCCTTCTTGGGACTAAACAGTGGTGCTGGCCTAAATTTTGGTAAATTAGAAAAAAGACAAGGATACGATAGTAAGAGTGGGTGGGACCGGGAGACTTGGGCCGTCTCCATCCATCTGCCCTTAAGCTGCCTCTGAACAATGGCTTTTCCCCACCTGGCAGGCCTCGTGACTTTCTACTTTGGAAATTAGGATGAGCTAATAAGCATTTGAATCAGAGGCTGCAGAAGGAGAACCAAATGGGGGTCCAGTGTGTCTCTTATCTTGGCCAGAAGTTGCTCCTGCCTTTGAAGTAATTAAAGTTGAATAAATTGAGCCATAATAATAAAAGGGAAAGCTACTGTTATTAGCAAGGATTTCTGTCTTGTAGCCATTCTGCAGAATAGTTAGCAGATTAGATTTCCCCAGAGATTGAATATGCGGCAGGTTTCTAATTATGGGGAAAATTAAATACATACATATATGGAAGAATGCATTTAATTTTCTCCACTTGTCTTAACAATGCATTTTTTTTTCTTTTTTGAGTTTTCTTCGGTTGCTTGGATCCAACCAATCGCTCCAAATATCAAGAAGGGCTTCATTCATAATTCTGCTATCTTGAGTTGTACAGTCTGATTATGTATGCTTAATATAAGGAAAAATTTCCCTATGTCCTGTGTTAGTCCATTTATTGTTACCATGATGAAATACTTGAGGCAACATGTTCTATAGATTTCTTCTGACTCCTGGCCCTTGAGAAGTGAGATCAACATGCTACACCTGCTGTTGTCTTTTTACCAGCAGGACCCCGATGCTCTTCAAGACCCTACACGGCAAGAGACAACCGTGTATTCTGTTATTCTGTTCTTTCTCCATCTTCTAAAATGCCACCCATATTTGATCCGTTGGGCTTTTCCCTCATAGCCTGGCCCACTCCTCATCACCTTTAAATAGAGACCAAACTACAGCCTGTGAGCCCTTGGGGAGGGGCACACTCAAATAATGATCCTTTGATGCCCTAGTACTTGTCTGAGCTGGCAGATACTGCCTGGGACTTTATTTGGGGAATCCCTTGGACTCTAGTGGTGACCAGGGACTATAGCAAGAGGAGCTCCGGGCTGAATGCTGTCCTGGCCCCTCCCCGGTAACACCATCCACAGGTACAGAAAGCTTTTCCACATTCGTTCATTCCACACTGAAGTCTGTTGGCCCTGGACATAGAAATTAGCAGCAAGCAGTGTCGCCATCCTTGAAATCAGAGAGCAAAAATGAAAAGAAAAGAGAAACCTAGACACGCCAGGGAATTGTCCTTAATTTGATGACAGCAGCGATAAGCGCACCTATGAAATGCTTTTTGGAAAGGGATTTGCAAGTTAATTATTAAAGATGAGCCTTTGGGGGTTTCCGAGGAACTCACCAATAACGGTTGCATCTGTGCTGGAGGCTCGACTCTTGGGGCTCTTATCGGCTCCACTTCATAGTGGAATTCTGTACTTGCAGGTGTATTTTCTCCTCTTTATAAACCTCCCTCCATCCCTTATGCTGGGATTTTTTAGTAAGATTATAGGAGTTTCCTGTCTGAGTCATCTGAATGTTACAACTGAATGGAAGACCCCATGCCTTCATTACTGGGCTTGAGTAGGACTCTGCTCTGTGGTATCAACAGGAACCCCAGGTGCATGCTGGGAAGCTTTTCAGGGCAGGGGAACTCAGACTCCCTAATGAGAAACATGTGCCCTGGGCTATCTCAGTGTGCATGTTCCGCGTGTTCCAGGAGGGCAACCGGAGGATATTGTAGAAGCTGCTTCTTCAAACTCATTTGTTTGCCAAGCATGCAACTCTGTGTGGAGCTTTTGAATCAGCTTTCCAGAACATTCCCTGGTAATGGTAGCACCTCTACCATGAGTTGAAAAATTCCGGAACAATGGGAATGAGCCTGAATATGGTATCCAAGTTTAGTTTAGAGGACGTGGACACCGAGGCCCCAGGAGTTGCTTTGACAAACACAGGAGGGTACCTTAGAATTACCCTGTCATTCCACGCCCCCCTGTAGTGTTGTTTGCCACTGACCTGAACCTTGTGACTTTGTGGGCGCTTTTTGTGGGAGCGATGGGGGCCATCTGCCCTTGACAAGGAACCGGTGACAGGATTTGCACATTTCTGCTTCCATGGAGAACACATTGCTAGGTTTCGTGGGCTTTGTTGCAATGATACAGCTGTCTAGACATAAAAGCCTTGCTAATTCAGTCGGGATCCATCTTATTCCACTAGGATGCCTTTGAACGATTTCAAAAAGCCAACCCCTGCCTGAAGGTCATATATGCCATCCAGTCCCTATACCACCTGAAGTTATAGTTTTATGTAGTCGCTCAAAAGAATCATGCTCACCAGAATGTGTGGAGTGGAGGTTCCTGCATCATAAGGTGTGTGTTTATTGCATATGCTTGAGAACATGTTCCAAAATAACTAAGAAATAAAACCTTCATGGCTGATGAGGTGGCTCAGCAGGTAAAGGCGGTTGCCACTGAGTCCGATGGCCTGAGTTTAATCCATGAAACACACAAGTGGAGGAGAGACTGTACTTCCCACCGTTATCCTCTGACCTCTCAACCACCCACAGCTCATTAGTTATTAATTAAAAACAGATTGCTTCACCTTTTCCTAATATGGCCAGGAAATTTTTTTTTACATGGTTAGGGATAGTTTTCACTCATTTCAAAACAACTGTCTTCAGCAGACCAAACCAAGTATCAGGAGGATGGGAGAGCAAGGATGGAGAGCATGCCCTATGATTCTTAATCATAAATTTTTATTACAGATGTAGATGGATCAAGCACATTAGTCACTTATGTGTGACATTTATCCGCATAAATCATGGGTTTAGGCAAAGGAACATTGTACCAGCTCAGTGGTTCTCAACCTGTGGATTGTGATACCTTTATAGGTCAAGCAACCCTTTCGCAGAGGTCACCTAAGATCATTGGAAAACACACTTATGGGTCTTGGCTACAGGCAATTTTCTGGATTGGTGGTTGACATGGGAGGGAGGGCTCAGCCCTCTTGGGAGGTGCTCCTGAACTGTGTGAGAGAGATAGAGCGCTGAGTGAGTCAGTTAGCATCATTCCTTCGAACCTCAGCTTCAGTTCCTGCCTTCACATTCCCAGACTTGATTTCCTGCCCTGCGTCCTCCATGATGGACTGTGGCCTGTAAGCTAACAGAACCCTTTTCTCCACACATGGCTTCAGTCAGTGTCCGTCACAACAGCAGAGGCAAATGTGTGCTTGCCTACACTCACCGGGTAGTGTCTTGTGCTTGTCTACCTATTCCAAAGGGTTTTTCTTTTTTCTTTTTTTTTTTTTCAGTTTCAACAATATTCTTCTCTCGTCTGTAGTCTAATAATTTCTTAGCTTTCTGTTCTGGGTGCCCTTTATAACAAATACTCCAGATGTTGGGGACCCTTATTCAACCTGTCTTGCATACTGTAGACAATTGTGATCTCATCTAACGGTCTAGAAGGACAGCGGGCTTCAGATTTGCTCCAGATGTTAGCATCTTCCAGACACTCATCTACTCTACACCAAGAGCCTTCCCCAGAACTCCCATCTGACTTCTTTTGGTAGCTGTTGGTCCTGAGCCTCTGGTTGTTACAAGCAGAGGGAATGAAATGGCATGCCTGTTGGGTTCTGATGACTTGGAGTAAAAAGGAATAGATACTGCACAGGTACTTCACCTTCTGCTGTGTCTCCGTGAGCTTGATCATGCTGAGATTCTCAAAGACTGCTGGAGAATCTCTGGATTCCCTGGATGGGGGGGGGGGGCTCAGTGTCGTGTGTGACCTGTCTGGTTAGTCTCCTTTGTGCTCTGTAGAATTTCATAGCTGCACTTCAGTTCCTCTCTGGAAAGCACAACTCCAAACCGCCAATCACATCTCAAACTCCATTAAGGCCAGAGTTGAGTTTAATATCTTTACCTCAAAATCCCAATTCCCCTACTTCCCACTCCATGAGTCATTTGAACTAAAGCCCCGAGGGCTGCCTTCACTGTTGAAGTCGTCCCCTCCTTCTGTCCAGTCTCCTTTTATTCTTTCCTCGTTGTACCTTTGTCACCTTGGACTTGAATTTTTGGTGACTTTTAACCGCTCTGTCTCTCTACCATACTTCAATTTACCTTGAAATTTCTTCTTCACCTTTACCAAGTAAACTTTCCAAAGTTAGTTATGTGTCCTTCCTTCCTTCCTTCCTTCCTTCCTTCCTTCCTTCCTTCCTTCCTTCCTTCCTTCTCTTTCTTTTCTTTTCTTTCTTTCTTTCTTTCTTTCTTTCTTTCTTTCTTTCTTTCTTTCTTTCTTTCTTTCTCCATATAAGTCAGTTTGCAAAATGACATTTTCCTCCTCAAATGTTCATTGCATCATTAGTCATCATATTGTTTTTAAAAATTGGAGCTCATCCAAGTATCCATTAGCAAATGAATGGATAAAGGCTGTGTAGTTTGATCAGAAAGCTCTCCTCAGCAAGAAAGGTGGGGAGAAATCACAACTGGTACCATGAGACAACATAAAGAAATGCCAGGTACATTTCATTGAGTTAAAGTATCAGACAGCACAGAACACTAGATAACTGAGTTTCTTGAATCTATCGAGTTGCTTCAATTGTTCCTATTGGTCAAATAGGCGAGGGCCTGAATGTGTTAGGCGAAACTGACTGGAAAGAGGCAGGCAGGAAGGCCAGTGAGTGCTGGTAAGGCTTTCTGTTGTATACCAGGTTGCACTCCCAGAAGACTTTGATTGCCATTAACTGGATCCCTTAGAATCGGTGTTTTATCTGATGCCAGTCAGATCTCAATTAAAAAAAAAAAAGAAACTGATATTAGCTAATGAAGAACATGGAGGCCATGAGGACTCTTTCAAAGTAACCTTTTCGTTTGTGCCTGTTTTCTGTGTGTGAGTATCTTGCCTGCAGGTACATACGTGAACTGTGTGCCTGGTGTTTGAAGAGGCTGGAAAAGGACATCAGATCTCTTGGAACTGGATTATAATGGTTATAAACTACCATGCGAGTGCAGGGAACTGAACTCAGAGTCTCTGCAAGAGCATCAAGTACTCTTGATTGCTGAGCCATCTCTTCAGCCCCTACTTTAATTTTTTTAAACTTAAATTTCCATTTACAAAGTAGCAGGCTTTCTTCTGGTATTTTCATCTATACCAAGTAATGACTGTCAATCCCCCTCTTCTCAACGCATCTCCCCCTTCCCACCTCCACCTTCACCCTGAATATCTCCACTCTTAGATCATACATAGTCCACTCTCCTCTCACTCCCTCTCCAATAAAGCCCCACCCCATTCTTTTCATGGAACCCTTTCTACTTCTCTGGCCCCTACATGCATTCACACTCACATAAATACACATTTATAGTTACAAAAATTAGAAGCTAGAACATATGTATGAAAGAGTGGCTATAGTCTAGCGTTTGTCTTTGTGAGCCTGGGTTATCTCATTTATTATAATACTTTCCAGTCCTATTAATGTTTCTACAAATCTCATAATTCAGTTTTTTATGGCTGGGTGAAATTCCACTTTGCATATGTGCCACATTATCCTCCTCCATTCATCTTTGGTGGACATCTAGGCCGATTCTTTCTCCTTGCTGTGAGCAGAGCAGCCGTAAGCACAGTTGTTTAAATGTTTCTACAGTAGGAATCTTTTTTTTCCCCAAGATGGTAAAATAATAGTCTATGGGCTAATTAATAGCAGGAGATGGAAAGTACAGGATAAGGGAAGAGAGAAGTCATGAACCTAGAACACTGAGTAGGGCAGTGATAAGGGTCGGATCCATGATAGACGGGGCAGCTTCAGTTAGGCCATGAACCAGCAGGGTATGCAGTCGGGAATGAGGGAGGGCTGGCGACTGTGTTCTGAGCCAGCACAAGCCCTCTTGGGACTTTTTTTTTTTTTTTGTTATCACAAGCAGGAAGCTAGGACAACAGCCCAAGGTGAGGGTAGATGAAGTTTAGAAGGCCAGAGGAAGTCGTAGAGCTACGATTGCCAAGATGTTTCCTGCATCCAAAGAATGCTCCATGTTGAAACAGATTTTCTGGACCTCATCCCAGAGTTTCCGGTCGAGTAGGACTGGGGAAAACCCTGAGACTGTGCCAACAAGTTCTTAGTGGATGCTGATCTAGACAAGCCTCCTAGAACCACTGGTGGAGCAAGCTCACTCTTGCCGTGGGAATGGCCGTGCCTCGTGTGACAGAGTGATCCAAGAGAACACACAGATCTGTGCTCAGCTGCTGCCTCCAAGCTGAGCCCACAGACTCTGACCAATGTGAGGGAAGTCTCCAGAAGGGACCATGTCAGAGGACAAGTAGTGGGTGGGCTCTGGGAGGGAAGGATGGAAGAGAGGAAGGTGAGATTCCTACTAAGCATCTCGTCAGGGTTGCCTTGATTTATCCTGCCTGGCTCCATGCTGAGTGATGAGAGCCCGGATATGTGCTTGTTTGACACAGGGCATGAGAACTTAATCGTCAAATGGCCTCTAAGATAGTCTTGGTCCACTCTTGGGTGTTTCAGGTTAGGGTGACTTCACACATTTTTGGACTTGGGCTCTGTTACCCGTGATTATCTTGTCTCTCACCTAAGGATTATAAATTTCTTGGTATTTTGGAGTCTGGACATGGTTGAAGTTGTTTCTCCTTTCTAAGGTAATTGCTTATAAAGTACTAAAATTTTGCCTGGCATGAATGATGAAATTTATTTCATCAATATAAAAAAACCCCCACATACTATTTCTGTTTGGAGTCTTCATAGATACAAGTAAAAATGGTCAAGGTCAAAAATCATATCAAAGAAAAATCAGTTTTCTGTTTAAATGACTAGCAGCCTCCTCCAGTACACGGTACATTTTTCTGACAATGCACTGAAGAAGTGTGGGGTTTTTTTTTTCAGCGTCTTCTTTAAGCACGACTGACAAATACGCTCTACAGCAAGAAAAAGGAACGAAGCATTGTGCTCAGAAGTGGATCAACCTCAAATCAAAAAACAGCACGCTAAGAGAAAAAAGCCAGACACACAAGAGGCAAAGACAAAAAAAGGATTCATAATCACCTCGGCCTGGGTGTTGCAGGAACTGGGAGTGGTTACTAATGCTAACAGGAATGTGGCTTAATGGATGACAGATTTTTTCAAATTAATTGTGATGAGCATCTCATACTCTAAAATACACTGGAACTCATGCATTGTATGCAGTAGGCAAACTGTATGATGCGGGAATTTTTGACGTAAGCGTGTTGACATATCTAAAACTCTTCTCGGTATTGTGTGTGTGTGTGTTTTTTAAGATTTATTTATTATGTTTATAGTATTCTGTCTGCTTGGATGCCTACAGTCAGGAAGAGGGCACCAGATCTCATTACAGATGGTTGTGAGCCACCATGTGGTTGCTCGGAATTGAACTCAGGACCTCTGGAAGAGCAGCCAGTGCTCTTAACCTCTGATCCATCTCCCCAGCCCCATGTGTTTTGTTTTTGGAGGTAGGGTCTCACTACATAGCCCTGGCTGGCTTCCAACCCAAAGATCCACCTGCCTCTGCCTACTGAGGGCTGGGTTCGAAGGGGTGTGCCCCCACCATGCCTAGCTTTTTCCCCCTTTGGGATCTTTTTTGCATCCACTTTACATGCAGTACGAGACATAGGTGGCACTTCTTGCTCCTCTTCCTGGGCACCTGTAAATGTGCTTAAATGTTTATACTTACCTGTATTTTTCTTAAGACAGAGTCTTACTTTGTAGCCCAGGCTGGCCTGGAACTTGGAGTCTGCTTGCCTCAGCCTCCTAAATGTTGGGTTTTACAGGCCTGCTTTATCGTTCCTGGCTTGAGCATTTGTACTTTGAAGCGAGGGAAAACCTGGCTTTAGGGATTACCTTAAACAGAATTACTTCGAGGGAGCTAATTAGCAGATGTGGAAGGGAAATCCAGATGGTAGCTGTCGCCTACAGTTGAACATCCCCAAATCTCCAGTTCTCTGCCCCATCCCAGGCCTCTTTCTCCTGTCTTTGACTTTGGATATAGTAGAAAAAGCATGGAGACAGAATTTTGTCGTGAGTGTAAGTTTTTCTCTTGACTGCCCAGGAATTCCATATTCAAGGATGGAGAGTAACAGAAGGGTGTGGGTGTTTATTAATAAAGGTGTTTTCAGGAGGGCCCGTTTCCAGGGAGCTGCCATTTCTCAGGCAGCGCCTGGAGATTAGTGCTTTCCTAAGTCCTCCGTGAATCCTTCCCGTCCCGATCCTGAGTACCACTGTCAGCTCAGGTGTCACGGCTCTGTTCACGGTTGCCCTCAGCTGTTCCCGACTTCACACCCTCTGGCTCCTTTGTTTATTCTTTCCTAGAATTAGGCGGCTCCGCTGAGCTTTAGTGACTCACTGGCCAAAATGTTTCCATCCGCCAGCTGTTCTTCTGTACGGCATTTTCCTAATTTATTTTGTAAAATTCTTGATTCTCTTCCCACCCCCCAATAAACTAGATAGGATGATTATAGATAATATGCAAGATACTAGATATCTGAGTACATCAGGTTTAATAAAGCTCAGCTGATACCTATCAGTGTGAAATAAACCCAGCTCTCATCTTAAAGGGAATAAGAAATAGTTTATTCGGGAGCCATTCTGAATGACCATGGCCCGGGAACGCAGATTTAGGGTACCTCAAAGTCTGTGTTCCAATGCGGAGGCAATTTCACAGGGTCTTTATAGTTTTACAGAACAAAGAGAGCCATAGATCAAGACATCTTTAGAATACATTGGTGAGCACACCTGAGAGGCTGGCGCCATGAGGTGGGGGAGCTACTTAATGAGCCCAGGATGGATTCCAATGACATTCTTAGGTCTTGGATTGGTGGAGGTTCGCGTCCTGCTAAGTTAATAGTTTCTAGTAGGACTTTTTTTTATTTTTTTATATGATTTGTTTTTATTTTATGTGCATTGGTATTTTGCCTTTGTATGTGTCTGTGTGAGGGTGTTGGATCCCCTAGAACTGGAGTTGCAGACAGCTGTGAGCTACCACATAGTGCTGGGAATTGAACCTGGGTCCTTTGGAAGAGCAGCCCATGCTCTTAACTGCTGAGCCATCTCTCCAGCCTGAGGTGATAGTTCAGTTGAAGAGTGGGGGCAAGAAATGGCCGTTTCGGAAGGTTAGAACTAACCCGAGGTAATCAGCCTCTGAGCCTACAACATTCTAGTCTCTGCACAGTTGGTCTGTCAGTCTCTGCAGACACAAACATTCCATCAAGGAGGTTTTGTTTAGTTTTGTTTTGTTTTTGTTTTTTTCTCTTTCTCCACAGCCAGACACAGCTCCTTTCCAGGAATTTTCACTCACACATCTTTTATTTAAAATACCTTCGAATGTAGATGTCCCATGACTTGGATTATTTCCTCATCAAGGCTCAACCATGGATTTTATTTTATGTGTGTGAATATGTGCACATGTGTGCGGGCACCCGTGGAGGCCAGGCAAGCCTGTGGGATCCCCTGGCACTGGAGTTAAAAGGCCACGGGAAGCTGCCTCCTGTGTGCAGGGAACTGTACTAGGGTCCTCTAGAAGAGAGGCCAGCACGCTTAACTGTTAATCTATCTCTCCAGCCCCACTATTTATTTTAGTGTCTTTTGACCCCAACTATTCACAGCTCCAATTGGAAAACAGTACCCTTGGCTGCTTTAGAAGTCAGCCCTGAGCAAAGCCAGCACAGTGTTTTACGAGTTTTTATTTAGTCTACCACACTCTAAATACAGGAAAGTGGTCCCTGTGCTTTGATTAGCTCTAAACCATGTGCACAATGCCATGCGCCATATAGCAGTGTGGTGGCCTGTGCCATCTACACAGTGGTGCACCTGAGCTCTAACTTCTGGACAAGGACAACACAGCCTGAAGATACGAACTCTGAAGGGTCCCTTTATTAAGCAGCACAGGATGGCATAGACCAATGCTGACAACATCTAGGGATTAAAGCATCACTCAAGGACAAGTGAGATAGTTCAGCCAGTAAAGGCCCTGACCACCCAGCCTGAGTTTGATCCCTAGAACTCCCATGGTGGAACGAGGAAATAATTGACATCTCCAAGTTGTCTTTAAAAAAATAAACAGAATGTACCGGGCGACGGTGGCTCATGCCCCACGTTTCCATCCTGTCACGCATTGTCATCGGCGCTCAGGAGACACACTGAGTGTCCCCAGCACTGTCAGAAAGCTGGAGTATACTGTGAGTCAGGAAGCCCCTGGCCTTTGACTAATTATAAATCAGAGCAGAGACTCATTTCAAGGGCAGTGAGAACTCTAAGCTGGGGACACTTATCTCCTAGGAATTATCAGGACCGGCTCAGCCTCCCTCTCCCTAGAGAATCTGTGTCCCAGGTTGCTGGCCCCAGGACCTCATGTAATAATCATTTATAGCCTGGGCACATCATTAAACTCTGCCCTGAGGACAGTCCCTTTCACATGACTGGGCATGCCTCTGAAGTTCCCTGCCTGGTTGCGTCACATCCGATGAGGAAGGCCAGAAATAGACTTCTCTTCACTGATCCATCAGCCAGACTTGCTGAGACCTGGACCTTCCTAAAATTGGAGGTGTCATAATCCGTGGTCAGTGCTGGATTCCGGAACAGGTGTCAATGCGGGGAACAACAGGTTTTAGCCTCCGGGACTTTAGGGTCACAGAACCTCAGGTGGCACTTGATGGAATCCAGAGTGCTGAGAGCTAGGACTTCAACCTCATTTCCAGGGTTTGCACAGTTAGCCGCTCATGTCGGACCAGACCGTTAGGGTGAACTCCTTGTTCTTCGCATGGTCTGGTGCGATTTCTACTGTAAAACCCTTGACGGTTATTAAGTTCCTTTGATCTTTCATGAGTTCTGTCATAAGAATTAGTTACATCAAGGATAATGTTACACTAAATGCCTTGTTTGGAAATATAAAAATGTGTGCTCACAGGCATGTGTGTGAGGGCCTGGGAGGGAGATTCTGGTTCTATCTTCAACACACACACGGGATTAAAAAAAAAAAAAAAAGTGGTCTGTGTTAGGGTGTTTAGCTTCAAAATCAGTATTTTCTGTTATATGGAGGAAGGAGCCTAGCAACATGGGTTCTCTTTCTCTCCAAGTTGGTGCCTAAATAGAAGTGGGTGTGGTTACATGGACTGTATCAGGGCACACATGCGAATGTGGTGAAGGACATTTACCCATTACCATTATGTGAATGGCTTTATTCTTCAGGATTAGAGGATGTGTTCCAGTTAAGGTTTGAGGGTACCTTTGGCTTGGGAAGCAAAGAACCCAGGTTCTGATGGGAAGCATTTCACTGGCTTCAGGCAGTGTAAGCATCCTGAATACCAGTGTCACGTGTTGTGAGGGAGGGTTGGGAGCAGGTAGTAGTACAAACAGATGCCTGAGGTCCGACATCTTTGAGCAGGCAGAGTTCAAAATGTGACTAAGGCTTCTGAGTTGGAGTTGGGACCTTGGGAACAAAAAGCAGATGACAGAAGGCTCGGTTGCCAAAATCAAGGAGGCAATATGGGGAGTGGGAGGCGACACCAGCACTGAAGAACAGAAAAGGGAGTCAGTGCCAGGACTGTAGCCTGCCTCTTGCTTTTGGGGAACGCTAGGATTGCACGGTGTCCACTCTTGCCTCTGGGGTGAGCTTGTTTGAGAAAGCATGTTGTAGGGGTTTGTGTTCCATTAATCCAAGGTCGGAGGAAACCCTGTGCTTCTGAAGATTGTAGGAGATTAAAACAGTACACGTTACACCCGAACTACTGCATGGTGGCTTTGTGATAGGAATTTCAAGTGTGCAATGAGTGTGTGTGTGTGTGTGTGTGTGTGTGTGTATGTGTGTGGCCAATGGGATCCATGGAATGTTGCTCCATAGCCAGGCAGCAGATATAGAGCCTGGCTTTGCCAGAGGCCTGGGTATTACCATATTGATGGGTCTGATGACATCACTGCTCAGACGAGAGTCCAATTCTGATGATGTCACTGCTCAGAGGAAGGTCCATATCTCTGATGATGTCATTGCTAGGACAAGGACTTGCCATTCCCTGTGCCAGCCCTTCAGGAAGATTCCCAAAAGCTTCCCCACTGGGTTGTACACTTTGCAGGATATTGCTGCCTGTTCATTTTTGGCAAACAGTACCCTCTCTTGCTTGTGAGTAGGGCCACTTGGACCTTTACAGGAAAACTTCAGAGTAGTGTATGACTAGACTACCCAGGGGACAGCATCTCAGAGAGGCCGGTGGCTTTGGAATCTTGGCAACATTGCTGCTGATGTCATCTATTACAGTCAGACAGGTCTGGTGGCCCGGTCCTAACGAAACAAATCTACAAGATTGATGTATGAGCAGATGCGGAGGTTTTGTTACATATGATCTGTCCGAAGGTGTATTTGTTTTTGCCCCAGTTAACAAAAAATGGTTCAACAGGGAAAGAGATTAGCTCACAGAGCCATTCACCCCCTTTATCTTCCTTATGGGTTTTGAGTGACTAACAGAGCTGTTTGCCAAGGTGGATTAAAGAAGCAGGGATGTAAAGCACATACCGTCTTTCCTTGTTCTCAGACGCGATTCGCTCGTGTCGTTAAAATGACCTGCGAGGGTCCGAAAGGATTATTGTTTATTCCATCTCAAGTGAATTGAACACTTTGCTGTCTGCCTTAAAATGAAGTTATAATGGTGACTTCATGATGTCTCATTAGTCACTCTGTTCAGTTCTCATCACTACCGTGACATAAAATTCTCCCGCGTGTACCGAAACATCTCTAGAATTTTTTTTTTCAGCATTGTTGAAAAAAGGTAGCTCTCTCTTATGAACATAGTCAGAAAGAATGAGAACCGTGAGCTTTCCGAAGTCTGCCGTCTGCACCAGATCGTCGCCTGGAGGACCCCAGTGGGCCAGACCAAAGACAGGCTCCAGGGCGTGCTTCCTGAGAGTGTCCTGTGCTAGCAGCTCCTTCCTCTCTCAGCAACTCCATCTCCGCTGGTACCATTCAAGAAAGGACCGCTGGAATCTCATGCCTCGTTAGGGTACATTCTTACTGGTGACCAATGACAGCTGATTGCATGTTTGCGTCCTGACCCACACACGGCCACCTGCCTTTGTCTTGTCTCAGTTTTCTTCCTTGGAAGCTGCCTCCAGTCAACTGTCAACCTCTGTCTTCATCTTACTTTCTGCACAGTGAAGGGAGAAAGCAAAACAAAACAGGGAACACACAGTTTTGTTAAATGCTTTTCCAAATGACCACCACTGTTTTTGCTGACTTGATTCATTTTGATTATTTTTTTTATTTATTTTTATTTTATATGCATTGGTGTTTTGCCTGCATGTCTATGGGAAGGTATCAGTCCCCTGGAACTGGAACTATTGACAGTTATGAGCTGTCATGTGGGTGCTAGGAATTGAATTGTTAATTAGAATTAAGTTGTGACTACCTGTTGTTCTTGGTGTCACCTATTTCTGCTACATCCCCAGAAGGTTCATTGAGTAACTCAGGCTGATAGGGCTTTGAGTTACTAAATACCAGTTTTCCTGTCAAGGTGATTCATATCTGGAGTTTTGGCGTAAATTCAACGCTCTTCCTGCCATGGCAGAGCTACGTTTAGAAGTCGCCTCCGTAAGCTTCGTGAAAAACATATGGCAGGAACCTATACGTACTTCTGCACTCCGTGGTTTAGTTGAGAATTAGCGGGAGAGCCACCAGCAGAAGTTTGTGGTTTCACACGAAACTCCTTGTCAATTGGGACAGTTTCCATGTATGTCTAATTGTTGATCATTCTCCAGGATAAATCAGTCAGACTAGCTTGTTATTTCAAGTGGGAAGTTAGTGATGCCCGGGGAAATCACAGTGCCATCAGGCCCCGAAGAATGTAAGTGGCTTCAGCATTGAGTCTGAAAGCTGTCCTGTTGAATCCCACTCCCTCCTTCCTTTTGTGGTACTGAAATCATGCTGGACTCAAAATTCAGAGGCCCAGGTAATGTTCTTAAAAAAAAAAAAAAAAAAAAAAAGTTGCTTCATCCTGAGATCCTAGCAATAAAATCCACAGCAAAGATCCAAGCATTGCTTCACCCGCTTAGCTTCGGCACAGAACTACAAGCCCACACCCTGAAGGCGACATCTGAAAGCTCTGACTTTATAGATGGCTGTGGATGAGCTGAGCTGCAGGCCTGGTGCCTTCTTGGTTGCTATGGAATCAAATCTTAGCTAAAGTAACTCACGCCACGAGAGGGTCTGAGAAGGGGGACAAGATGGGCCTGGGCGTTCTGGCGGCGAACGAACGGTTAGGAGTCTCAGAGGAGTGACCATGTTATCAATAGGAAACTGGGAATGTTTATCGCTTGCTGACATTTTGCCTTCGATGAGAAGAATTTTTCTCGTCAGCGGATCTTATTTGCAGATCCGCTGTGTTGTTTCAGATGTAAATTACTCAGCAGCCCTTCTCCAGAGGGACTTGTTCAGCTGCATTGTTTGGGATCGGAGGGGGGAAAAATGTACATAATACAGAAGTAGAGACACTTTCTGTCTTAAATGGATGAAACCTGAGTCTTTTCTTGATTCTGGAAGAGAGCCAGAACAGGTTTAGAAAGCTAATGTGAGAAACTGAAACCAGAATGCATGAGCACAGCGGGGAGGGGAGGGGAGGGGAGGGGAGGGAGGGAGGGAGAGAGAGAGAGAGAGAGAGAGAGAGGGGGTGGGTGCGAGGGTGGGGGAGGGGGAGGGAGAGGGAGAGAGAGTTCCTCCCACTGGTGGGGGTCCTTATCTGGAGGCAAGCTCTTGTACACCTGAAACACAAAATGAAGGAATCTTGTTTTTTTTTTTTTTAATTTTATCATTAGTGTGTGAACAACTATCAGGGTAAGAGGACANAGAGGGAGAGGGAGAGGGAGAGGGAGAGGGAGAGGGAGAGGGAGAGCGAGGAATGTATGAACACAATCAGGAGACAGACAGACAGACAGAGAGAGAGAAGCTAACTCTTATCTCCAATTGGTAACCATGGCTACAGTGGTTAATAGTTACAGCTTGGACTTACATAAAGTGGCCACACAGCCAAGCTTGGTATACCATAGCCATGTGTTTATCTTTCCCAAAGGATTCTGGTCGGAAGGTGGCCATTTGCTTTCATAGGAACATGGTTGAGGCTGAGGTCACATGGGTGTCACTGTCCCTTGGCATATGACACATAACTGGTTACGCTGTTCTTTTCTCTTTTTTCATGATTTTTTTTTTAATTTCATAGGCCTTGGTGTTTAGCCTGCATGTATGTCATGTATGTCTATATGAGGGTGTCGGGTACCCTGAAACTGGAATTGCAGACAATTGTTGAGTTACCGTGTGGGTGCTGGGAAGAGCAGCCAGTGCTCCTAACCACTGAGCCATCTCTCCAGCCCTGCTGCTTCCAGTGCTGACCCTACTTGCCTGAGTGTTTTGGTTTGAATATTTGAGTAGACGTCTATAGTAGCTCCCGAGTGATGCGCACTTTCAATACCGAAGACTGGAAATTTGGTATTAGCGAATAACGGAGACAGTTGCTTTCTTGGGTAGTTTTAGGAATAAAAACTTTACAGATAAAATGTGTAGGGGCAGCCTCATATATTCCGCAGTTAGAAGTACAGCCTACTTACATATCTATATCTATCTATAAATATGTTTATTACAAGTAGGAATAATATGAGAGAAAGGAGTGAAGGAGTGGAGGGGGGAGGGAAAAGGGGAAAGGATAAAGAGGTGTCTCCCCCCCAAGGAGACCATGTAATCTTTCAAAATACAATTGCATACTTACAAATTTTAAATGTATACTAGATGCGCCATCACGTATAAAATTCAGAGAGTCTTATGCAGGGGTGTTATTTCTTTTGAAAGGTTATTTATTAAAAATTAAGCCTTTTGAGTGGGTGCCAGAGGTCAAAGCAGGAACACACAGACCTTGCCACCAACCATTCCCACGCCCCAGTTGCACATATAACATCCCTGAAGTTGCACATAGGAAGTTGAGAAATGTTTTTTCCTTTCCCTACATCCACTGTCCCCATCTCTTATGTGCCAGCTTTGGGGTGGACACTCGCCACCTTTCACTCACTAGCTTCCTTGGCCACTCTGTTTTCCAGGGGACATCAGTAATATAAAGAAATGTTGGTCCTTCCCTCGGTCATTAGCCTGTCATGAAGACTTTGTGCCTTTAGGGACATCAGAGAGCACCACCACCCCTAGTCCGACAAAAGGACTGGACCTGCCCCCTGGCTCTATGAAGGGTTTCCTCCCATTTGATTGAAGTTCATGTGTATGTGTATACAACACATGTCAGGTACCCACCGACTTCAGAATAGGCACCTGTGAGCCACCGGTATGGGTGCTGAGAACCGAACTCAGGTCCCTTGGAAGAGCAAGAAGCACTCTGACCCACTGAGTCATCTTTCCAACCCCCTCCCTCAGGCTTTTTTGAAAACGGCCAAAGAGTACTGAACTTCTATCAGTCCCCAAGAGTAGCAGTGTTGACACTCCTGTCTAACATTCGTCGTGACGGTCAGTTAAACTTGGCATTCTGCGTCCTGTGCCACACAGCTCTATGTTCATAGAAGGGAAATGTATCATGCCTCTGTATTCACCTTTCCCTAGCCATTGATGACTCAGGGAAGATGCCCACATTTATCCAAGGCTTTTTCACATTCTCAACTTCTTGTCCTCACCTGAGGTCAAGAAGTCACCCAAGCCAGCCACCCATTCAGTGATGTTCTCAGGGGGAACATCATGGAAATGTCACAGCCATTCTTCAAGGACCTTCACCTTTTTGGTGATTGTCATCAGGACTGGGTCTCACCTGAGGTAGGCAGGTCATAGCAGCTGTTTCGTGTCCTGGGCCATGTTGACGAATGCAGAAGCCTGAAGACACACATTTGTATTTCAACCTAAAATATATAAAGAATTCCTAGATATATATATATAATATAATATATATAATCCTAGATATATATATATATATATAATATATAAAGAATTCCTAGATACCTGGGAAAATAGAAGCTGTGGGCAAGTGGGCTTACTTAGTCTGTCTTCATAAAAATAAAATATTAAATATTGATAGTCTCATCCTTAGACAAAAATCGCTCTTAAAAGAGATTTGGGGTTTTTTCATCCTAGAACTTTTTTCCCGTCCACATAGCAGGAACGTGGCTGTGCGCATAGACACAGCTCTAGGCATTGTGAAAGTGGGATCCTGTCTGCTATCTCCCCTCCTTGATATTACTTTGCATGCATCCTTTTGTGTTGTTAAACACTCAGTTGTGCTAAAAAACGTCTTGGACTGTGGGTTCTATTGCTTATGATATATTAAATTATGTCTTCTCAACAGCTGTGTGGGGGGGAGGAGGGGGCGCCATGGGTCGATGCCCTTGCTTTATACATTGTGAAGTTGCTTCCCCAAGCTGTGAGCTCAGTATGCAAAGGGTTGCTTTTGTCTAAAATGAATGCTGCACATTTTAAGATGTGGCCTAAGCCTATAATGGGATCTTCTTATTTTATCCAGTGTGTTTTCCACTTATCTGTAGTGTTTCTGCCACGCATGGCAGGAAAGAGTAAAGTGTGGTGACAGCCTTGGAAAGGGGACAGTTTCCTCACCTGACCTGTAGACTGTGACAGGACAGCTCCTTGCAACGTGAACAGTGAACAGCCTTTAGGGGAGGTGCAGTCAAGGTTTTGATGTTTGTAAGATAGGAGGGACTATCTCATTCTCAGAAGCAGAGTTCTCAGAAGCCCTGCAGGCGAGAAAAGAAAACTAAACAAACGCCCAGTTGGTTCATTGAATCACAATTGCTTGAACTTGCTACTTAGAGAAATCAGTACCCAAGCACTGGAGGGTTATCTCCAATTGTCCCAGTGGTTCCAGCACATTCTTTTGCTCTGATTCTCTGGTGTGGTGCTCAGGTGGTTAATGAAAACCTGGAAGTTGATGGGGGCAATGACGGTAGAGGAAAACAGTCCCCGTGTGCAAGGGTAAGCAAGTGTTGCCTTTTTGTTCTTGGCCGGCATTGGGAAAATGTCTTGAACCAAAATCTTGACCCATTACAATCTGACTCAGATAGACAAGGTAAGTCGACTGCCCATCCCACAGGATCCCGACCTCGCCCTTCCAAGATGAAGATAGGATCTTCTGATCATCCTCCAGCTAGTCAGTCCTAGTCTGCTTCGGTTTATGCCTTCAGCATCAATAGGCCCTTTTGATATATAATTACAGAAGTGTTCCAGAAGACCAAAGGGTGTGACCCGTGATATCAGTGATGGAGGAGAAAGAGCGCTCAGCTTTAATACCCTCCATCTCAGTTCTCAAAGAGTCACTTAAAGCCCTTAATGCCTCCGTGAGGTAAGCACTGGCCCAGAAGCCTCTGGGGTGGCTCTGGCTCTCCTCAACGGTTGAGTCCATCAGAGCCAGCAAATTGACTGAAGTTCACAAGTCTCCCTGATGGATGGCCCAAGCCACTCCCCGAGTCCTCTTTTATTTTACTTTCATCCCCATCGGGAAATCTTCTGTTATTAAAACAGTCTGTCAAGTTTTAGCATCGACTTCTAAAATTCCAGGGAATCACTTCAGAGGATTTCACTCCCTTCTGGTGAGAGGAAGAGGGTTTGGCCTGGGGGGAGGGGGGCTGAGGTGGTCCAGCCTCCCAGTTCGCCTCTCCCCTCACTCTTGTGCTTGGAGACCCTCTCCTCTTCCAGGGACATGGAGAGCCCCTCTCCTCACACACAGGAGTTTCTTGCCCTACGGCCACAGTGGCTGGTGGGGAATGTGTTTTCTCACACTCATCGCTGAATGTGTGTGCGCAGATTCATCCCTTGTTCCAAGCGTGAGACGTTATAACCTGTGCTTTGTTGTGCTGTGCGCTGTACGTAGCATCTCCACAGCCGACACAGGGTTTAGGAATTCTGAGTTTGTTCCCTGGGTAGACCCACGGGTAATATTCTTTCAGATACCTCCTGGAATTTTGAACTCACTAGTAAAATTCTCACACAGGTCTCAGAGGTAAATTAAAAAAAATGCATGAAGATTTACTTTTACCATAGAAACATGGTAAGAAAAGAATAGATTGTCAACGGATTTGCTTTGGAAAGACAGACAGACAGAGCATCTGGCTTAGTGATACAGAATAAGCTGGGACTGCCAAAGGAGATGTTCTTAACAGTCTTAACAGCATTATATATATATGAATAACATTCTGCATTTGTGACACAGGTGTAAAATTAGGAAATAGCCCAAGCCTAAAGCATAAAGAATTTAGTATAATCTAGCATAAATTTAAAAAGCCACACATGGTAGAGCCTGCTTGTAGTCCCAGTGACGGGGAGACAGAGACGGGAGAATCCTGGAGTTCACTGACCAGCCTTCTGGGCTACTGGATGTCTAAAAACAGGTCAGTGAGAGACCATGTCTCAAAAGATAACTGAAAATGGTGACTAGCGCCTGAGGAACAACATCCAAGGCTATCCTCTGGCCTCCACAGACATGTGCCCACCTGTTCCCACACTCTCTCTCTCTGTTGTGCGCACGCGCACACACACACACACACACACACACACAACACACCCATTGCACACATTATAAGCAAGTTAAAAGTGGCACTTATGTTCCAATCTTCTAGACCAGTGAGTTATCTGGGGCTCACCAAGCTGACCTAAACACAGTGTACTAAGTTTTTAAAGACAAGAAATGGAGAAGACAAGGTCTGTGTTCAGGCACCAAGGGAAGAAGAGGCAGACAGTTCCACACGGGGTCGTTGAGTGTGTTGTGCCAGGGCTCTGTGTGCTGTGGATCACTCTTGAGTTAGAAGGCCATGTGCTGTGCTTTGCCAGGTTCCTGGGAAGCCAGCATAGTTCCCTGTGTGTATAGTTAGCTAATCCTCCAGGTTGGTCCCTCTTGCAAAAGGCTGCATTTGATCGTCACGGAAAGCCTGCCTCTATCCCTGTACAGAAGCTACAAATTATCTGCCACCTATGTCTCCCAGATACTTAAAAAAATACATGGAAAGCAAGAAATTAGTGAATTCTTTATAGTTCAAAATATAAAAATGGTGAGCTGGTTGGCTCATCAGGTAAAGGGGCTTGCGGCCAAGCCTGACAACCCACACGATGAAAGGAGAGAACCAGTCGCTTTTGTCTTCTGACCTCTGTATGCTTGCTCTTGCACGCACATGGACGCATTTGCACACATGCATACACACACCAAATTCTTCTTTTTTTAAAAAAAAAAGTTTGCTGACAAAATAAACCCTCATACGGAGTTAATTCTCCCCTGAATAAACAATTAACATTTTGATCAGCTTAATAAAATAGTATTTTGGTTAGCTTTTGCTTAGCTGTTGATATCAGTAATTGTAACGAATGGCAACAAAGCTCGGGTTAACGTAGTGAGTCTTAAGGCTTGTGTTCTGGGAGATTTTTCGCCATATCTTCGTTGATGTGTGCATACGTAGTCCTACAGCAGAAACACCGAGTGGGAGAGCCCTGTGGACCTGCTCTCAGTCACTTCTCTGTCCCCTGGACGTGTCAGTGTTTCAGTGGAGTGGGTTTCCTGAGGCTTCACATCCTCCACAGAGCAATGATGTCACTTCCTGACGGAGTGATGCTATGCGTCCTTTCCCGAGGGAGCCTGGTATCCACACCGCTCCTCCCCTCCAAGCACACATTGTCTTTTCAGAGAAGGAAAAAAAAAATCAAGCCTGTTTTATTGTTTGTTCATTAAGTTGAGACAGAAAAAAAAAATCGAATAGAATGAAAAAAATGGAAATGAAAAGTGACTTTAGCTGGGCTGTGGTGGCGCACGCCTTTAATTGCAGCACGAGGGAGGCAGAGGCAGGCGGATCTCTGTGAGTTTGAGGCCAGCCTGGTATATAGAGCAAGTTCCAGGACAGCCAAGGCTACACACAAAGAAACCCTGTCTCAAAAACACCACCAAAATAATAAATAAATAAGCATATAGATAGGTAGGTAGATAGATGATAGATAGATAGATAGATAGATAGATAGATAGATAGATAGATAGATAGATAGATAGATAGATAGATAATTGTAAAGGAAATTGTATTGTTAGTCTCAAAGGAATGGCCCCTTACCAATAAAGTTCTTGGTTTTGACGGTTTTGAAAAGCAAGATGATAAGACAGATCAAGTTAAGAAGAAATTGTAAAGACGTAGCCTCTTTCTCCTGCTATTTCATCAGGGTGTCCATGTAGGCGAAGGAATTTCAATACCTCATTCTTTTTTAAAATTTTTATTGTGCATAGCTGTTTTGGATTGCAGTACCCACAGGTGCCAGAAGAGGGCGTCAGAGCCTATGAGTGCTGGGAATGGAACCTGGGTCCTGTGCAAGAGCAGCAGGCTTGGTTGCCTGCTGAACCATCTCTCTGGTCCCAAGAGCACTCTCTTGATGTTCTGTTGAGCAGGATTGGAAACACTAGGAAGAAAAAAATATGTTAGATGGTTGGATATTCAACCAGCAGATGACAGGGAGCATTTTGGTATGTTTTTTGTTTTGTTTTGTTTTGTTTTGTTTTGTTTGTTTGTTTGTTTTTAAAAAAAAGAGCCAAAGACCTCTGTCCTGGGCCAGGACCAAACCACAACTACAGTCAGTGGCCAAGATGGATCATGGGAGAGGTGTTTTGTTGTTCTCAACCTTCCTAATGCAGTTCCTCATGTCGGGGTGACCCCCAACCATAAAGTTATATTGTTGCTACTTTGTAACTGTAATTGTGCCACTGTTAATGAATTGCAAATATCTGATGTGAGCCCGAAGGGGTCGTGACCCCTAAGCTGAGAACCATTGCCTTGCAGACACACATTCCTTCCAATCCACGCAGACAGCTGGGCACTGGCAAAAGTTACCTTAGCAAGCTCAGAAAGGCAAGTCAGGGAAGGCAGCTACAGGAGAAGCCCTATGAGGTGTGGGTGATACAGAGCAAGTTCGGAAGGAGAAAGAGGCTTCGTTGTGGAACACAGGGCCGAGTACAGAGCAGGGCTTTTTTGGCTCAGTTTCTGCATTAGCATCAGCTGGTGGGCACCTGGGGAGCTTTTTAAAAATGTCCCTACCTAGGCACTGTGCCAGCCAATTAAATCGGAGTCTCTGGGGGTAGGGGCAGAGGCCCAGGCTTGGTATGTTGAAAAATTCTGTCCCCCCCCACAGGATTCCATGGTGCATGGGAGGCAGAAACCCTACTGATTTTGTTTAGTAGAAAAATGATCAACCCGATCAGAAACCGTCAGCCAAGCGTGGGCTGAGGGGGAGGTTCAGCGGTGCAGGCTTGCCCAGCATGGTTGAGACCCTAGGTGGCAGCCCATCCTGAGCAGTGGCAGCAGTGAAGCTGCCTGGTTCCTTTTAGGGTATTGGGTGAAAAAATAGAAGCCTGGGGAAAATGGACATGGAGTGATTCTGGGTCCTCTCTGAGGCTCTTTGGGAAATGGCGACTCCCAAGAGTGTGGATACACAGTAGCAGATGTCGCCAGGGAACTGTGCTTAGCAAGCCGAGGGTGTAGTCACATTGTTTCAGAGAAAACCCTCGGGGGAGGGGGGGGGTTCTACCAAATGGTGGATGTGATTGTCTTCTGTGAGTCAAAATGTCACTGATCTTCTAGAGAGTCACAGTGGTCTCCTTGAGAGGAGCCTGGTTGACAGACGGCAGGGGGTGTCTATATATATATATACATTAACCAGTAAACCCTAACCTTGTCTTTTTTTCTGTGTGTGTGTGTGTGTGTGTTTGTGTGTGTGTGTGTGTGGCATTTTTTATTGCAATATCAACAGAATAGCCTGGAAAAGTGTATGTTGGCTTCCCAACTGTGCAAACACAATGGCCCTTGGCTAAATTGCCCCATAATGCCTCTTATTACACCTCTTTCTTCGGTGCCTCCTCAGTCCAGTCACCATGCACCTCCAATCAGCTGCTGTCGGCTCGTGCTTCATTCCTGGCTCCGTGAGCACCTCACACCACACCCTTGCCGCCCGAGTAGCACACTGAAGAGTTTCCCTTTATCCTCGCTCTCCTAGCTGGGCTGGCTGGGCGATGAGAGACAAGAGGGAATTGTTTGAGAACAGGTTATTTTCACATCAGTCCGGTTCCTCTGTCGGGAGTCGGATGTGTGAATTTATATTAGATTGTGTGATTCTCGACCTTGCCCCATCCCGGCCTGCGAGGGAGTCATTTTAAACACTTCCCTTGGTCTCAGCTGGTGGGACAGTTAGATTCATCTTGTTATTAACCTGTCCCGAAGTCACAGATGGCCTTTCCTGATGGCAGCTCTGCTTTGGATTTTTGATGGGATACTGACGTTAGGGTATACAGTCTGACTGGAAAGCAGGGCAGATTCTGTTTTGGATGCACAAAATTTATTCTAAACGCATGGCTCAGAGCCCTTATCTCTGTCTTGTTGGCAAGTCTCCTTTGACACGCCTTTATCCCTGAAGCCCGTGGCTGGCATTAGGACTAAGGACACGTATGCACCACAGCAGTGTCCTACTGATTGCTTCCCCAATCTCTGCTCACCTTATCCTTCCTTTCCTGCCTCTGATGCCTGGCATCTGAATGCGTTTACTGTCTCCATGGCAAATGCTGTGTCATTAGAACCGCACAGAATGCTCCCTAGCAGATGTGTGCGTCTCCTTATCTGTCACCAATCAGCCTGTGCACTGAAAATGTCACCTTGGGAAGCATGGGGGTCACTGAGGATGCTTAGGTTTGGGGGAAGTAGCTCCCTTCAGACCTGGTATTTTGGAATAGATGTTCACCCTAGGAGAAAAAGTATCAAAAGCCAGGGTCTTTATCTGAACTCAATGTATTCAAATGTGTTCAGTCACTCACAGAGAGAGGCTGTGAGTGTAGGGAGAAGCTGGACAACAAGCCTTGGCACCATTCAGGATTGATCCATACTTTCTTGAACTTGGACCTGTGTAGATAGAAGTTTCTGTCCTGCCTGGCCCCACAATCATTCAGTCCCAAATAAACACACAAAGGTTTATTCTATTAATTATAAACTGTTTGGCCTATTGCTCAGGTTTATTACTAACTAGCTCTTATGACTTAAATTCACCCATAATTCTTGTCTGTGGTTAGCCAAGTGACTTGGTATGGTTTCTCAGTGAGACATTCTCATCTTGGCTTCCTCTGCACCCGGCTGGTGACTGACCCTCTGCCTTTCTTCCTCCCAGAATTCTCCTACTCTGGTTGCCCCACCTATACTTCCTGCCTGGTTCCTGGCCAATGGTATTTTATTAAACTAATACAAATGACAAATCTTTATAGTGTACAAAAGCATTGTCCCACAGCAGGGCTGCCTCCCAGGTTCTGGACTCTGTGCTTTTGTCTCCTGCCTACTTTGGCCAGTGGCTACAAGGAACCTCGACTTGGCTAGATGGCAGTGTTCCCGTCCGTGGACTTGGAGAATATTTACCTAGAACAACTGTAACATACCTGTACAAATCTCTGCGGAGTCCTCTGTGGGATAATGCAGATTTGAAACCACATTCTCCTTCTGGTATGACACTACAAGGCATGTGTATACAGTTTCATAAAATTTAGCCGACATTTCCAGATCCATCCATACTTCAAGCCTTGCAGTTCTGTCTGCACTGTGTGGATGGTGTCCTCACATGGAGCATTTGAGTATAAAATGAAGTCCTGGGATGATAGACGATAAGGACCATGAGGCACTATGATGGTTAGAAGGCAAGCCCCTGGACATGCGTGTGAAGAAGACCACCCTTAACTCCCATCTGTGGATGACAGTATTCCCTGGCCTGGAGTCCTGGATTGAATACAGGGGAAAGGGAGCTGAGCACTAGCAACCATAGCCTTTCGCTTCCTGATGTGGATGCAATGCAGCCGGCTTCCTCAAGCTCCTGCTGCAAGCTGATGGACGATGCCTTTGAACTGGGAGTCAAAAGGAGTCCCTTCTCCCTTCGGTTGTTGTTGTCAGGGTGTTTCCTCATTGCGGTGACCCTAATGTCTCCTACAAGTTCCTCTTTCTCCCTTTCCCTTTTCCCATTGTCTTGGGATTCCAAACAGTAGATACAACAACAGGATAAATTCTAAATAGCGCCCTTCCAAAAGCCTGGAAACATCCGCCTGTCTCACTTCAATCCCACAAAAGACAACCTGCCCCTTCTCTGAGAGACAGTCAGGAGACGTGGGAGAAGATAAAACGGCACCTCTGATGCAAGCAGGATGCCTGGATCTCATTGTGTTTTGAGCATCAGGCCTGGGCTCCCCCCGAAAAGCCATTTTTAACTCTGGGAAAAAAAACCAGCTAAACATTTGCATTGGTCACATCCACCCTGGACAAGATGGATTTTGATGCTCACTGTTATTGCAAAGCAATCTTGAAGACATTACCTTTCCTGTAGATGCGTTTGGTTGTTTTGTTTTGCTGTTTTTGGTACCCCCTGATAATCGTCTTCATGAACCTTAAATCGCGTAAGGAAGGACCAAGAAGAGCTGTTTTTCTCGCCCACCCTCCCTGGGTTTCAGGGATGCCTGCCATCTTAAATAACAGCCTCTCTGACATCTTCAGCTTGCTGAATCATTGCCTCTGCCTCTGGGAGGCACACAATTCCTTCCCAGGGGCTTGCTCCTGGAGACGTGATTACTTTTGTATTAGCGGCTTAGGTGTTCCACGGCTTGGCTTTTTTAGATAAGCCCCTGTATTTGCAGAGGAAGTATGCAGCTAAGCCAGGGAGCAGGGACTCTCATGATGGGTCTGTCAGGAGGAATTTGATGCTGCGTGTTGGGTTATGGTTTAGGATGAAGCCATCCACCATTGATGTTTTTTCTGAGCGGCGATTGCAGGTTTTTCTGGCTTGTGTCCCACACTCTTAACGCTGCATTAGAAGCCTGTGCCCCAGAGCTGTTATCTTATGTCAGAAAGACAAGCCCGGGGAGTTTTATAGAGACTAAGAGGAGATGTGCCTAAGAGACACGGGGAGATTTCCAAAGGACTCGCGTACTCGGGAGGCAATTCAGGCTCCTGGAGCGAGGTCTCGCTGGTTAATTAAGGTCAGACTCCATAAAGTGGATGCATTTACAGTGGCTGGGTGAGAAAGACCGAGAAAGCTTTCCGGAAACAGTGTGAAATCCCATCATGCATCATTCATTAGTGCTGATGGAGGAAGCCTTCCTTCAGGAGGGAACACCTGGGATGACGCTTGCGCTGGAAGCCAGTGAGGATGATACAGTTGAGGAGGAGCCCCGGCAGGCACAGAAAGCAGCTATGATTGTGAGATCTTCAAGGCCCACGGTGACTCCTTTAAGTGTTTGCCTGTCGGGTGGAAGTTTCTAGTTAGGCCAGGACCCAGAGAGCTTTCCTCAATCCCTATCAGAGCATCTTAGAGGAGTTGGAAAGAATGGGTTGAACACATAGGCAGGTGTGTAGTTCAGTACAGATGTGGGCGCTTTACAGATAAAGACGGCCCTGAAAATAATGGCCAAGCTTTTAACTCTCGGACTAAGAGACTCACAGGACCAGACTCTGGCAGTGCTTATATCATGCGTCTGTCTTTTGAAAGTGGAATATAATGCTCCTGTAAGCTGATTCTCATTGTTAAAGATTTAGTCTTCATTATGAGTATGTGTGCTTTCGTGTGGGGAATCTGTTTGCATGGGTGCAATGCCCATAGCATCCAGAAGAGGGCCTCAGATCCCTTGGAGCTGGAGTTAACAGGTGATTGTGAGCCTCCTGATGCCGATCCTGGGAACCAATTCGGGTCCTTACCAGAAGCACAGTCTTCACTGCTAAGCTGTCTCTCCAGCCCCGAACTGACCCTCACCCGACACAGTTAAGTTCCTTGTGGTGTGGGTGCTGGTGATAAATGAATGCTTTGTCACCCACTTTGATGAGGCTTAGCTTCTGATTTTAGGTAATTCACTTTGCTCTGCCTTCTCTTTTATGAGATAGGGCCACATGGGTAGCTCGGGTTAGCTTTGAACTTACTATGGAGACCAGGCTGGCCGTGAGCGCATTATGTTCTCATAATTTAAACCGGCTGAGGCCAGCTTAAACTCGTTTCCTCCTGCTTCCGCTTCCTATCTGCTTCCTCTCAGCATACACCACCACATTTGTTATTTATATTTCAATCTGAATTAGAATAAGCTCACACATTCTTAGGCTGGCAAGGTAACTCAACGAGTGCATGTGTGCACACAAACACACACACACGCACACAGTTTTAAAATCCCATATATTTTGCCAGGCAATGATGGTACACGCCTTTAGCCCTATCACAAGGGAGGCAGAGGCAGGTAGATCTCTGTGAGTTCAAGGCCAGCCTGGTTTACAGGGTGTTCCAGGACACCCAGGGTTATGTAGAGAAATCCTGTCTTGAAGAAGAGAAATCCCATGTATTTAATTATGTTATCAGTGTGTTTTTACTAGTCCCATTAAGGCCAATCTAATTCTCTGGTAAGTTTAAAGCTACCGGTCACTGGCTCTGTGGTAGCTACTTTTACGTAAGCTTGATTTTTCACTCTTGGGTTCTGTGCCCCTTTCTCTCATCTGTTCATCCAAAGTGCTCCAGCCAGTTCATAAGGAAAAGCGGGCCGCCCTCGAAGGTGCACCAGACACATAGTAGGACTCTCCCTGAGGAAGGAAGAGTTGAGTTGTAGCTTCTAAAAAAGACATTATTGAAAAGACAGCTTTAGAACTATGGCGCCCCTGAGCGTCTGGCCAGCATTATTCTCTGTGTTGTTCTGATAGCCCTTCAGGCCCACCAGAAGCACCTAGTCAGTGGAAAAACACAGCACATTCCAGTTTTCCAGCACCTTCCACCCCGGTGCATTGGATGATGTCAACCCAGAGGGTTTTTGTCGCATTGCAACTTGTCTGGAAGCCTTTCTGTATGGAAGATAGAGCAGCCAACATTTTCTGTTCCAGGGATGTGCCAGACAATGCGGACACCGTGTTCCAATTGTTCTCTCTTTAAATCCTTCCCAGCACCCTAGCCACGGGTTCACATGGGGCCTGGGAAGAAGGCTCGGAGTTAGCACCAGCCACTCTGCAGAGAACTCGGGTTTGGGTCCCAGCACCCACATGGTGGCTCACAGCCATTAGTCACTCCAGAAATGGGATCTAATGCCCCCTTCTGGCCTTTGTGAGCACTGCATACATGTGATACATTAGCATACATGCAGGGAAAACAGCCATACATAAAAGAAATAAAAGATAAAATAATTGAAATTTTGAAAAGAAAGAAAGTAAGAATCCCATGGCCTTTTTTTCTACATGTGAACACAAGTTAAATCGATCACCAAGGCCAGTTAGGACTTGGCACCCAGAGCCCTTTGGGGCCATGTTTGTTTGGCCATACACATCCTCTTTCCAGCCCATAGCTGACTGAAGCTCGCCAGGCTCGACTGGTTTGCTGGTAGAAACAGCAGACTAGAACAGTGGGCGCAGAAATGATGCGGCCAGTAGAAGAAAAGCCCTTCTTGTAAACACCGACTCAGAACCCGCAGCCTAGCACCAGAGCCACGGACCTCTTCCGTTCTGGCTCACCAACCCTCTGCAGCTCTTCTCTGTCCTTGAGCCTTTGCTGTTCCAAGATGACACTGACACCGGGTGACATGGGGAGGGGGCCTCCCTCATAGTCACATTAGCAAGACCTGTTGGGACTTGTTAAATTCCGAGGGCAGGCTGAAGCAAAATAGCGCTCTTCTAATGTGGGCAACCTAGCTACGTTCCAGGCTTGAGCTCTCCCAAGCCCTTTCCGTCTCCCGTGTCCTCCGACACCTATGTACTAGCATGGTGAGCATGGACGACTCTGTCTAGTGTAGGACCCCATTTCTTCCCTTGTGTAGAGACCACATCTGTTGCATGGATGAACTTTTCATCCCTCTGTGATCTCAGTAGTCCTCGATTCTTCCCTATTCTTACATCTGCAGCATGGTGCTAACTTTTGCCTGTTTCGTCCTCTGTCTTGAAGATGCTACATTCTCACCTGGCAGAGTCTTTTTGACCAGCCGCAGCTAAGGATGAGGTAGAGAGAGCCCTCGCCCTCCGCCCCAGGGGCTATAGAATGCAAATTTTAAGAATGCTGTTGCTTTCTTGAGTGACTGGCCTCAAGAAAGGAGACCAACCCATGCCCGCCTTCGGCCTGAAAAATAGAGAGTTCTGGAATAATAGCTGATAGGCAAAGACCTGAGCGGACAAATCAGCAGATGGCCCAGGCCTGGAGTCGAAAGAGGAAGCCCTAGTCTGTGGTAGAGGGAGTGCCACCAGACAACACACTGATGTCAGTCAAGTCTGGTAAAAGAAAGCATAGATCCAAGCTTAGGGACTGGGACTTGTGTGGAAGGTGACAGTCCTTGGGTAGAGTCTTCAGGACGGGACGTGAGCACCGGGGAAACGTGAACCAAGGAAGACACGGAAGAGAAGTGGCGCTGACTAACGAAGGTCAGGATGTTGCGGGAATCAGAACAGGATCACCCTGATGGTGAGAGCCCCTCAGTGGTGGGGACGCCCAGCAAAGAGACTGACAGATAACCAAGAAGATGATGAATATTTCAATGGCTTTAAAGTGGTCTTTTATGAACTATTATGTAAACTCTAATAAGATACAAATGCTAATCATATTACAGCCCTTCAGGCATCGACTCTTGCTGGCGGCCTCCTTTGCCTCTTGGTTTAAATTATGCTTGTTTCTCCATCTCTGGGGAACTGGAGGGTCTCCTGATGCGGCGGGGTGAGAAATGGACTCGTTACAACTGCTTGTCTGTATTGGGAAATTTTCAATTCTCTGTAGCCAAAGCAGAAAGAACGGGCAAAATATGAGACAATTACTATCTGCAATGTTCAGTTTCAAATTGTGGGGTAAATTAAAGCAACTATTATTCTCATTAATTAGTTTTATAGTGAGTAAGCCCGCTGGGATAATTGAATTGTATGTGGTATTTTTAATAATGAAAATTGTCTTTTTATTCTGCTTTTATATATTGGGCTTTCTTTTATAGTTCTTTTTTTCTAGTTTTATTTTATGTATATTGGCATTTTCTTTTTTGTGTGTATACCTGTGTACCACGTGTGTCCAGCGTCCATAGAAACCAGAGAGGAAGTTGGATGTCTCAGAACTGGAGTTACAGATGCTTGAGAGACACCATGCAGGTTCTGGGAATTGAACCCTGGTCCTTTGCAAGAGCAGCCAGTGCTCCTACCTGCTGAGCCATGTAGTTGTTTGTCACTCTTTGGGCTCTTTTCGGGGGCCCACCACCGAATACCCAGATAAATCACACAGAGTCTTATTCTTTCTTATGAATGCTCAGCCTTAGCTTGACTTGTTTCTTGCCAGCTTTTCTTAAATTATCCCATCTATTTTTGCTTTTGGTCTTTTACCTTTCTCTATTTCTAACTATCTTTTCTTTCCTTCTTATTCCATGTCTGGCTGTGTTACTGAGTGACTGGCCCGTTATTTTCTCACTCCTTGATCTTCTCTTCCCAGATTTCGCCTCCTATTTATTCTCTCTGCCTGCCAGCCCCACCATCCTTTCTCCTGCCTCATTATTGGCTATTTAGCTCTATGTTAGACCAATCAGGGGTTTTAAACAAGCAAAGTAACACAGCTTCACAGAGTTAAACAAACGCAACATAAAAGAACGCAACACATCTTTGCATCATTAAACAAATGCTCCGCAGCATAAACGAAAGTAACACATCTTCAGCTAATATTCCACAACAGAGTCACCTCTGTAGCCCTGAACTGGGTTATCGTATTAAGAGCTAGTTCAAAAACAACAAACAACAGCAGCAACAACGAAACCCAAACATTTGCACACACAAACCCAAAGGAGGCTCCTTCTTGTGTTATTGGAGAAACGTGGTTTCATGTTCATCTGTAACTATTTTCTGTGGAAGAATATGGTCACATTTTCCTGACTTGCTCCTTTTGATGAGCAATTTTAAAAACCTGCTCGATACCATCATGACTTGCAGTATAAGGTTTAATAACACCATCATCGCTTTCTGTGGCTGATTTTTTTTAAAATTTTTCATTTATATTATTATCATTATTATTCGGTAATAACTCCTTACATTTGTGCTTTGGGCACAGAAAGTCTGTGTGTGAACTCCAGCAGCTTCAAATAAGGAGAAAGCTCTCCTCTGCGGACGGCCAGGTCAAGTTCAACTAGACAGAGGCAGTCTTTTGTTTGTCTAATGAGAGCATCGTCCAGGATGTCCTACTTCAGGCAGAGCCAAAAGGGGACCTATTTTTGTCCTGGTGCTTTGAATGTCCCTTGTCTCCGACAGGGACTGCCCTGTAAGCTGACCTCCCTGGATTTCCTCCCTGCTGTAAGGGAAATGCTCTTCCTGTCCTTATCAATGCTGGATTCCTCTTTCACGAGGCTCTAGTTGGCCACCCAGACACAGGCAGGCTCTAGGAGGCTAGGCAGACTGGCATTCATAGCAACGGAAGGGCTGGGCTGCAAGATGAGAAAGGTGTCTTTCTAGCCTGTCTCCGCTTCCTGCTTCCTTTCCAGGGGCAGTGCTTTTTTTTTTTTTCCCCCTTGCAGCCTTGTTTTGCTGTGGCTATAAAACACTCCATCAGAATGCCATGCAAGATGGATGGCGGTGTTTTTTCAGAAGACGCAGTTTCTACTCCCGTGTCAGCCCCGCAGTTCGGGTGTTAGCATCCACCTGCTGTTATGATTTGAGATGGAGCGAAAATACATTAGAGGCAGTCGGCTCCATGGATGTGCTTTCAGAGCAGGGAAGAGAGTGGTGGGTAGGAGCGATTTTAAATAGACCTCATTTGCACAGCAGAAAGACAAGCCAGCTGTGTGATGTTGCTAGGTTCAAAATGATGAGGCACCAAGGCTGCACGGGGAAAGATGGCTCAGCCAGAAAAGGATTCACCCAGCAAGCCTGAGGATCCAAGTTGGAACTCCAGCCACTATGTAAAAAGCCAGATGTGGGGATGAACACTTGCAATCCCAATGCCAAGGAGGCGGAGGCCTGAGGATCCCTGGTGCTCACTGGCTAGCCAGTCCGATCAAACAGGCAAGCCTCAGTACCCAAGGTGGAATGTACCTGGGAAGGCGTGACACCTGGGGCAGTTCTCTGACCTCTGCGTGGATGCATTCACAATGATGAAAAACCATAAAGGAGTCACATTCAGCCTGAATTATGTTTCTATGTCTCTCTGTTTTCCTTCTTTATTGTTCTATTAACAAACAGTGTACAGGTTTGCAGAAATCAATACTGATGGGGATCTAGCAAGATCATTGAAAATATTCGAGCCTAAAAAATTAGATCGTGACATCACAATATTCCAGTAACAATCACAGTCAGAAATTCCATTCCGGTTTAAGAGCATTTTCTTTAGTCTCCTATTTATGATTCAGTATCAGAGGAAGGTTCCTTAGCTTTCTGTCCCTGCCCATCTTCTAGACCCTACCGAAGCCCAAAGTCACCGCCGTTTCGCTCTGACATTCTCAATACCCAATATGTCAGAGAACGCACAGCTAAAACCAGAGGCTTTGCTTCAACGTCCTTCATGAACAGAGCACCACGAAGAAATCTTAAGTGGCTGGAAAAGGTTTCTAAGTGAAACACTGACTCTGAACTTGGGAGGGTTAGGTCATTACGGGAGAAGGCCGCGGGTGTCATCCTCGAGAGAGCATCCGTCAGGAGTGGCGGCAGGGGGAAGAGCCCTCCTCTGTACACTCAGTTCCCACAAGCACAGTTGGGGCTCATTGGGTAGTGCGGGGGGGGGAGGATGGGGGGGGCGGGGGGGGGGGGGGGGGGGGGGGGGGGGAGACGACTGGCCGGGACAACCATCGCTAGTTGATGTTGGAGCCGAGATCCAGATTCCAGTTGTTCCTTTTCCGAACACATGCCCCATGCAGTTTTCACTGCCCCCCGCCCCCGGACTTGGTTTCGATGAGTTTTCTTTAAAGCAGGCAGTGGCTGGCTCATGGAGGAGTTCGTTTGAGGCTCTCTGCTGTGAGGAGTTGAGGTTGACGGTGCCATTGGGGATCCTCGGGGACATCTCAAAATGATTTATGTCCAGATGGACGTGACAGCGCGCTCCCTCAAAAACTCTGACCGGCTCCTCGCCCTGAACTCTGCTCATGGGAAATTTGCTGACAGTCCTTCTTTACAAAAATGATTAAAAGAAGCGCTAAATTAAGTACTCGCAGACTCCCAAGTCTACAGGTAACCTGCCTGCAATTTAAGTGATGGCTAAACTCTTTAAAACTACGGCAGGACTATCATGCCTTGCATAACTGGAGTAAGCTTGAATTCTCTGGGCGTCAAGGTAGAATGGCTGAGATTTTTAAGGTAATACTCTGTGAAAACTTCTTTGGGGGTTCATCATCTTTGATGCTAAGCAAACCAAACACAGTTCTCTCCTTCTCATACCCCTGATCCTCGAGGATTTTTATCCTAACTGCGGTTGAAACCACCACTGTGCTCTGATCCGCCAGACCCTCTGCCCCAAGGAGCAATGGCAGTTGCTCTGAAGAAACCACAGCTCCCAGATCTGGTGGTGCCAAGGGCTGCATGCCATGTGGTTAGACCAAAATCAATAAGGCTCCGGCTGGATGGGATGTAGATGGGAGAGGGACAGGACCTTGGAGTCTGTCCTTGGCCGAAGTATGCTCCAGAGCTGTGGGATGGACTCGCTTTGCTCTGTCCTCACTGCCAGGGATAAATGTCATCACCTTTACCTCCCCAACACACCAGAAATTCAGCAGGTTCTAAGGGAAACACTGTTAATGGGTTTTGCAGAAGCATGTTTTATTTCTTCATTCTGTTTTCCTCCGAATGCAAGTCCTTCTGCAGAATTCATGGAGCAAATCCTTCTAGGACGCACCTCATACTGGCGTGCTGGGGCAATGCCACTGTGTGTTTAGACACGACCTTGCTCTAGGCACTTGGATGGGTTTTCAGCGCTGTGAGAGATGTTGGAAACCTTGGGGGTATGCTTGTCAAGTCCTTCAGTGTCGGCAGAACCCACTCAGTTTCTCAAGTGACTTTTTTTCTTTTGAGCAAGGCTGAAGGGGCCCGTCAGACACATCAGCAATCAGCCAGTCGTCAGAGTAAACAGCCTACAGATACATACAAGCACTTGGAGGTGCACGAAGGCCATGTGGTGCCAGCATGCCAGTGAACGTGACCTGTGCACCAGCAGATGGAGATGGTTTGGATATTAGCATTTATGGGCATGTGAAGAAATGATAGGAACCAGGAGACAGTGTTTTCCCTGGCTGTGTGTGTGTGTAGGGGGCGGAGCTTCTGCTTTGCTTCTGCACTGTGTCGTTTTGAAGTACTCATGTGGTTTCCATGGTACCCGGGCCCCAAGTGTTTCTGAAAGATATCTCTGCAGAAAGAGATGGAACACTGGAAAGGTGACTTGAATTCCTATGACCAAATTCTAGAGCAGTGACTTTGGCGAGTAACTCCACCGTAGATGCTGCTTACCTGCATGACTTTGTTTAGCAGTCCTATGTGCTTGCTGGGTAAATGCTGCAGTGAACCCCAAGTTGAGTGGCTTAAACAATAGAAATGGGATGATTGCCTCATGGCCCCGGAGCAATCAGTCTGTAAAGGCTCTCAACAGAGACTGTTCCCTGAATGTCACCTAGCTTGTAGAGGCTTTGGTCTCCAGTGCTCCGTGGATCTTAGATTGTATCACCATGTCTCCATGACTCAAAGAGACGTTCATCAGTTCATCCGGGGGCCGCTCTTGTTCCAGGGCCTGGGAAGGTGGCTAATGGTTAAAACTCTAGCCATATGAAAGAACAAAAAATTCCCAGAACTCATATAAATGCTTGGCGTGCATAACAGCCTGCCTATAACTCTAGGCTTAGAAGGCAGAGGCCAGAGCAAGCTGCCCAGGGAAGACTAGCCTTACTGGGGCGTTCTGAGTTTGATTGAAAGACCCTGCCTCAAAAACAAATAATAATAAGATAAATGGAATAATTGGAGATTTCTGATGTCAACCTTGGGGCACCCATATGCATATGTAATTACACTCATAAATACACCCAGATATTACACATTAACATATAGAGAAGAAAGAAAGAGAGAGAGAGACTGGCTCTTGTTCTTGTTCCAATCAGGTTCCCTTCTGAGACTCAGGACACTTGCCTTTGGGAAGGCTGGTATTTCACCCACTGTGAGATTCGCGATCTCTACAGCAGAGGTTTGTGTCGGGGTAAAGGGAGGAAAAGAGCTGCACACACAAATGCTTTGTGAAGCGGGCTGTGCGGCGTTTTTATTCTTGTTGCTTTCCAATTCAGAGAGCTTTGAAAATCTGTTCCATTTCTTTTTTTAAGTCCCTCTGCTAGCCTCTGCTCGCCTTGAATTCCACTTAGCTCTGAGCCCCCGCCATCTTGCCAGATGTTTGCTGTTGTAACCCCTGAGGTGGGGGTTGCCGCAGCCACAGAGGTCACAACATCTGTCTGGTACTGTGCCTCTACCCACCCATCCTCCTGCCTCGCTTAAGCACTCTTTCCTCTCCCACTTACAGCTCAAGGCTGTAAGGAGAGCTCTGGCTAACCAGTCTTCTCATAAATTGATGTTTTCCCAGGGTGTGCTGAAGCTAGCTCACACTGGCTAGGTGGAACTGGTTGCTGTCATATCTTTACTAATACCTCAGGCAGTGTGAAACTATCTTTGATATTAGATACACCCTAGAAATAGACAAACATTACAAACAGTCTCCCCTCTCTTGCTCACCCCTCTTAAAATTTTTCCTTTCGTTCTACTCTCGGAAGATTGTGTTTAGCTCTGTTTTTTTTTTTTTTTCACACTTCACTGTCTGTTGAACTTAGTTGTTGACTGTAGCCATGGCTTGTGCTGTGTTTTGAGTTCCTTGAAGCCAAACGAAGCCAAAGAACCCTTGTACATTCATTCAGGTCAAGGATATGGAGCTGCCTGTTTCTCATGGTACCCAGCTCACTTAAGATGCCAGGGAAGGCTTGTTGTCCTGAGTCAGGAAAAGGGGAGAAACCTGAGAGCCCACATTTCCAGCATGTATGTTGTCAAGCCATTTCACAGAAGGTTGCAGAGGCTTCAAAAATCTAGGAGCTTTCCCAAGGCCACACAGATGGAGGATAGATCCCAAGAATCTAGCTTTGTAACCTGAACTCTGAAGTATTGCACAAAGTTGTCTATCCCAAATGTTTGCCTCCTAGTAAAGCTGCCACTGTCCACCTGCGCCTATCGAGTGCCTACTGAGATATGCTGTGAAGGGCCTGCAAGATGGCTCTGCAAGCAAAGATACTTGGGGCACCCAATCCTATAGACCTGAGTTTGATTCCCAAACCTTACATAAAGGTGCAGAAGGAGAAAATCCACCCCATGGAGGTGTCCTTTGACCTCGGTGTGTATGTGTTTGTCTGTGTGTGTGTGTATGCATGTGTGTGCACATGATATACCATATATATGCATTATACACACACACACACATTGCACTCACACATAAAGTAAAGCTTGCTTGATGGAGAAGCATAGGACATGCACCGTATTTCAAAACTCGTGTCAAGTGTCACAGAAACAGTTTCTCTAGACTGAGGCGGTGTCCACCATTAAAATTTAGTTTTGCGTTTTGAAGCTACAGTCTCGGACATGGCCACACTTCTTTACCCTTGAAACCACCAGTCTCCTGTGATGATTAATCTAGATCCTTCTGCTTGATGGGACTTAGGATCACCTAGGAGACACACTTCTGGGTGTATAAGAGTTGGGGGTGTTTTTTCTGAGGGGTTTAACTAAGGAGGGAAGACCTACCTGGGATGTGAGCAGCCCTGAATGGAAAGGGGGTCGTGGGCCTGTTTGCTGACTGTGGGTGCCGTATGTTCGCCTCTTCTCTTCTTGCCGCCACACCTTCCATGCCTAGCTTACTATATCTTCGAACCGTGAGCCGAAGCAGATACGCCCCTCCTTAAGTCCCCTTTGTCCGGTTTCATTACAGTCACGAGACAAGTAACTGGACCCTGTTCTCCTGCCCGCCTGTCTTGGTAGCAGTGCACACACCCCCCCATGCAATCTATGTGTAGCCTCATACGGGGACAGCAAGGGAAGTCAGACTCTTCCAAAAGTCTCTGCTTTTCCTTTTGGCACCAACTCTGTGAGGCTGGGCTTTCGTCGTAGATAAAGATCAGCTTTTGGGTCACATTGGTCGTCCAGAGCATCATAGGACAAGGTTGGAGACACTAGCCGAATCTCATCAACTCCAAGCAAACGGCGGCTATCAGTGCCCATGGGTGTGCCTGCGCAGCAGTGGAGAGGGACTGGGGCTCAAAAGAAGAGTTTTCTAAAGGGATAGGTTACCAGTTCTTCTCCTTCCTCTGGGGCAGGAGGCCGCTTCCTGGGAAGACAAAGGAGGCCAGGCAGGAACCCTGCAGCTCTCTGTAGCTCACTGGGCTGAGGTTAAGGGAGCCAGAAGCCACCTCAAAACAGATCAGAGAAAATATGCAGGCCACTATCACTGTCCCCTTCCAGGCAGTCAGAGGAAGGAAGAGTTACAGCTTTGGAAATAGGTCAGACATTTAATAAAATGGAAAAGCAATCAACGGTAGTAAAGGGATCGTCTTCTAGCCTCCCTGGTTCGCTTTGCGGTGCCAGGCTAGCTCTTACCCAGGTTGTTTCTTCCGACCAAAGGGGGAAGGAAGGTTTTGGAAGTCATAAGCCTTCTGACTCATTTAACGAGGAAATAGATTCTCAGGCTCTGTTAGTCTTATTTGTCTCTCCACCATGCTGGGTTCCCTGTCACCTCTTGGTTCTGTGGGTCAGTTTCCTATGGTGTCATGATTTTCTTCATTTTGGAGCCACTGGATATAGACATTGGCTCCCAAGATGGAGCCTTGTTTTAAAACTTATTTACTTATTGTTGGGGAAGGGGCCCATTCGTGTGTACCCCAGAGAGCATTTGGAGGTCCAAGCATTACTTGCCATAGACCCATTTCCCACTGTGTGTCTGAGAGTCCCAGGAATGACCGAGCCGAGTCTTCTTGCCTCCAAGATGGGATCTTCACGGGCAGTTCTTGTTGCTCTTTCCAAATGCAGTCTGAGCTCTCTGGCAGCTGTGTGCCCCTGAGCACTCTCTAAACTCTCTCTACCGTGATGTAGATATCGCGTGAGTTTGGTGCAGGAAGTACCCGGGAACTGGCTCTGTGTACTGCTGAGTCTACAGAGTGCAATGTTAACGTCAGGCTTCCGATCGCCACCATTCTTCTTCGGAAGGGAATAAAACCACATGGCTTTTGAGCCGTCTGGTATAGCTCCCGAAGCTTCAGGTGAAATAATGGAATTCTATCGTTCCAAAGTGTTAGGGAGGAAAAGGCAAGCCAATCATTTGGGCCTACTCAAGGCTGGTGAGAGTCCCTGTCTTAAAAAAAAAAAAAAAAAGAAAAGAAAAGAAAAACAAACAAACAAAACCAAAGGTGGACAGTAATCAAGGAATGAGACTCAGGGTTGACCTCTGACCTCCACACGCATGTGGATCCTAATGCACGTGAACACGCACATGCACCTGTGAGATCCTTCCTCTAAATCTACAGACTCTAATTCAGCCTGCTTTTCAGCTTGTTCCCTGAATTATTCCCACTCCCTCATTTTGGCCATGGGAACAAAGGTGGGGAGAGCCTAATTTTATGTTGCGATCAGGCATCAGTGTCGCTTTCTGGAGTGAGTAGGGGAATCTGCGCATGCGCATCTTGTCCCGGGAGAGCGACTTGCAATGACCTTGGAAATCCCTGCCTGGTCCTTTGCACGTGGGAGCATCATTGGTCTCCATGGATGTCAAAACCTGGCGTGCTTTTCCTGAGATGGCACAAGCCTTAGTGAACCGGGAACAACTTTGATGTCTTTTAGAAGTCTGTCTCCTTGGGGAGAATGCTTCTGTCTGAAGCGGTCATAGAAAAGCTTCTATTTTTGCCTTTTCAGCCGAGGCCAGGTTCTCCCTTTATCCTCATGCCCCCCTCTTGTCCCTGGCTGATGTTTTTAGACGCCTTTAAAGTGAAAAGCCTGCTTTTCCTGTGGCTTTTCCCCCCTATTTGGGGGAGGGGGGAGAGCTTTAGTCTATGGACATCCAAGGCTCCCCTTTCCCCTTTTCCGTCAAGCAGAAAAGGCAGTTCAGGGTTGCCTGTGTGGAGTTTGGCAGAGCTGTGGGGCCTGGGAGGATGCCCAGCCTCTCACTCCTGTGGTATTTCCTGCCATTTGGTGGGGTTGTTTCCGATTACCTTGTCTAATGGGTAAAGGTTTGTATTTTAGGCAGCTCACTCCCTGCCTGCTTCCAAAAACACTTCTCCTGTGCAAGACCGGAGCCATCCAAGGATCAAACAGAATTGCTCAAGGCCTAGTGAGCACATACAAGTGGCACTTGACTTCCTGGAGCTTGGTAGGCTCCCATTCTGCCTTTTAAAAAGATATTCTTATCAGTGCTGCTGACGGCAACAGCAGGATCTCCTGATCTCTTTCCTGAGATAACCCCTGAATTACCTTTTCAGTTGGGTCTGCCTTTAAAATGTTCTTGACAATGCTATTTGAGAGGTCTGTATGCTGTTGCCCCCGACTGCCTGGAAGAACTGAAAAGAGCAAGCAGTTTGTGTGGTGGGGAAGAGGGGGTCAACTCTGCATTTTGATAAAGCTGTCACCGAGTGTCCTTTTCAACTGACAGTTGTTGCCGAAAAGTCTCTAAACCTCTGATCTACCTGCAGTCTGGGAATCTACACTAGTCATGGGATGGAGAGACAGAAGGGGGTACCCATGGAAAGTACCAGGTGCTCCCAGAGAGATGCCAACTTAGCCCGAGTGGGGCTGCTCTGACCTTGGTGAGGAATGTGGTCCCAAGGGCATGATGGAGCCTGCCCAGAGAGGTGTGGTGTGTGTGTGTTCAAACCCATTGGATACACACTCTCTGTTCTGATGGAAGAGATAATCTTCTGCTTGGAAAGTGTCTTTTCCCATTTAAGCAAGGAAGAGGAGGAGAGAGGGAGAGGAAAGGGGAGGAGGAGGAGGAGGAGGAGGAGGAGGAGGAGGAGGAGGAGGAGAAAAGAAGAAAAGAAGAAGAAGAAGAAGAAGAAGAAGAAGAAGAAGAAGAAGAAGAAGAAGAAGAAGAAGAAGAAGAAAACGACGACGACAAAAAAGCCTTTAAACAATCGACCTCTTTCTGACTGAGAACCAGAACAGCTCTTCATGGTTTAAAACTCCAAATGAATAGCCAGTGTCGAAAGTACCCAGAAATAAAAACACCAAGGCCCTGGTTTTGCTGCGCTGTCAGAGTGGGTACTAGGCAGGTCCCAGGCTGCCTGCTCATCTCTTCCTGTTGCCCCTCTGAATAAACAGGTTGTCAGAGATGCACTAATGGAGGCTGATAAATGCCAGTGATTGCATGAGTGAGTTGAAAACCTGTTCACTTCCTGTGTTTTATAGTCTTCTTCCAGTTAGTGATTGCACCAGAGAACTCTCTCTGTCTTCAGCTTCTGGGTTCTGTCACTGACTAATATGCTGGTGACAGACCTAGCAGACCAGACCAACCCTTTCCTGGATGTCTTGCAAAACTTCCCTCATGATTCAGCTCAGCTAAAAAGCCTGAGCACTGTCCTCCCCTGTGACCTCACAGCTGGTGGGGGGGGGGATGTGGAAGTTCCTGCTCCAGGGCATGAATGAAGAGACATGGGGATCCCTGCTGGTATGCAACACCTGCCTGAGGTGACATCTATTGTAGGGATAGACTGTAGCCTGTCTGAATTTTAGTTTTAATTTGTCAATGAGGACATAGGAATGAGAGACAGGCTACTTAAGACAGACTGGCCCTACTCTGCTGGAGTTTTTTAAATCCCTGTTATCAGCAAAAGTATTTACTGCAACCTATAGGTACGGAACACTGTGTTCTGCCTTTTCTCAAACACAGAGCTTCAGATGCAACCTTTCTTATGATTTAAAATATTACATAAATCTGGGTCTTCTAACCTGCTTCAAAATCAGAACTTGTTAAAGGATAAAGCCAGCTCTGGAACTCTGCCAGCAACTCTTTTACTTTCACAGTTATAGAGTTATGATGGCCAATGTACATTTTTAAAGTAGTTAAGATATAAAAAGTACACACACACATATATAAATATACATACATACATACATACATACATACATACATACATACATACATACATGTGTGTGTATGTATTTGTCTCCAAGTCATAAGAAATTTAATTTATGGCCATAAAAATTATGCTGGGTTTCTGCAGAGTAGCTATGTGACTGACTAAAAAAAAAAAAAAAACCATGAAATCAGGACTTTCAAATCGTCCATAGATGCCCACGACCTTTAGATATTTACTTTTCAAAATCACGTTCCATTAAGCCTATTTAAAAAAAAATCCGAGACTACTGTTGCTTAGCGCTCTCGGAATAAAAGAACAACCGCTCCTCCTAGTGGCCATTTATAAATTAGCAACAAAAAGAAATGCCCTGAAAATTCCACACACGGAGGATGAAAGCCTTGCGTTCCAGATGAAACACAGTCTAAGACTAAGATCCGTGGATGAGCTCACAGGCAGAGGGAAACAGACTTTGTATCTTCTAAGCAGTTCTTGCCCAACCCGCTTCTTTTTTTCCTTTCTGAAGTGTTTTGCTATCCTTGTTAGTTCAGAGGCACAAGCTTGTGGTTGATTGACCGTCATTTAGATTTTAAAACTTGCGTCGAGCAGGGTTGCGTATTTTCCCCCATGACGCTTTGGCTGGGGGGCGTCTCTGTGCTCTTGGAGCACAGCAAACAGATGGTGCGGAGATCTCAGTTTAAAATAAAGAACCCAAGGCCGGGGCTGGAGAGATGGCTCAGCAGTTAAGAACTTTGTCTGCTCTTCCAAAGGTCCGGAGTTCAATTCACAGCAACCACATGGTAGCCCACAACCATCTGTAATGAGATCTGTGCCCTCTTCTGGCCTGCAGGCAGAACACTGTATACTTAATAAAAAAAAAAAAAAAAAAAGAACCCAAGGCCGGCAGACTTTACGGGTCCCAGGAGAAAGAGCTAGTGTGCTCTTCAGTTATCCGGCCATATAGGAGACACTCAATTGGTGGAAGGAGATTGCTTCGACTTCACAATTCTGGAGAATCCAGTCTGTGGCCACTGGGGCCCTGGAGTTTACGGACAGCATGGAGGTGGTGCCTCACAGTGGGGTTGCATGGCAGAGCATCCCAAGAGGCAAAAGAGAGTAACAGTCATGGCACATTCCCAATGACCTGAACACTGCCACCCCCCTCCCCACACACACATGCAAACACATACAATGTTCTGCTTCCTAAAGGTAGAAGTAGCTCCAGGTACTGCCATGCTGGGAACCAAGCCTTCTATGGACCTTACACATCCAACTACAGCATCTTGTTAATGCCTTGCTTTCAAAATTTAAGTGTGTGTGTACACGTGTGTGTTGCACACACGTTGTACCTTGTGGAAGTCAGCAGCTTTCTCCTTCCACCATATGGGTCCAGGCGACCCAATTCTGGGCACCAGCAGGTGCCCTCAACCAGGAGCCATCTCACTGGTCCCAGCAGTTTGTAAATCCTTGAAGCTGCGTCAGAGTTTCAGTTTGGGTGGGATAAGCTATTCGAGTTGTCTTTTCTGTCGGTACCTGCTCCTAAGAATGTGGCACTCACCTTAGAGAACCTGCGTCCAGCGTTTTGCTATTAGGGAGGCTGGGATGTCGGGGTGGCTGCAGGAGGCTGAGGCTCTGCCTGCCCATATTCGAATCATTTCCTTCGAATGGGGGCAAATTATTCAGAGTCCTTATAATTGAATTTCCTGTCTGCAAAACGGTGATTCCGAAGCCTGCTATGTTGACAGTTTGTGGTACTAGAAAATGCATCACGTGCAACATTCCTTAAAAAAAAAAAATCAAGCCGATATCTCTCTGTCTCTCTGTCTCTCTCTGTGTATGTGTGGTGTGTGTGTGTGTGTTTATCCTGTGTCCATGTATGTACTTGCATGTGCATGTCAGAAGCCGGTCTTAAGTGCTGTACTCTGGGCTGGAGAGATGGCTCAGTGGTTAAGAGCATTGCCTGCTCTTCCAAAGCTCCTGAGTTCAATTCCCGGCAACCACATGGTGGCTCACAACCATCTGTAATGAGGTCTGGTGCCCTCTTCTGGCCTGCAGGAATACACACAGACAGAATATGGTATGCATAATAAATAAATAAATATTTAAAAAAATCTTTAAGTGCTGTACTCTTTAAGAGCCTTCCACCCTGATTTTTTGAGGTGTGGTTTCTCACTGACCCGGGGCTCATGGGTTGCCAGCTGAACTCCAGGGATCCACTCTCTCTACCTCTCCAGGTGCCTGGATCATGAGCTCGGCTCCTTTACTTGGTCAAGGGACTGAACTTGGTACCTATGCTTTCGAACGAGCACCTTACTGACCGGGCCATCTCCCCAGCCCCTCCTGCGGATATTTTTAGTTTCATTTTACTTTTAAAATAATACCTAGAATAATGTCAACAGCAGCTCTCTGGGAAACTTTTCTGTTAAAATGTGTGTGTTGCTTAAAACGGTGTACTCAGGTCTAGAAAATCATTTAATAAGTTGAAACTTTCTCATTAATATGCTTGCAACACATAGCTCTTAAGATTTTGCTGAGTAAGAAATAAACAGGTGTCACAAAGCAAGGGAAAGGAGAATAAATTTTGCACGAGAGAGACAACAGAAGTGAGTGTAACATCGTTATCAAATGCTTAGAATTCTAAGTTTCCCAAACTTAGAGCCAAGGAGTCACTGGGCTAGCCATGTACTTTTGCAAACACTAGGGGGCAGTGTTACAGCCAGCAGGGGAGCTAGACTGGATAAAGTTAAGATTTCTTACCACACTTACAAACACGTACTTATTTCAGCTCCCACTATTTTATAGACCTGAGTACATACTGTTGAGCAATAAATATACCTCAGCAGGAGTTCTGTCCAGGGAGTTACTGGTGTATGAGTTGTGTTTGTGTGTGTGTGTGTCTGTATGAGTGTGTGCATGCCACACACACAGAGACAGTGGGGAAGAAATGCCAGTTATTGGAGTCTGGGCCACACTGCATAAACTCTACCTTTTAGCATAGAGTCAGAGGGACAAGCTTCGTTTGTATCATGTGAATTCAGAGTACCATCACGTTCGTTATGCACAGGCAGAACTTAGATGTGCATTGGTACAACCATCCTAGGTGTTCTCTGCTCCTGGACTGTTTAACAGTCTCCCTTGCGCCTGATGCTGGAAGTGGAATGGCATTTTGGTTCATGGTAGAAGTGGTAACACTCACTGAGAAGAAAACCCGAGCAAAGCAAGAAGAACGACTCTAGAAGGAGGCAGAAATGGCGGACTGGTAGGTAGCGCAGTGGGTAAAAGCGCCTGACTGCAAATGAGAAGAAAGCAGAAACTCCTACCCCGGATCAACCACTGTTAATGGCGTAGTTTCTGAACTCCTTCCCACTTCTCTTTCCTCTCCCATTTCTGGCTTGTCCTTCTGTTTGAATTAACTTCTCCAGCTCTGGTCCTTTTTTGGGGGTCCTTTGAATGCCCCATCGGCTCCTCGAACTTTAATTGTTAGGGCTGTAACCCCAGCACTAGAAAGGTAGAAGCAGGAGGTTCTCTGGAGCTCACTGTCCAGCCTGTCTAGCAGGATTGGAGAACTTCAGTGCCAGCGGCAGATACTGGCTTAAAATATGTTTTGGGGTGGGTGGAGAGATGGCCCAGCTGTTGAGAGCACTAGTGAGTCTTGGGGAGGACTCAGATTCTGTTCCCAGCACCCACAAGGTGGCTCACAACCCATTGGAACTCCAGTTCCAGGAGGTCCAAAGCCCTCTGCTGGCTTCTGTGGGGACTGCATGCATGTGGTGCACCTAAATACATGCAGGCAAAACCCATTCATACACAGAAAGCAAAAATAAATCGTTAAAAAGCTTTTTGAATTTATTTTCATTTTGTTTTGCCCCAAAACAAATCTCAGAAAACCAATAAAGTAGAGATCAGTTGAGGAAGATATCTGGATCAGTCTTTTATCCTCATCCACATATAGACCCAAGGGCACACGTATACACACACATACATGCACACACATAAATACATGCACACCATACACATATACGCATACATAAACATACACACATACGGATATACATATACACACATATAATACACACAGACACACATGCAACACATACACACATATACAAACATACCATACATGCATGCCACACACATTATATACACATGTACACACATGCACATATATACCTGTACACACATACATATACATACACATGAATACATATGCACACACCACACACATACATACATACGCATTCACCCACATACAATTTTCTTTTAAATTTCTAGATTTCCATTGACACTGCCTGGAACTCAAGTTCCAACCATCTAGACACTCTGCAGACCAGCGAGCCCTTTGCCTACCTTCATTTAAATGGGGGATGAAAGGATGTTCATTTCTTCCCTATCAGGGTCTCACAGATTGTGGGAAGGTATCCTCCGGCGATTCTGGCAGGAGTCACATCCCTGATTCCTCCCACGTCCTGGAACGGGATCCTGACTCACGGAGGCTCCTCACGACCTTTCAATAACTGCATTGCTTCCCACACCAGACCTTGTCCCCTGGCTTCTTGTTCTAACTCCTCTGAGATTCCACCCATCTTGAAGGACAAGGAGGTGAACAGTAATGAAATCTTTCTTCCCATCACTGGTCTCTGCCTCTCACCTGAGCCGACTGCTATTATTTATTTATTTTGCTGAAGCCTTTGGAGCGAGGAAGTTTGTGAAGGCTCCCCGACAGCTTGAGCGATCTGTGTACCGTGGAAGGTTCCCGGGGGACCCGACAGGGAAGGACATATTGAGATGTATTTTGCACAGACTGGAAAACCCCGTGTGCCATGTGTTAATTAACTGATTTCCTTCTGCAAAGTGAAGATCACCGCAGTGTATTAGATTCTCACAAGACTTGTTTAGCCCTGGGAAGGAAGGACATCCAGCTAAGGTGGGAATTTAGGAAGAAATTTAAGTCTAGTTATGAAACATCAGAGCTGCGAGGACTTTGGAGGTCACCGGAAGTGGCGTTGCCATTTTCTGCAGAGGAGAATTTAAGTCGGGAGAGAGGATATTGTCCTAAACCACAGCCAGTCATATACCACCACCCCAAGAACCAACGCCTCTCAGAGGAATGATTCCATTTTACTTTTCAATATGTTTATTGTGTGTTATATGTGTGTGCATGGGTCAGGGAGGTGTGCTTGCTTGCCCGTGTATGGAAGCCAGAGGTAGAGAAAAGACCTCTCATTGAACCTGGAGTCTGAGCTTCAGCTAGACCTGACCAGTGCACCCCAGGATCCTCTTGTCCCTGTCTTCTCAGCGCTGGGATTACAGGCACATTTGAGCACACCCAGCATTTCACAGGGCTGCTGAGGTTCCAAGCTCAGAGCCTCATGAACCAGGCACTTCACCCCCTGAGCCATCTGCAGATACTGGCTTTGTTTCTTTGTGAAAATTTTGTTTTGCTTCACTTTGTTCGGTTTTGAGACAGGGTCTCACCCTAAGCTTAGGCTGGCCTCGAGTTTCCAGCAATCCTCTTGCCTCAGCCTTCCAAATTCTGGGATTACAAACACAAGGTGCCGTGCCTAGCTAGGGATCCAGCTTGGTCTAAAAATTAATGTTTATCCCCAGACTAGATGACATCCTTAGGGCTCACAAGGGCCTCCAGGGTGCCAGGTTCCACTATTGAAGCATCCCAAATGAAAGAGCTCAAAAAATAAATAAATAAATAAATAAATAAATAATAAATAAATAAATAAATAATAAGGTCTGTTTTCTCCCATTTCCATGACAGAATTTTTCTACCAGTCTCAAGTCGTGACGGTCTCTGTGCGTCTGAGAGTCCTGAGATAATGAGATAAGAGAAACCACAATGTTGATCACGGCAACCATGGTGCCACCCACATCCTGGAGATCCAGGATCTTCTAGGGGATGGTAAATGCCCCTCCCGTTGTTCTGGGGAACTCAGAAGGCACATCCGTTTCGTGGAATAGGCGAAGTGATTTTTCCCGAGCGTACACGTTGTGAGTCTCTCGCTCTTCCTTCTTTCCTTGTTCCCCGCAGCAAATGATGAACTCATTGCTCTGGCGGGGAAAGGCCACAGGGCAAAGACTCTCAGCGCCGCTGTGTTTCCCAGCCTCTAAATTACGGAGAGCTCCATCTCTCTTCCTGGAGCATTTACTGCCGGCCACCTGAGGCGGCGCTGCTGCGCTTTCCCAGCTTCTACTGAGAGCTCCATCTCCCTTCCTGGAGCATTTGCCCGCCACCTGAGGTGCCATAGATGTCTGTCTGATCTCTCCCTCTGTCTTCCTCTCTTATGGAGAAGCCATTTTGGGTTTTGTCTTGATTTTTTTTTTTGTCTCTCCTTTTCCCTCACCTACCACCCTGTGAGCCACCATTGTGAGGTTCTTCATGGCTCACATTGGTTTGTAGGTTAACGTTTTCATGTTCCTTCCATCCTCCACATTTTAAATGAGGCCCTTTATAGCTTTAGCTCAAGAACTAGGGTACCAGATGCTGGAGCTGCAAGAACTGCAAACAGTGGATTTGATAGGGGATCCGGTGAGCGAATTTTAGTCTAAACTGCACATCTTGTCTTTGAAATGCAAGCAAGAGCAGGTGGAGGTTGGGGTCCTATACTTTGGAAGAGGGGCGTTCTGAAGAGTTTTGTTTTCTCTTCAGGGCCTCGAAGCCTCGGATGAGACATGGCTCTTTGCTAACACGTGTCACTCTGGGGGAGATTAGTTAGAGGCAGCGGAAGTTATTTCATAACAGCATACGTGAATGTAGAAGACAAGGGAACGGGAAAGCAGGTGCCGTACATAATACATGCAAAGGTCATGTGTGTCTCTAGCCGTGGTGTCCTTCAGCCTCCTCTCGGTCCTCAGGGACAATGGGGCTCCTCAATTTTGAAAAAAGCCTGGAATATGTTCATGGTGATGTGTAAGGATTTTCAGAGTCGCGGTGGAAACACTGATGGACATGACTTATCCAGACCCCAGAGCTAACTCCCAATGGTGTGGTTGAATGGGAGATCTGCATTCTGGAGGCCAACTTCAGCCCAAGCCTTATCTGCAGTGTAGTTGGGGGGGAGGCACCCCAGCCTCTTTAAATCTGTCTCTCACCAACAGAGCACTGGAGGTGAAAAACTTCAAAATATGCTCTTTTCTTTTTTCCTTTTTTTTTTTTTTTTCTTTTTCGAGACAGGGTTTCTCTGTGGTTTTGGAGTCTGTCTTGGAACTAGCTCTTGTAGACCAGGCTGGTCTCGAACTCACAGAGATCCGCCTGCCTCTGCCTCCCCGAGTGCTGGGATTAAAGGCGTGCCCCACCACCGCTCCTTTCTTTTTTCCATTCCCCCCCCACACACACACACACCGCTTCTCTTCCTCCTTCTTCTTGAAGGACCTTCTGAAGCTCCACCCAGGCTGACTTTCAACTTGCTAAGTAGTCAAAGGTGGCCTTGAACCTGTGAGTCTCTGCCAAGCCCTCCTGAGTGCTGGAGTGGTGAGCCTACACCACTGTAGCCAATTTGTGTGGTGCTGGGAGACCAAATCCAGGGCTTAGTGCATACAGGAGCTCACCCTGCAGCTGGGCCACACCCTAGGCTCGAACACATATCCCTCACTTTGAGCTCTGGTTCTCATTCATAAGATCAGTAATGATCCTGTTTACAGTAAAGAATAAATGGATATTTCTGCTCGCTCCTTCCCCTCTGCACAGTGTAGGACTTTCCTACCATATCTCTTACTTGGGTGTTTCCAGGTGTGGGGAGCCCATTGCCTCCCTAGATCGGTGGTTCTTGACCTTCCTAATGCTGTGACCCTTTAATACAGTTCCTCATGGGGCGACCCCTCCCAACCCCCCCTTCAGTCCTGCTATCCTGGCCCCTGACCTGCCCACTCTTGTCAGTTGGATTTCAGTTTTCAATCTTTTCTTAAAACACAGCTCTCAATCCCATTGGCTATCTGACAAATGCCAGGTTCTCTAGGAATCTGACTCCCTTTCGGGATGTCTCCGGGTGGCGACACAAATTGGGATTGTGTTTGCTCTCAGCCACCTGCATGCGATGATAGTGGATTCTGACTGCTGGACCAACTGGTGGAGATGCTGTGGGGTCCCTTTAGCTCCATGAAGCAGCTTCTGCTAGGAGAGGAAGCATTCAGGGAAGGGAAGGAAAACCATGTGCAGAGTGGGTCCCAGAAGAGAAATGCACCTGTTGCTGATGCAAGCTGGGCCCTGTGTTGCTGCACCTGCCTGAATGGAGCAGAGACAGGGGATAAAATAGTGCTTGAGCCACCCCGTGGTGGCACACTGTGGTTTGTGTTGACCCGACACCAAAAGCAGAAGTCATCACATTTAAAAGCGATTTAAAAGTGCACTCGGGGCCACTACCAAGTGACGAGATCATCTACAGAGTAAGAGACCTACCTGGAAATCATCTGTCCGGCAAGGGATTTTCATTTTGAATCTCCTTTAAAAAAATATATTAGCCGTTTATATTTTTTTTTCTGTTGCTGTGACGAACGTCATGACCAAAAGCCATGTAGGCTTACACTTCCGGGTCACAGTCCATCGTGAAGTGGACTTGTGAAGAAAGAGATCGGAAGCAGAAACCATGGAGCAATCCTGCTTGCTGGCTTGCTTAGACATTCATACTTAGCACCCTTACACTGCACTGGACACCTGCCTAGGGATGATGCCTCCGAACCATGCTCCCACAGACATGCCTGCAGGTCAGTGGGAGGTGGGCAGTCCCAGCCTCGTTCCCTTCTCAAGGTGACTCTTGGCTGTGTCAGGTTAGCCGTTCATCATCGTCCATTAAATTTAAAACAGATAAAGCAGAGCTGCAGGTTTGAGTCTGTGTTAGAGTGCACGCCCAGCAGGCTGGCGTCTCCGGGTTCCATTCCCAGCCTTGTAAAAGAGGCACCCATCGAACATCTGAATATCTCACAAGGGGCTAATGAGGACTGGAAAGAGTCCCAGACTCATGGGCCATCAGGAAAGTTCGGTCCGAAGCATGGCGAGGTATCACTACCTATCCCAGGATCACGAAGTCGTACACTGGCAGGGATTGGAACTGACGCGGAACTATCGCACCCTGATGGAAGAAATCTCTTGATACAGTCACTTCAGAAGACAGTGTGGCAATTCCTCAGACACTTAAATATGGCTATCACACGGCCCGTCGGGTCCACTCCTAGATACATTATACAGAAACACCTCGACGCTAATGTTGTCCTGTAAGTCTTTATAGCGCTAATGCTTTGGAAACTGGCTACCAGGGTCCCAACTTGCTTTCCTGTGAGTTCGGGCTGTTTTGCTCAAGTGTTCCACAAGGGGGCAGTGCAGGAGAGCCAGCGACTGTTCTGAGGAGGCTTTCCAAAGGTTGGGCAGCTCTCTGGTTTCTGGAAAAGATTGTTAACCGATCCAGGCATCGAGGAGAAACTGAACTCAAGTTTTTAAGAAATAAGCACAATATGGAAGGTGACCACATTATAAGTTTTTGCTTTGTTTTTATTCACGGTACTCCTTGGCCAAGGGAGTTCGTATGCACCGTTCAAATCGTAGTACAAACTGTATCCAAACATTGTAATTAGACAGTTGCCCTCATACTGCATCTATAGGCTGTGCGATGAAAAATATATTATGTATATACATGTATATGTAAGAACATGTATATGAAAGTGTTAAAATACAGGCTGTGATGTAGGCTTTTATATGCCCAGGAAAACCTAATTCAGCCAGGTGGTGGTGGCGCATGCCTTTAATCCCAGCACTATGTAGGCAGAGGCAGGTGGATCTCTGAGTTTGAGGCCAGCCTGGTCGACAAAGCAAGTGCCAGGACAGCACAGGCTGTTACACAGAGAAACCCTGTCTCAAAACAAAATGAAAAAGAAAACATAATTCACGTTTCTTGTTTCAATTATTCAATTAACTCATAGTTGATCTATATGGCACTGGCATCGGAACAAATACTCACGAACAAAGGTGGAACCACTTTGTCTCTTCCTGAAATGTAAGGGTGGGCTGGAGAGGCAACCCAGCAGTGGAGAGCACGTACTGCACATGGGGAGGACACGGATTTGAGTCCTAGCACTCAGACGGCAGCTCACAGCCTCTTGTGAGTCCAGTCCAGAGGACCCAACACCCACCTCTGACCTCTGAGGGCACTAGGCATTCATGCGGTTCACATGCATACAGGCAGGTAAACACTCATGCACACAAAACATTCACTCATTCACCCATTGGTAAAGGAAATTCGAGAGCACGCACACATTTTCAGCCCTTACACTTCTGAGTTGTCTAATCCCGACCTTGCATTGCTGTATGTAAAGTGTTTCTTAATCGCTTCCCAGTCTGTCCTATTTGTCCTACTTTAGTGACACAGTTGGCTTTGGGGGGTTAATAAGTGCAGTGGGTGATTGTGAATCCCTTTGAATGACGCCAAGTATGGGAGTTTCAGCAGCTGGAGGAGGTAATGTGTAATAACAGAGATTGCAGAGTTACCCTGCAGGCTCCGCGCATCTTGCCAGGGCTCCTCGGGAAGGCATCACATGTTTCCTCTGCATTTGATGTGTGTGCCTAGGAACTAAGTCCATCGGGAACCTGCATGTGCTCTGATGCTATGGCCGTGATACCAGCAGGGCGTTTCTTCTGGTCCCGATCCCTTCTGCACCCATCACTACACCAGCCTCAGCCCCATCCCCACCCAGCCTCACTCTCCCCTCAACCCCATTCCCACCCACCCTTCACTCTCCTCCCTCACCCCATCCCCACCCAGCCTCACTCTCCCCCACCCCCATCCCCACCTACCCTTCACTCTCCTCCCCTCACCCCATCCCCACCCTCACTACACACCCTCTCACCTCTCCCTCCCTCCCACCCCCAGGCTCCTCAAGGGTTCCTTTCTACTGTGTTTTCTTTCCAGGATCCTCTTATTCATCAGATTTGGGTGGCTTTTGTTTTGTTTGCTGTAATGAGCAGTCTGAAGACTTTGTTGTTAGCAACAACGGGATATTTTTAAAGAGCAGAGTGCTGGGCCAGGCATTGTGACTGGGATCCCTACTCTGCACTTGGGAGGCCAAGACAGGAAAATCAGGGGCAAGCTGAAGGTCAGCGTTGGGTACATAAGACTTCATCTTAACAACAACAACAAAGCTTTAAAAAAAATATGGAATGGTCTCTGTTATTATTGCCATACCGACTTAGTCTCTGAGGAACCCCATCCACCCCATTGGGTCCCTGTCCACCAAACATGGACAAAGAGGAACACTGAAGATAAAAAGGCCTGGAGCAAGTTCTCGCCTGGCACTTGAGGTCACCATCTTTTTTTTTTTTTTCCAGAAATGACTTTTTCAGGGTGGCACCTGGAATCATGTCACCTGATGAGAACATGTCAAGCTCTAGTCATATAAGATCCCGACAAGATGCTAAGGAACGTGTCCCTCCTGAACCCTGGGCTAGCTCCTCACAGGCCTCAGTGTGGGTGTGCAGAGTGTCTGCCCAGGTCCCTGAGGGAGTCTTTAAGTCTTTATCATTTTGTCATCTTTGTTATCACTGCAGAAGAAAGTGTCACCTTCAGCCCCGCCTATCATTTCCTGGAGTTGGGAAAGGGATAAAGGAAGCAGGATTGGATGGAAAGCATGGTGAACTGGCTCATTATGAACACTTTGACTCCACAGTGAACATTCGTCCCCAGGGAAAACACTAAATTCCTCAGGTCCCGGGTCCCTTAAAGGCCACCTTGTAGGTGATTTGAGGGGAAGCACCATTGATGATTTGTAGACCACAACCGTGGCGGTAATTCTCCTTTGTGAAGCCCTAAGCCACGATTTATACTTTACATGTTGGCTTCCGTGCTCTATATTACCGGAACTTGGGTGATTAAAGATAGTTCCTCTTTGTTTTGCTAAAAGCTTCTCACACTATGAATAAGCAATTGTAGGCTGACGCTTGCTGGCCTTTTGAGTGGAATAATAATCCCTTGGATTAACAGGGTTTGCTTCTTACAAGAGCCAAAATCCCTCATCCCATAGTCTCCCACTTGGCCTTAGCATCCCCTATGGAGCTGCAGGCTCACGGCGGATCTCTGAATGATTGAGCAGAACTTTTGAGCCAGGGCTTCCCCAATGGCTTGATGTGTGTTCTGCCCACGAGCTGACTCTAAATTCTGGGGATTAAAGGTCTTATAAGACAGTCCGGGCTTCTGCTTAGCTGTTTTATATGTGATATGGAGGCAATGGGGAGAACGGGGATTTTGGATCACTCGGTATGAGACGCAGAAGATGGGAAATCACGACTTGAAACAAAGCTAGATATAGGGGCACAAAGGCCTTGAGAGCAGGTGAGCAGGGGACAGAGTTCTGCACCTGGAAAGAGACAAGCTAAGAGAGAGTTAGGTTTCTTATAGATGACACCTGGTATGCCTAAGGAGGCTTGTTAAAATTTGTTCTTTCTTTACGTGGTGAAGGGTGTGTGTGTGGGGGGTGGCTATCCTTATGAGACCAGATGACAACCTCAGGTGCTGTTCTTAAGACATCATCAATCACCTCTTTTTGGAAACAGGTTCTTTCACTTTCTTGGCTGGAACTCACCTAAAGGCAGATCTATCTGGCCAGAGAACCCTAGGGCTCCACTCACCTGTCCCCGGGCAGTGCTGGAATTACAAGCATGAGCCCCCATTCCTGGTATTTTCTCCAAGAGTCTAGCCATGGTTTGCAGCCCTTGCTCTTGAAGGTGAACACTTTGCTGACCCAACTATCTCCCCGGCTCTTCAAGTTTGTTCCTGTCTAACACTTTGTGTCCCCATCTCTTCTACATGGGAGCAAGGGTGGTTCGTGTTCTGCCATTTGAATAGATAAGGGAATTGGAGCCAAGAGAGGAAATCACTTGGTAAATAGGGATGGGAAACCTAAATGAATCTACATCCTTCAAACCTTTGGTAACTAGTTTCTCATTTTCCTTCCTCCCTTCCCCCTTTTTGTACCTTTGAGATTCTCTTTAAATAAAGCCTCAGGCCCACACTTCTGTGTAGCTTTGATTAACTTACCTCAGCCATTACCTGTCAGAAGGACCTGTCTTCACTTCTTTTCGTTTTTTTTTCAATCTGCTACCCACTCCTGCCTTGAAAAAACCTTCTAGTGGGTCGCTGTATTGTCAGGATGGTTGTTTATTTAAGGAAAGTCTTTGGCCAAAATGAAAGGCATGTGATAAAAAAAAATCAATTGATAAATGAATTTAGAGGTTAAAGGAAAGGTGGACATTCCCTACTTCCTTAAGGTCCCACCTGCTGTAAAGATTCTATTGTTTGAGCACAGACATTGCAAATGGAAGGAACAGCAGAATCACTGTTACCCATAGTGTGTTCAGTGCTTTCTTACAGCATCAGGGATGTAATGGCCTCCCAGTGACCTTTTACCTAACTTTGCCTTTATTCTCTAGGCTCAGGTTCACCTCTCAAGTGATACCAGAATCGGAATCAACCAGTCTGGCTGTATTACCCTTCTGTGGCTCCCATTGGTCAAAAGGAAGAACCCAGCATTCTTATCTAGATACATAGAGGTCCCCCACAGCTACTACCCAGATCCCCTCTTTCCTCCTTGTCATTCTGTCTTCTGAAATATGTTGCCACCTCCCTTGTATATACCTACAAGCACGCCAGGAAAGTCACCCCTCCTCCCTTTCCTGCTCCTTTCCCTGAAAAAACTGCCCCTCAGTTCAGTTCAGACCCTGAGGGCACCTCCGTGCCCGTCTCTGGCTGGCCTAAGCTATACAGCCCTTGGCGTGGACTTTCACTGAAATAATACGCGGCATGCAAAGCAAGGTCTTGAACTGATTGTTCATACTGTGGACTGTGGTAGTCACCACTGTGTCCATGTCGTTTAATCCAACTCACACGTGGAACTCCTGAGGTCGTCAGGGGAAGGCCCATTGAACAGAGTCTGAGATGTCTTAGCATAGAGATCCTTCATAGGATAAAACAGATTTTCAGAGCAAGGTTTAAAATTAGGGCACAAGGGGAGCTTACTATTATACCCAGTGAATAAAATGAATTATGCTTCCATTTCTATTCTTTTCACCAAATTTTAAGGAGTCTGAAGAAGAACAACAGCACCACATCTACACCATCCATTCAGATGCTGCTTCCTCTTGCAGAGTTTTGCCTGAGGCACTTGGTGTGAAAGCTTTACAGAGAGTGACATCATCTGAGCAGGTGCTGCTGGTTTCCTGCTCCCCCTCTTTCACCTCGTGAGTTCTTCAATGGCATGCTAAGCCCCAGAGCATCAGAGGGGGAAGCGTCTTCCTTTATGAGCTCATTATCCCCCTTCGCATATTAGCTGAAATGAAGTCTCCATCAAGATCATAAAACTTGAGAGAGGGAAACGGGCTCCCTTTTTGCTAACAATACCCTCTAATGAAAGGGCCCAAGATTATTAGTGTCCTAGGAAGGTGATAATTACTTTGTAGTTCATAGCTCAGTTCTGTAAAGTCAGATTTTACTATTTTACAAATTGGAGAAGGATTATTAATGAGCGGATTTCGACCGCAATCCATTCTTTCATCAATCTGTTAACTCTCTCAGCTGTTTATGAAATCTTGGTCATGCACTAAATAGCACATCTCAGCAAGAATAAAAAAGATAAAGGAGATGTGGAGTCTGCTCTCAAGTGGTTTGGAGAGAGGTGGACCCCAAAAGTAAGTGAGACCCTAAGTAGGTGTTCCCTAACTAGAGGGGGAAAATCAGTTCTCCCAACAGTTTACACCCTGTTTGTGGGTAGGATGAGGTGAGCAGTGTGCATGGCGCAGTACTGAAGCAGACAGCGTCAGCTCCTAGATGCTGCCTTCCTGCAACCTGGCTGGTGATTGGCAGTGAGATTTCTTTAAAGGTTTGCATAATACATTGTTCCAGGTTTTCTAGAGAAACAGAGCTCTCTCTCTCTCTCTCTCTCTCTCTCTCTCTCTCTCTCTCTCTCTCTGTCTCTGTGTGTGTGTGTGCGTGTGTGTGTGTGTGTGTGTGTGTGTGTGATAGAGAGAGAGAATACATCAGAAATTTTCTCAATTTTGGCTGCTAAGCATTTGTTTCCTTATGCTAAATTAGCAGTGTCATTCAATCCAAAGGCCTGGGAACCCCAGCGAGCCATGCTGTGGGTTCTTTGTATCCAAAGACCTGAAAATCAGGGAGTCCATGCTCTTGGTTTGTAGGATTTGATAGCCTGGGAACCAAACTGGACAATAATATACCAGTTCCAGTCAACAGTCTGGGAGGAGAAAATACCTTTGGTTCTACCGAGTCTCAGTGATTTGATGGAGGCCCATTATATTAGTTACTTTTATTGCTGCTGTGGCCAAACACCCAACAAGAAGCAACTTAAGTGGAGAAGGATTTAGCATGTCTCACAGTTAGAGAGGCCGCAGTCCCTAGTGGTGGGGAACACACATAGAGCAAGCATGTTGCCGGGACTCCTCCAGTCTTCATATCTCAACAGAACAGGAAGCTGACCTGAGACAAGAAGCAGGGTGAGCCGTAATCCTTAACACCTTTGTGCCAGAGAGATGGTTCAGCAGTTAAGAGCACTGGCTGCTCTTTTAGAGGACCCGACTTTGATTCCCACCACCTGCATGGCAGCTCACAAATGGGTATAACTCCAATTCCAGAGGTTCTCATTTCCTCCTCTGGCCTCACAGACACTGAGATACACACGCACACGTGCGTGATACACGCGCGCGCGCACACACACGTGCACACAGATAATAAAATAATTTTTAAAATCTCAAGGCCTGCCCCCTAGTGGCCCAATTTCTCCAGTGAGGCTGTACCTCTTTGTGACTTCAAACCAATTGTATGTAAATTGGTAAAGCAGCACCACCAGCTGGCACTCAGGGGTTCATAGCATTACCTATAGGGAGGTTTTACAATAAACCCATAGTTGGGAGACCTGAATCTAGCAACTGGAATGCTAACATCTGCGAGCACTCTGAAGACAGATGCAGAGTCACACTTAGTCTGGGCTATGAGTGTACAGTCAGGGCAGTACTCAGATTAACCCTCCCGGAATCCTGTGCCTGCCTGCGGGCTGCAAACATCTCCTTAGAGGTTGTCTCACAGTACCCAGTGGGGGTCAGCAATTCCCTCCCTCTTGTACCTTCTGCCAAGCGCTGTCAGGACACGTCACTCTTGCCCCATTCACTTTTTTTTTTAACTTACTAGAAGATAATAAAACTTTTTCTTTGAGAAAACTTGTAGGACTAATGCAAGTCACTGACATGTCTCTCTGTTTGTTTTTATACTTTCAATTTTTCATATAATATATATTTTATCATACTCATTCCCTTCCCTGAGTCCTTTCAAATCCTCTCCATCTTCCGACCCACCTAACTTCATGTCCTTTCTCTCTTTCTCTCAAAAAAAAAAAAAAAAAAGACAGGAAAGAAAGGAAGAAAACAAAACACAGAAACCCAAGCCATAATAAAAGCACACAGCAGAATCCCTAGGGGTCTGTTTTGTGTTGACCAGCTACTCCTGGGTATGGAACGGACGACCTGAGGGTGGCTTTTATACCAAGCAATACACCACTGACTAAAACTGATTTTCCCTTTCCCAGTAGGGACCAATTGCTAATAGCTTCTTGGTTAGGGGTGGAATTTTGTTTTTACTTCTGTTTCTCTGTGTTGGGATTTTATCTGGCTTTGATTTGTATAGATTTTCTGCATGCTCTCTAGTGCTCTCTGTAAAGCTGGATGGACAGAAATTGCTTAAATTTGTTTTTATTGTGAAATGTTCTGTATTTCTCCTTTGATTGTGGTTGATAGTTTTGCTGGGTATCGTAGTCTGGACTGGCATCTGTCGTCTCTCAGAACTTGAAGAAAGTCTATCCAGGTTCTCTGGCTTTTCCATTGAGAAGTTGAGTGTTATTCTAATGGACTTCCCTTTGTATATACCTTAGAATTTTTCTCTTGCAGTTTTTACTGTGAATCTACTGAGTAACTTGATCTTGCCTGGGTTTTATGCAAGCAAGGGCATCTGCTATAAACTTATGAGTGTTTCCCCAAGGTTTCCCTTCCATCTCTTATAGTCTTTCTGTCCCTTCCATGATGTTCCCTGAGCTTGAGTGAGGAAGGGACTGTGCTATAAATGTCACTTTTAGGGCTGAGTCCTTTGCTGATACTTTGCACTTTGACCAGTGGTGACTCTCTGTATTGACCTCAGTTTACCATACAAAGATTCTTTTCTGATGAGGACTGAGAGCCACACTAGCCTGTGGGTATAGAGGTATGTATTTAGGAGACATCTTGATACCATGTCCATGTAGCAAAATAAAAGCGATAGGTTCTCCTCTAGGGACCCTGACCATACTGGCTACATACAAGTTCTTGAATAAATTGCAGTACCTGACATGAGTTTCTTCTGGGGAGAAGCCCTTAAATCTAACCAGAGGGTAGTTGGTTACCCCCATAACATTCGTGCCACTATTATACCTGTGGACATGTCTTGCTAGGGACAATCACATTATCATTATTAGACAGGTAGCAAAACCTGGTTTGAGCACCTTTCCAATGATCAAATGGTCTTTGCCCCAGTGCCTTCTCACTGGGACTCAACTGTTGGAAGTATTGTGGGTTTTTTTTGGGGGGGGTAGTTATTGTCATTATCACTATACCAAAAAACAAAATACAAACATAAAAGAGGAGCTACTTAGACATCATAACAGAACAATTCAACTGACTTGGAGATGTTTAGCGTTTCTTAGCTTAGGCTTCTTGGTCAGAAAACATGGCAATTACCTGTTCATTGCAGCTTTCAGATGGAAACATATTTATTTCTGAGACTAAGCTTAGCTAGTATCACTTCTGTTTCTCTAGTCCAACTGAGAAAAAAAATATTCCATATAAAAATATTCACAGAGGAACATAAATGATTTATTCTTTCCTGTCCCAATTCTTTGAGTATAATCTCATTGTAAAAACAAAGGAATCTAACCCCACATGGTTTATAACTAGTTCATTTCACAGTCTGGTGTGTGACTTGCCGGGGGAGGTTGGGCACATATTTGGAGACCATGGCCATTCCATTTTGGGATGAGTACCTTAATTTATCCTTGGTAACTGGTCAACAGCAGGAAAGAGTTTGGGAAGGGGGGGGGGGACTTAAGGGCCAAACCTGGGGAATGTCACATATCATACCTACCTCCCTACCTTCCTATCCTCAGTCACATGGCTTCACCCACAAACAAGGAGGCAGAGAAAGGCCATGAAAATGTGTTCCTGATGGCATGGATATTAGGCACGGAGAATATCGATGCAGTTTGCTTACTGATGCCTTTCGTCCTCTACCCCCTCCTTTCCTGGAAGCCCTGTGATGAGACAATGATAATAAAGTGATGAGAAAATTACAGTAAAGATGCTAAGTCCTGTCTATCCCACTCAAACTGGAAACGTTGATATTTGGGTCAGGAAGCAGGTTTCACTGACCAAACTGAAGCATTGCCAAAGGATGTTGTGTGGTTAGAGCTCTGAAGAAGAGTGGGGGGGGGGGGCCCAAGTTTCACTGTCTCTTGTAGAGGTGGCCATCTTGTGCTTAGTAGGTACTGTTCGTTAACAGTAACCTAAGTTCTGTGGGCTATCTCTGAGGACAAATGCAAGCATCATCTGTCTTCTACCTGGGACCTAAAATCCTGCAAGGAAGTCAGGAGCTGAAGAGCAGGGCAGGAGCCTCAGGAGACTGCAACCCTGCCTTGTGCTTTTAAAGACATCATGTGATACAACAGAATCCACACCACCAAGAGTAACAAGTTACCAAATCAGGGTATCCAAAATACAGTCCCTGAGTTGGCTCCAGAAGGTGGCAGTGGCAGTCACGTGGAGGCACGGGGAGGCTCTAGTGCAAGACCAGAGTGGCTGGAGTAAGTATGGACAGGAGATTGTACACGGGGACACTGAAGGACCCTGGGTCACATCACAGGGCTCACGATGAAAGGGCGAGGGCAGAAGAGTGGGGGGTGGGACAGTGGTAGACGAGTAGGAGGTTATGTATTATGTATATTTTTGGATGCTGAGTTTGATCTACCCAAAAGGAGACATCGAACAGGCAGTCGAATTTCTGGGTCAGGAGCTCAGAAGAGGGGTCCGGGCTGTGAGTCATTCCCAAGTGGGTGATAACTGACACTGTGGGTGTGGATGAGGTGGCTTCAGCTTGGAGAGGACTGAGTGGGAAGAAAACACCCAAGATGGAGACTGGCTTTTTGTGGTCCATGGGAATGCAGGCTGCACCTGGGAAGGAAGCAAGCGATCACCAATCTCTGTCGGGTGGAGTCCTCGGCGGGTCGTCAGTGAGTTTCTCCGCTTGGTTCTCTGCGGGGCTGCTTTCTGAACTTCTGTGGGCTTGTTTTGCTTTTGGCTGTTGCAGTTTGGTTTTGTTTATTTTGGTACTGTTTTGCATTATACCAGAGGTTCTTCGCATCCCAGGCTGGTCTGTAACTTGATGGAAAGCCATGGATGACCTTAAACTGATCCTGCTGCCTGCCTGCACTTCCTGACTGCTAGGATTACAGGTGTGCACCACCACGCCTGGTGTGTGTGGCCTCGTCCTTACTATGTAACCATTACTAGCTGAACCACATCCCCAGTATTCTCATTTCTGTTTCTTCACAAACAAAAAACACTGACATTTCATTGACCAGAGAAGCTCTTAGCCTTAACGTAAGCACCAGCACACAAGTCCACTGGTACTATGCACTGTGGCATACAACAGGAACTCTTCAGCATCCTCATTTCCAAATAGAACCATTGATGACAAGTAATGAGAAAAATTACAAAATAAAGCGGCCATTCCTATCCGCCTGTTTCAATCTGACCAAGTTCATGTTTGGGTCAGCGGGCAAGTTTCACTGACCAAACTCAAGTGCTACAAAAGAATGGCATGGAAGTCTGAAGGAAGGAAGACCCTTGTGCTTGAAGCAAATAAAAAAAAAATTGAAACCAGGATTCACCTTCTCTGTGGGAGGAGTGATGTCAGGACTCATCAGCAGGTGGCTCCCCGGCTGGGTCGGCTCATCGCACTCTCTTGGATAAATCCATATCACGGCTGAGGGCAGCGCTGTCAGGCAGAAGCCGCATAATGATAGCATAGCGGCGTGCCTGTTTGTTTTCTAAATGCCTCACTCTCGCTAATTAGTTAACGCACCAGTGTTATTAGCCAATCTCAGATGTTCATCTTTATTGGGAAGATGTGAGTTAGTTTGGAATATACAGAAGCCTTGGGGGGCGGGGACGGGTGTCAGGGAAGGGGATGTTGAGGAATACGTCCACGTCATGTGGGGTATACGTACTGGGAGTATACGTCTCCTCTTCACCTTGCCTGTTATTCCCCAATGGAGTTGAGGGGTTGGTGCTCGCTTTTTTTTTTTTTTTTTTAATCTCTGTGTCTCTTGTCACTCATCTTGAGTCACACTGGTCACGGTGACAGAAAGCCATCCGCAAGCAGAACTGATAATGCACACTTCCCAAATCCAAAGTGGAGAGGGTGTTTCCAAGGACAGGGAGTGCCTGATTTTATTGCCTCCCACAGATTTATTCCCAGAGAAATCCAGGAATAAAATGGGAGGCAATGTGTGGCCGGGTGTGCTAAGATATAAGTTGCCTGAACAGATGGCCGTGGGGGTAGGGGCAAGAATAAGCGAAAGTCATGGGTTTCCCTCCGCAGTGCAGCATGAGGGTGACATGGGAGGGACGGTCTCCTGGTCCTCTCCTTCAGCAGGAATAGCCAGGTTCCAGAGGCAGGGTGAGGGTGCCTATAAAAGCCACGTGACAGGGAAATGACTTTAAAAGGTGGCATAAGCGTACCCCACATTTATTCAAAGCCTTCAGAGTAATTTGCTAGATCTAGGGTGCCACTTCTCAGCAATCTGACCTTTTCAGGCATTTGATCATGTCTGAGTCTCAATTTACGCACCGTAAGACAGGCTTGCTAATACCTACCTTACAGGATTTGGGCACACATTCAAAGGATAATTTATGCAAATCCTAGTGCTTAGCGGATATTCCGTATTAATGAGTGAGTGAGTAGATGTGTGGATTACCTGGCCTAGCACCCCCACCTAGTAGCTGCTCACTAAAGATGTCTTCTGCTGTGGTATTGGTTTTGAAGCCATTTGGGAAGATCGGTAATATCTTTCGTGTTGACAGCTAAAGCTGGGCTTTACCCTTACAAGTCTGCCTAGAAATGGTTAGAGACTGGGGAGCTGGGGAGATGGTAAAATGCCTGCCACACAAACATGAGGATCTGAGTTCAGATCCCCAGTGTCCACACTAGCGTCTCAGAGACAGGCAGGCCAACACTTACATATATATCTATATCTATATCTATCTATCTATCTATCTATCTATCTATCTATCTATCTATCTAATCTATCTATCCATCTATCATCTATCTCTATCTATCTCTATCTCTATCTATCATCTATCTATCTATCTATCTATCTATCTATCTATCTATCTATCTATCTATCTATCTATTCCGTGCCGACACAATTGCTCTCCATAAGCTTTAATCCACTGGCTCCCAGGATACAGACCTTCAGATGAGCCTGGCATTTTCAGTCTTTAATTTATAATTATGTGTCTGTGTATGGGTATGTGTACTTGGATCCCAATGCCCTCAGAGGCCAGAAGCATCAAATTCCCTGAAGCTGGAGTTGCAGGCAGTTGCGAACCTCCCAGAGTAGGTGCACTTAACCAAACTCTAGTACTCTGGAGGAGCATCATGCCCTCTTACCCTGAACCACCTCTCCATCCTCCCCATCCTTAGTGTCTAACTTGGTCTTCCTGGCGACTTGGTGCTATTTCATCATATGCTACACTTGCATTCTCTCTTAGCAGTAATAGCAAGGGGCAAACTTCCATCCATCAGCAGTCGGCAGGTGTCCAAACCACTTCTGTGTCTGCAGTGCCGGGTTGTAACTGAGCCCCGCCCCTCCGTACATGTGAACAAGCCCTGTCTCAGTGCCTCTCTCCCAGGCCCTGCACTGAGTTCCTTATCCTGGAAGTTTTGCTTCATTGGACTCATTGGCATTTTATAGGCCCTGATCATTTGTCTGGTAGGGCTTCGTAAATATTCTCCCACAGTTGTGGACCGTGCACTTTTAATTTCATCTTTTATTAACTACAGTTATCTTGACTTCTAGGACATAAAACAGTATCATTTTGGTAAAATATAAGTTAATCAGATGAAGCTAATTATTATATCCATAACTGCAGGTTTTAAGTACTGTGAACATTTCAAGTCTAGTCTCTTAGCATGTTTTGTTCATATATGTTTGTTAATTTTGTGTATGTGCACATGTTCACGAGTATGTGCACATATGTGCACATGCAGGGAAAGACCAGAAGTTAATAATCATATATCACTCTCAAACTTACTTTTTGACATGGGGTATCTCACCAGTGCAGCTAGATTGGTCCAGCGAGCCCTAAAGATGCCCCTGTTTCTACCCCTTCCCAGGACTGGAATTGCAGTGTGCTCTGCAACAATGCCTGGCATTTTGCTCAAGTGCTAGAAACCTGAACATGGGTCCTCATGCTTATGTGTTAAGCATGTTATTGACTGAGCTGTCTTGCTAGCCTCTGTGTGTCTTTTACAGTCTTCCCTTCCTCCCTCCTTCCTATGTTTATTTCTTCCTCTCTTTCTTCTGAGATGCCAGGGATTAGATATAGGGCCTTGGCATTTATGCAAGTGTCCTACTGAGCTCTAGCCCTAACCCCCACTCTTAGCAAACATAAATATATGATTCTGAATTCTGCCACATATTCACTGGCTGTACAGTTAATGTTGAAAAAAAAAAAAAAAGAGGCAAGTGAAACAATGAAGACGTTGCTCCTGTCTGACACTTTAAACCCGCTGGCTGCCTGTGACATTCATCTTCATTGCCAGCTTTCCTGCTTGGCTGGGCTTGCAGTCACCAAGAAGAGTCACCTCTGATTGTGTCTTCAAGGGAGTTTCTGGAGAGGTGCAATGAGAAGGGAAGGCTCTCCCTTAATGCATGTTGTACCATTCCAAAAGCAGGAATCTGAACTGAATTAAAATGGGAGAAAGAGAAAGTCGGATGAGCCATATCCAGCCCACCCTGATTCCTTCTGGTGAGCACAGAATAACCAGCACTTGCTCACTACTATGAGATCTACCCTGTGAATAAAATTTTAAATGTGCGCTACAGTGTTATTGACAGCAGATTTCCTACCTGAATAGTAAGCAACTGTTTCTATGTCCCCTGGTCTGGGGCAACCACAATTCTACTCTTTGATTCTTTGAAGGTTATTGTTGCAGATACTTTATATGGTGACGTGTGCAATTTTATTTCATGTAGTATACGTTTGTTCATTTGGCTTATGTGTGTAGGTGTAACATATGTGCACGTACATGCATGCACAGAGGCAGAGGACAACTTTAGAGTTTGGTCCCTGCCTTCTGCCTTGCTTGCCATCGTCTCTGTCTCACTGATGGCCACTGTGTACTCCAGAGCAGTGGGTCATAGAGTTTCCAGGGAGCCAGTGTCTTTGTTTCCCATCTCTACTGGGAACACTCCAATGATAAATGTGAGCGTCTGTGTCCGACTTTGTGTTCTGAGGATTTGAACTCAGGTCCTCGTGCTGGTGCAGCAAACCCTTCCCAGCCCTCAAGGAAGTTTTCTGAACATACCCATATCTTAGAGTTAATATGCGTTAAAGACAAGAATGTTTTTGAGAACTCATTTTTACAAAAAAAAAAAAAAAAAAAAAAAAAAAAAAAANAAAAAAAAAAAAAAAAAAAAAAAAAAAAAAAAAAAAAAAAAAAGCTTGCCCAGCCCTGTTTTCTAGGATCATGGGTATTTTTAGTTGCCACTCTCCGAATGAGACTTCTTGAGCTTTATCAAGCCTGCAGAGTTACCTAAAACTCAGGTAGCACCTCATCCAGAGCACTGATTCTATGGCTGTGTAGTGAAACTCAGTGCTTCGTAGGGCACTGAGTTTGCAGACTGCTTAGTGAAACTTGGCCTTTCATATTTTCTCTTAATACTCAAATACTTGAAAAGATCTACTCAGCTCCTTCCTAGTAAATGTAATGTTTTTATGGCTTAAAAGGCCACTGTCGTGGGTCTGGAGAGATGACCCAGCAGAGAAGAGTACGTGCTACCTTCCAAAGCACCTGAGTTTTGTTCCTAGCATCATGTCTGGTAGCTTGCAACCGCCTATAACTCTAGCTCCAAGTGTATCTGATGCCCTCTTCTGGCTGCTTCCAGAACTGCAGACTCATACACATGCAGAATTACACACACACACACACACACACACACACAATTAAACAAAAAATAAAACTTTAAATAGCCACAGTCATGAGAAATGCTTGTACAAAGACTTTGGTAAACAGCAGAACCTGCACTTTTATTTTCTCTTATAATTCAATATCCTGGGGTCTGAAATCTAAAATATGGAATTGGCTGAAAAAATTATCCTTACAAATTGATGCAGTGTTGGATGTGATTCTAGCTGCTTATCCATCTATTCTAATACACACACTCACGGACAGAGTCTCACACATTTTAGCCTGTACTGAAGGGATTATTCTGCCTGGTAAGCCCTACAGCTCTTGTTGGTAGACTATAGAACATTGACCAAACCCTATTAGACAGTGGTAGTATCCAGCCCAACCCAAGCAAACCTTAGGTTTTAACACACACACACACACATACACACACACACACACACACACACACACACACACACACACATATATATTCTCACTGTCTCTGCTGTCCCAACCACTTTCTGTGCAGTAAATGAATAGCGCAGGGTCCAGTGTGGTGAAAGCCTGTCTACAAGGGGGCACTGATGTGCTTGGAACCACACATCAGATGGAGTGTGAATTTCGAACCCTCCACAGATCGTGTTTAAAGCCAGAAAAGCATGTGATGAAATTGTCACCCGTGCAGAATAGTAACCCCCCTCCCCAGTTTTAAATTTGCATGTATGCATTTGGTTTTCTTTGCTATGGAACAGCACACAGAACACGATGGTTTGGTGTGCAGGGTTGAATTGTGCTTTCCTGGGGCAGGTTTAGCACATCTACGCCCCTCAGGAGCTCCTGCCTGCAACTCCATGGTGTAGGCAGCTTTTTACATGTCAACACCTGCTCATTAGGAACTGGACCAAGACTCCCAAGGGCTCTCAGATGGCCCTGCTTCTGCGTCTCTGCCAATCTGCACCAGAGTATAATATCAACCTTGAGGTGAAACTCTGTCCTTTGCTTGTAGCTAATCCACAAAACCATCTGGCCCTTTGGTTTCTCTGAACCCAATCTAGTGCACGTGGAGAAAGGGCGCTGGATGGGGCCAGACCAGCAGACCTATGTACATTTCCTGAAGGGCAATTCATTCGTGTTGGGAGGGGTTTGGATAGATTTTGGCTTAGAATATAAGTCTAAGTGTGTTCTCTCCATGGTTTCGACTTTAGTTGCAAGATATTTGCTTGGAGCTTGCACTGTTGGGGAGGTGTGGGCATGCTTCCAACTTTAGTTCCTTTAATAAAATAATACTCTGATGTTCCAAATAAAATTATGCAATTGTGATTTTTTTAAAAAGATATTTTTCTTTAATTTTTCTGTTTTGTTTAATACAGTATCACAGGGGAAAAACTTTTCTGAATATTTATTGCCTTGCTCCACAAAGTAATTGAAGCTACTTAATAAGGCATGTATAGAATATCAAAGTAATATAGGGGCCCTGGGCATTTGTTGAATTTGGGTGTCTTCGATACACACGTGAATTATTCTGCCTCAACAAAGGATGTATCTAATAAATATGCATTTAGTAAAGAAGTTATGAGATTTTATCTCGGTGTATATGACTTAGAAAATAAGCAGATATTTTTCTGTCGCTCCATGGCAGTTCTCATACTCAAACCCACAGGATTGATTCTGTGAGTCATGCCCATGTATACCCACATACATGTATACTTACACATATGCTTACATGTGCCTTATTATATGTACACAGATAAACACTCATATAGAGAGAGATACTATATACACCAGGTGGGATCTTAATGTCCCCTCTTTATTCTCAGAGACCTTGCAAATGGTTTGTCAGGAACCATGTGGAGGCTGAGAACTCAGCATGCCATGGGCCCTGGGCCAGCTCCCGCCTTGTTTTTGAATACAATCTGATCATGAAGAATAATCCTTGTATTTATCAATGGTTAAGAACAGATAACAGGAGTAATACTAGTGACACATGAAACTCAAATTTGTGTCCATAGGATTTTATTGGGTCAGAGTCATACCTATTTCTTGTCATCTCTGGCTACACTGGCATCAATAGCAAAGTCCAGCAGGGGCTCCAAGTCCACCTGGCCAGCAGAGCTAAAAGATGTTTCCTGCCTGGCTCTTTGCAAATGTGTTTGCTGGCTCTCTCCTTAAAAGAGTCAAATATTAAATACTACAAAAACCTGCTGGAACCAAGCAAGGGCCCCTTGTGGTTGAAAAGGAGTGGCTTCTTTCATTTGAACTCTTCAAAGAGAAATTAAGGAGAGAATTCACCTTAAATTTTTATCTTTCATAAACCAAGCATGGCAGTGCATGTCTGTAATCCCAGCAGTTGGGAGGTAGAGGCAAAAAGGAGCAGGAGCTCAAAGTCACTCCCACCTATATAACAAGTGCCTTGGGGCACATGAAATCCTGTCTCGATAAAAGGTCTTTGTGTATGCCTGTAGGCCAGAAGAGGGCACCAGACCTCATTACAGATGGTTGTGAGCCACCATGTGGTTGCTGGGAATTGAACTCAGGACCTTTGGAAGAGCAGGCAATACTCTTAACCTCTGAGCCATCTCTCCAGCCCTCGATAAAAGGTCTTTAATAAATTTCTTGATCACTTTTCTCCCAATGACCACATAACCTAATGTCCAACTCCAAGATGTTTTGAATATTCAAACTTTAGGAATTTGTGGCTCTGCCCTGTCCTGATGTCACAGAGAGGCAAGGAAAAAGCTATGAAGTTATAGAGCATGCCACGTGTATCTTAAAGATTTATTTTATTATTTTTTTAATTGAGTGTGTGTGTGTGTGTGTGTGTGTGTGTGTGTATGAGGAGGTGCAGGGGGAACCAGTGCTCACAGTGTGCAAAAGCGAGCATCAGATTCCCTGGATCTGGAGGACAAGAGGCTGTGAGCTGCCACATGGGTGCTGGGGACTGAACTCTGGTCCTCTGCAAGAGTGATGAATGTTCTTAACCATGGAGCCAGGTCCAGTCTCATCATATGAGTCTTAATTGCAGTAATTGGCAATGTGCCTCCTACAATAACATCAGATAAAAGCCCACTGAGGTTCAACATGGAGTGCAGAGGAGCCATGGAATACCCCAGGTGTGCTAGGGAACCACGTCCTCTTCTACTCAGTGTCTGTCGGGGCTACTCTGTACCATCTTTAATTTCTATGACATTCATGGTCCATTGACATCAGCTGTCGAAGCATGCCAGTAAGACAGGAAAGACATGAGTTTCCACGTCGTACAAAGACAAAGCCATCAATTCTGCAGATAGGGCTTCCAATGGCCCTGGGTGATACAGTTAAGAAAATAAAGATTTGTTTGTTGATTTAGAGAGGATCTTACGGGCTATAGCCTGACCTGAAGTGTGTTCTGTTGCTGGAGATGGCTTTGAACTCCTACTCTTCCGACCTCCATCTGCTGAGTATTGGGATGGCAGGTATAGGCCACCACATTTAGTTTAAGCACTCAACCAATCGAGCTACATCCCCAACCCCAGCATTTTTAGAAGACATAAGTCCACGCATTCCACATTTTGATAAAGACTTGTGTTTGGGTTTTAGTTTGACATTTGACTGACTGTCTTTATACAATCTGGCATAGTCTCTCTCTCTCTCTCTCTCTCTCTCTCTCTCGTGTTCTTACCCACCGTTATACATATGGCCTTGACCATCAAATGGATAAATGTTTTTTGAAGCAGAACCCCTTTCTTGTATTATGCCACCCTCTCTCCTACACAGGGGTGGGAAATGAGGAAATGATCACTGCATGGCCCATGGGGTTGTTTGGTTTCAATAAAAGATTTCCCTGTTTTGTCCAGGCTGGCCTTAAACTCACTGTCCTTCTGCCTCTGCCACCCTGGTGCTGGCTTTAAAGGCGTGTGCCAATATACCTGGCAGGCCACCAGCTTTCTGACTCTTCAGATTTGTCCTTCTGCACCTTTGCTGACAGCCACTCCTTTAAATAATTCTTCTGAAAAGTGGCTTAGCTTGCCCGCGTCTTGATCTGAAAACAATAGGGAAAGGGGACCCAGTCCATCTTCGAATCTTTCTTCCAACCACATTTCATCCTCACAAAGTGCATGATGGGAGAGCAACTTGACCACACCATCCCCTTAACAGCCAACAAGGCAGGAAGGGAGGTGTGCAAGGGTGTCCTCACAATCTCATAGCCACCAGGAACAAAGGGAGGAGCCATGCTGTGGCGGTTACATGCATGACCTTTCTTTTGGGCCACGTTGGATAGGTTACTGTATAAACATTAAAGAACAAGAACTTAGGGAGGGAGAAAAAAACAAAACAAAGAAATCCCAGACTCTGTCACATTTGGCTAAAAAGGAGATACATTTTCACAAGGACACAGAAAAAGGATTGCATGACTCGATGGTCCTACTCCATCCATGGCCTTGAAATTGTCATTAAAAGCATCAGCAGATGAGAGTGATGTGCTCTAATTGTTCAGGTGGGTTAGCAGACAAGAAATGGAAAAGCATGTCTGATGCCCATCTTCCGTAATTGCATCAGGATTGAACGCGTGACTTGAGAAGCCATCAGTTACTATCATATTTTCTCAGTGGAATGATGTTCTGGGGAATTACCATCGGCGTGGAGTAGAATGCCTTGGTAAATTGGCTCTCACCACCTTGGTTTATTTCTGATGGGAATCTAAAGAAGGCAAGAGGCTTCTATGAACAGTTCTCTGTCTGAGCATTTCCACTTTGGTATTTCTTCAGCACGTTTTTTTGTTTGTTTGTTTGTTTTTTGGTTTTTGGTTTTTTTTTTTTTTTTTTTTTTTTTTTTTTTTTTTTTTTT
>NW_026067892.1:12241392-12376140 GCF_014885135.2 Alexandromys fortis | reverse complement strand
TTTTTTTTTTTTTTTTTTTTTTTGCTTTTTCTTCTATCTGAAATTGTCTCATTATTTTGTTTACGGCCCCCAGCCCTCACTCTCAAGACTGGAATGTTCTGAGAGTGGACTTATCTGCACCTTCATGGAGGACATAAACGGTGTCCCTGTCACCTGTTTAGCACATGAGCACTTGGCTAAGTTGACTAGATCGTGAAGGGTTAACTCATAGCATTGTGAGTGGGGAAGAGCCTATATCCCTGACCTAGAAAGGACTTTTTTTGGGGGTGGGGGCTAACCTGAGGTTCTGTCCTGCCTACCCTTCCTCTGCTTCCATTGTTGGCTACCTTTCTTAATTCCTCTTTATTTATTTCATCTTTCTTTCCCACTGAGGGATGAAGTCTCATCCATGCACATGACCCAGGAACCAAGTGCACAGCATACACAGAACATGACTGGTGTGCGAGTAGTACTTGGTCGCTTCTTTTAGCCAAGGGCCTGAAAAACCAGTACCTACATTTGACTGGAGACCATCCTAGGATCTGCTGCTGCATACCTTGCTGTTCCTCAAGGCACACTGATACTTAGAGAGCCTTCCGTTCTCTAGAAACAAAGGCTTTTCTTCCTATGTGTTTGCTTTTGCAGAGAGTCAGCAAATGCCAGAGGCATGGGCAGTTTATTTTTTATTTATTTACTTACTTACTTATTTGTGTTTTAGAAGAGGGTCTTGCAGCGTAGCCCACGTTGATAGCATACACACAACCCTCCTATCTCTGCTTCCCAAGTGCTGGAATAATACCCTTTTACAGTAAGAATATGTTTCTGAAAGAGAGAGAGAGAGAGAGAGAGAGCGCATAATGGTACCTGAGTATCCTCTGATGGTTGTTTGGGGGGTAATATCTACTTTTAGGAGGACAATCTCTGGCAAATCAAATCCTCTCTTTGTAAGTACGAATGATAGGTTTATGCAAACTACTTCTGTCCAGTAGAAATAAAAAAAACAAAACCCATCCATGTCATTTCTTAATGATACATTTTTAACCGGGGAAATTATACTTGATTTAACTAGACTAACTTGAAGTTGTACGGTGAGAAAAATCAGTGAGAAAAGCTCTTTTGATAATTTACATTTTATTAAACTTAAGTCTTAAAATGTGGGTCTGTATTTTAGCTGAAACTTAGGAAGTTTCATGTAAAAATTGCCCCACATAATGCTTGGCTGTGTTCTAGTATCTCACCTGAGCAGGGGTTATCAATCTGAACTTTAGTTAAGTTAAACATGGCCTTCTCTAGCTGTGCTAGGCACATCACAGGCCCAACAGCCTCCTATGCGTACAGGGGCTGATGAGTACAGCATATAAGGTCTGCTGAAGAAGATGATCCCCAGGTAGCTTCCTTTATTTCACCCAGTGACTTCTGTCACCTAAACACAGCATGTTCAGGAGTAGCAAGAGGGTGTGTTTCAAGTCAGTCATCTGCTTTGGCTTCCTCCGCCTGTGGGAATCCGGACCAGAAAAGGCTGTCAGGTTGCCTTTGTTTGCACACCCCCCTCTTGCCCGCTGTGGATTCATCGCTCCGCCTGGTACTACCAGTGTCCCCTTTCAAGCCAGCAGACACCAGGGGTGTGGCTGCGGTGCCTTCCTCTTGCAATAAGATCCCCCCCCCCGCCCCCATCTCTAGGCTGGCCTGTGTGGCTGTGACGGGAAGACTATGGGGAAGCCATCCCCGTGTCTGTTCCCATCTGCCCGTGTGAGGTCACTGAAGCAGCTGGTGTGCTTGGGACAGCTGGCTCTCTCTTCCAGTGCTGAGGTCAGCCCAGTTAGCTGAATGGGCTGTCTTCTTAAAGGGAAGGAGGGCAGAGCCGGGGCTAAGACAGATGGCGCCAAGGCCAGTGCTCGTGGACCACAGGTGTCCCTCCCCAGGAGGAACTCAGCCGGAGAGCCCTTTGGGGATCTCCAGCCACACCACCCACGCCCTTTGCAAGCCTCTGAAAATGAAGAATGAGCCTGACCAAGTCTGGAATTTGCCAGGGTGCCTCCTTGCTGCTTATTGTCCTCGTTTCTCCAAATTGATCGGAGCTTGCTCAGAAACCCTTGATGGTATCTCTATCTGTTGCCAAAGTTAATGAGATAAAAATGGGCCCATTTTCCTTTGTGAGGGGAGAACTGTTTTTACTCTGTCATGGTGAGGCTGCACACGTTCTGAGGAGAGGGAAGTGGATGGAGCAGGGAATAGTCTCCATGCCGTCAGAGTAGACACGTCACTCACTGCTGGCAACCTGATGTCAAGCCCGGAAAACACAGCTTCCAAGCAGCGTTACAGCCAGTGGCTTGTTCAATCACTCTATAGCATGGAGTAACATATGGTAGTGTATAGCGTCTGCACACTGCCCAGCTTCCGTCCCTCCACTGTGTAATAACTCACTAATGGGTGGATCTGAGGAAGTGGTTATGACCAAAATACATTGTCTGAAATTCTCAAAGAAATCATTTGAAAAACAAGGGGGAAAAATACACAGCTATTCAACCGCCAGTCACCCAAGTGGCCGTGTCATCTCCATAGAAATCACATATGTTGTCATTTGTCACCTGAGGTCAACAATGCAGAGTCGGGATGTGGAATGGGAATCTCAGAACCAACAACAAAGAGTAGGCAAATTATCAATTGGCTGGACTAATAAAATAATCAAAGCTTGCCTTGAGATAATGGTGATGGTCTACCAGAGTGGAAGGAAGAGGTGGAAAGTTTTTGGGCATGATATCTCAAGTCTATAAATCCTGATATGAATGGATTCGGTCGATTTTAACAGAATATTTACTCACAATTGTTTTGAACCTTAACTTACTATTATTTAAGAAATAGTTATTGCTCCAATTACCAAGGAAGAAAACAACTATTATTTTTACTTATTCGCGGTCACATGATCTGACGCTACACATAGAAGAACAATTCTAAAGGAAGCTCATTCACTTTGGTAAGAAATCAAGTTACTTTGTTACGAGGAGTCCCTTCCAGACAACAGTTGTGGTGACATTGTTACAACCAGAGGAAATGCCAGGACTCTTGGTTGCCACGTGCTTGCTTTCAGACAACATCCATTCTGACTTCCAGAAGAAGGTGGAAGGAACAAGAAGGATAGGGCTCCCTGCCTCCTCTCTGGATTCAGCCAAACTGCTCACATGTTGCCACCAAGACACCTGCCCCTCCACTGGACTTAGTGAGGGAGAAAAGCCCTCACTGCTTAGACAAAGTTTAAGCAATCACTCTTGCCCAACATTTTTAAAGGACGGTCTAGGAATCCTTGTAGTTGAGACTTTCACAAAATAAGAACAATTTTTTTTTTGTCCTTGAGGGCAGTCTTTTAAGGCTGGGACACTGCACTTTTGAATAACTTTGGCATTCTTCACACTGGCCACAAGCCTGTCTGTTAGGAGCGGGACCGGACCGGCTGCTCTAGATGGGAATGACCACTGAGCTGGCTTTAGGATGCTCCGTCTTTCCCTGTCGGGTTCCGCATCTGCATTCCATTCTTGTCGGTGTTAGGGACCACATGTTCCAGAAGTATATCATCTTGGCCAATCTGCCCGGTCATCTCTAACCTCCATGAGAGCAGGAGAGTTCAGGGAAGTTTTAATCAAGGAATGAAGAGAAGAGGCTGGCCCTTCAGTAAGAAAATTAAAATGTAGGACCCATAGGGGCACCTTCCTTGGTAAAGTCTCTGGAGTTCAGGTCTGTAAGCAGAGGCTAAAGCCACGGATTTCTTCTAAGGAAGAAACTCAATAGGCTGTGCCTTAGAATTTATTTGTGATGTGTTCCCGGCTTACTAAAACAAGGAAGTAGCCAATGGGTAGAATATTTCTCACTATGGTATAATAAAAGTCATTCTTTATCCTCAACTTCTGGCCGTGTTGGAGCAACAAAGACTTCTAGCGTGGAGGACCTGTGGCTTGTTTATTCTCATTGTTACTGGTGGAGATCAATGAAAGTAATATTGCTTTGCTAGCCTCCCTGGGAGAAGGTACCTTGAACAAGGGTACTTAGAAATACACTACATTTTGAAGTCTCATTAGTGTCTATAAAGGGAGGAGAAAAGGATCCTGAAGCCAATGGGAAGGTCGCCAGTTCTGTAGCTGGCTGCCCTCTTCAGCTGGCTGAAACTGTGTGAATATTCCTCAAAAGTATAGGGCTTATTTAGGGAGATGCCATGCAAGGCTGCATGTGCTAGCCTTTCCCCTGTTCCACTATGTCTTCTGGAAGAAACAACCTGGTGAGAAAACTTAAAGCCTCTGATTTTTCCTCATTTCTCAATTAGGGCTCATCTGCTTTTGAATTTGAGTCAGATTGGTCTATACCTTCCCAGCCTTTGCCTCCTTCTTGTTAGATAAGACAATCTAATAGGCAAAATAAAAACTCTGTGTGTGTGTGTGTGTGTGTGTGTGTGCTTGTGTGGGTGCGTGCACACATGCACTCGCATGCCCGCCTGGATACATTCACGCATGCATGCACACATGTGTTTTGTATGCATGTGCACATGTTACGTGTGGATATGCATGTGCACATGTGTGAGTGAGTGTGTTCATGCCTGTGGCGCCTACACGACAATCTCATGTGTCATTCCTTAGGTGTCACCATCATCCTTTTTTGAAGCAACGTTTCTCATTGGCTGGGAGTTGACCCAGTACACTGGGCTGGCTGGGCCAGTGAGCCCCTGGGATTTGCTGACTCTGCCTGCCCAGCACTGGGATTACAAGCTACCACACCCATCTACTTTGTTTCCAGTGTGGTTTCTGGAGACCTTATCAAGGTTCTTATGATATACCATTTCCTCATGAAGATGTTTCTGTGGGAAACAAGTATGTGTGAATGGGTACACATAGTAGGCCATCATCAACTGTGTGACCAGCATGCTTTTCAGTTGATCTCAGTGACATGTGCCTTCAACTTAAGAATGACAGGCTGTGGGCTATGCACCTTTCAATTCTTTATCACTGCTGACAGAGTCTAGAGGACCTTCAATGGGAGAGAGGGGCCCTTTGATGTCTAGAGCAGAATCAGTCTGTAAACATTGCCAGTGAGAATTCTACTCAGTGCTCGAGACACACACCAGATGAGAAGCTGCTCTGTAGAACCACAACCCAATCCCCACAGTGCCCTGGGCACTGTGCTCCCTCCCTTCCGAAGCTCAGAGTTCCCTCTGCAAAGCCCAGTATGTCCACCTCCCAAGGCCCACTGTGCTTAGGCCAGAGTATGGAGCCTCACTTTTGATTCTCATTATTTGATTTTCTTGGTGAGATTGAGATGTCTTTAATTTGAGCCCACAGGCTTTGGGCCCAGTCTAGCGTATCAGGCACTTCTTGCTGACGCTGCCCATGCCAGTGCTAGTGTGTGTGTGCGCGAGCGTGTGATTCCCTGCTTAGATCTCTTGCAGTGCATGCTCACAGAAGACGGAAGACACCGGCATCCTTGAGCCTTGCTGCGGCTTCACTTCACACAATGAATATTCAGAGGCTGCAGTCACTGAAGACTCAGGTGGCACAAGCAGCAACGTGATTACAATGAACTCCGGCTTGAAAGCCCCTCTGAAACACTGATGACAGCCCGACTGCCCTCTCCTCTGCCCCTCACACCACATGCGAGGAGAGTCCTGGGGAACCTCTGAATTGGGCATCTGTCCTTCACAACAGTGGGCTCACGCCTTCCTGGCTAATGTGTCGCCATGAGCATGTTGTTTTAAAAAGACAACGGACCCTTCTGTAGTCCTCACCACAAAATGCATCAGGACTAACAGGGCATAAAGGATGCCCTGTTGAGGCCAGCAATGCATGCATTGTTTGCCCGAAAATGGAGTCAGCATCTCCCTGGGAAAATGTAGCTAATTTATTTTATAGATTTTGCCACCATCAGCAGTTGAACCAAGCAGCTCTGTTCTCTGATGGGTTAATTTTTCGCTTGGTGTGGATCTAGGCTGATGGATAAATTGCAGCCCTTTCCCTTCTCGTGGAGGCTTCTGAAGTCGGTTTTTTCAGGATTAGTGCTGGCTTTCTGGCTGCCGCATGTGTGGTGACTCCGGATCCTTCCCCTTCGGAAGAGCACCTTCTGCAGCGTTCCCCCTTCGGAGGAAATCACTTAGACACTTCCAGCTGGTGGCAGGGGATGCGGCCATAACACAGCTCCTTGGTCCCAGCTGCCTCCACTACAGCCTCTGCAGCAGGATGGCTGCCCTCGCCGGAAGAGGGAAGGGCGCAGCAAGGTGTAGGGTGAAACCCGGACCCTGCTGGAGTGGGTTTTGAAAGCTGCAGTTTCCCCCAGCATCTCTGCCTCTCCGCCTCTTGGATGCTTCCCTGCCGTTCAGCCCAGGCTCCTCTCCAGCGAGGGCTATGCTGCTCCGTGCCTGATTAGAGGTGCCCGAGGAGACCACCTTTTCAGAGAAAGCTCTGCCTGCTTGACAGGGTTTTTTTCGATGCATTATGGCTCATGCCGCCTCCCAGCTGAAGAAAAACAGGGATTTAGAAATCAATGCTGAAGAGGAGACTGAGAAAAAAAAGAAGCACCGCAAACGGTCCCGGGATCGCAAGAAAAAGGTAGCTATGTGTGCCACGGAGCTCTCATCTTTGTGAATGCGTTTCCTCCCGGCATCCTTGACAAGCGTGGAGGGCTCTTTTCATGGGCAGCATAGAGTGTCAATCGGGAGTCGAGATGGGGGGCTGGTGGAAAAGCATGGGCCGTGGAAGGCTTTCTCCTGGAGGTCGTGGTGGGGGGTGTGATTGCGGGGCTCTGCGGAAGGTGCGCCTCACTTTACAGAGGCTCCAGCATGTTTGCAAAGCACGCAGGGGTGTTGCCAAGGAGTTAAAGTTACTTTCTTTGCAGCTGGGTCAAGGTTAAATAGACTGCAGGTGACTGTGGTTTTGCCCGCGAGCCGGCCTTTGTACTTCTTAGAGGTCTGTTGTGTGGAAAAGCCGGCTTTTGTGTTGGAAGTGTGTCACACGCGTGCGTGTCTTAGGGCAGCTTTGTGACCTCAAGCCGGTTCCTGCTCTGCCTTGTCGCTGTCCTTGGGCCTCTTCTCTCTAGGAGGTATTTTTCAGCTGAGGTTCTGCAGTGGAGGTCAGCTACTAGAAATAACTTTCTGGGGTTAAATAGAGCCGAAGTTGCAGAGGTTCAGATCTTACCTGCTGGGCGAGAGTGATTGTAAATGCAGGAATTCCTGTGCCATGGGGGTGCAGGGGAGAGCCCTGCAGCCTTCACACTGATGGTCTGAGATCAAAGCCCTCATGGGGCACTAGGTACCCATTTCTGGTGTCCAAGGCTGGAGAGGAGACACAGGAGATTCTAGGCCAGTGGTGTTTCGTTGCAGCTAAAGAGGTCTTACTATTTGGTAGCTTTGCCCTTTTTAGGGTGGCTCCTGGGGACTGGCTGGTCCAAAGGACTTTTCCTGTATGACAGTTAATCATATTTGACTAAAACCCTGTGATCTGAATGTAGAAGCCAGTCATAAAACATTGTGATGTGTCTGTGTGAGTACCCCAAGGGAAAGAAGCTCCTAAAGAATTCTCAGCCCTGGTGTGTCTGCTTTGCAAATGACATGCAAATTCCACCCATGGAATCCACCTTTCTTCAAGAGAGAGAGAGATGGCTATTTTAGGTACCTTCCCAGTTTCCTTCAGGGTTAGGCTCTGCAGGTGTAGGCGCTCTGCCTTTTGCCTGAAGGAGATGGAATTTGGAGAGCTGCGGTGGTTTTGCGGCAAGAGGTTGCGTGCGCACGTGTCCCCATTTGGGGATTCTTGTAAATAAACTCCTTGGGTCTCTTTTCATAAAAGTACACACTCGGAATAAGGAACTCTGTGGTGGCGTGTTTTAAAACCTTATATAGCAAAAATTAGGGAGTGACCATATTTTACTAGGTTCTGGTCTTGTTTTATTATACAAGATTTGGCTCCGAGAAGGTCACTATGGATGGCCCCTTGCCAAATATCCCTGTCTCCACTCCTTGATGCTAAATGGGCTTCCAAGACACAGGAGTGCAGGGACACACATTTTTGTAAAGGCCCAGTGTCACCCTGAAGGTTGATGGCAGGACTTTGTAGCCGCAATGACAGACTTAGGCCCCTGCTTGACTAAGAAGTCACACAAGGAAGGGTGAGGTAGAGTTGCTTCAGGACTCTCTGAGCTGGAGCAAAAGCTTGGGGACCAGAATGCTTTGTGAGAGGTGCGACGGTCTGCCCAACGTAAATCTCTTAGCAACCAGAGGGCTCACATAGCGCAATATCAATATCGCCACGGTGGACAGACAAGCTGATGTAGATACATTGTTCTCAGGACTCTCAGGGAGGAGCTGCAGAGAGTGGCTCAGGATGACCCTGTCATAGCATCAGAGACGCATTACCTGAAGGACAGTGTGCTGCGGGAGATAATCCCCATGATCAGATTTTTTATAGATGGCTTTCAACGTACAAAGTTAAGCTTTGAAGACATACTCTCCATCCACTTGATACAGCAAATGTAAATTTTCTTCCCTGGCTTGTTTGACTTTGAGCCTCTTCTGAACCTTTTCTAGATCCCTAATCAAGGCCAGGTGGCTACTTTGTTTCCTAAGACAGACCCTGTGCCAATGGGGGGAGGTGGGGAGGAGCTGCTGCTTTTAAATTTTGCTTTGTGGGCATTTGTGGGGATAGTTGTTCATAAGCAGAACTATATCCCCTAGGGTCTTCTAATTACATAAAAGTCATAGTGAACGCTCTCAGACAAGCCCATACAGGAAAGCCTAGGAAGTATCGAAGCTGCCATTACGGAAAAGAGCTTTAAACAGAAGACTTTGTGGTTCAGGTTGAAGCCGGTCAAAGATGACCCTGTCTCGACTATGGGAAACAGTAGCAACCCTCATGGCCTATGAGCAAATACTCTAGTCTAACCGAGATGCATAGGAACCGTGGTGCCAGACTGGCACGCCACCAGGTTTCTTCACTGAAGCCCAGTGAGCAAGCCGCACATTTGTGCCATTTTAGATATGCTAACTAGGAGCATGGACTGCCTGTCGCTCGCGCACACCAAAAATGCTAATGAATTTTAATTAGCTGAATTTTAATAAAGATGCTTTATTCTTGGCATAGCTTAAGGAGTTTTAGGTGGCTCAGACAAGAAAGGCATCTAGGAAGTGGTGAGAGCCTTTAACGGGGGTCGAAGGTGGGGGCTACTGGCGATGGACCCCGAATCCCTGCCCATGCTCAGTTCACGCCCTCCTGCTGAGGTCGAGCCAGGCCCCTGATTCTGTGTGAGGGGGTGGGGGGTACAAGCAAGGCTTGAATGGATATTGGTTTAAAGACAGTTCGTCCCGCACTTCCCCATGGATCCTCCCGTCATAGTTCCGATCCCCTCCACACACTCCTCTCCTAGTGGGCTGCTTAGATTTACAGCAAAGGAGGGCAAGCCAAGGTGGGCACAATGCCCTGCCTAGGTGACGCTAGGTCTCTGTTCTTGGCAGCCTGCAGAGAGAAACTCTGTCACTAGCCTATAGGTGTGTGTCAGTAGATAGCGCACCCTGTCACAAACACAGGGAGGCACGAGCTCCCTTCTAGCGGTGCCCGCGTTGTCCCTGCGTGCCCCTTGCTGCCATTATCCGTGTGTTCGTGCTCTCTGCATGTTCAGCCCTGCCCCCCATCAGCTTTGGACATATGAATATCTGCTTATATAGGTTTATGATATCTAGTTAAACAAACAAACAAACAAACCCTGAAGGCCGCCTGAAGCCACCGCACACACAGGCACTATGGTGCTCCTTTATCTCTCTCTGCATAGCTAACATGGTGCCAGGTACTGAAATAAACCAGAAATCCTGAGAGTAATTCAGTTCTGTGAGGAATGTCATTTCTGATGAGTGATGTTGAATTTGAATAATCAATAACAAAGCAGAAACAAACCCTCATTGTTTCCTTCTTGTATCATGCCTTCATTCGATAATTGTGCATAAAATGAGTTCTACCAATCAGGTTTCCTGTCAGACGTTGGGTAGAAACATAAACAAACAGTGGTGGTGGTGTGAGCGCTCCCAAGAGAGAGGAGGAGAAAGATAAACCATTCTCCCATCACCCTCCAACAGGGCAGGCAAAGCTCTTCCAAGAGACAGTACAGAGATCCTCCCAACCATCCCAGTTGACTAGAATCGGTTGGGGAAAAGAATCTGAGCCTTGGAGGACAAGGCAGGGATAAAGAAGACAAGAATGCCAGAACCCCCGTGGCCAAAATGGTGCCAGCAGGAGAAACCACTGGGCTACGTGGAAAGCAGATGCGATTTTGGAGTGCTTTGGGGAAAAGGAAGTCTGAGGGCATGGCAGGAAAAATCAGGAAGGACCAGAGTATGAAGGCCTATGTGTGCCATCCTACAGGGACTGGCAGATCTCTGATGGGGAGGGTTGGGCAGGATGCCTGTTCTGGAGCAATGCATGGCTTGTCAGTGTTGTAGACGGCAGCAGCAGCAGAGCAGTCAGGAAGCTCGGATGGCGGTCCAGGCAGGCAGGCGATGCTGGGAGCCCAAACTGGGGAAGGGTGGGGCTCTGCCAACAGAGAGGGGGTGTGGCATGTGAAAGATATTTAAAGGAAGATGCAGTAGAACTTGGCAATGGATTGTAGGTGGGAAGCGAGAAGAAATCAGATTCTAGGGAAGCTGCCAAATTCCTGGCTCGAAGGGAGACATGAAGAATCGCATTTCCTGAATTCTAGTCTTTTCTTCCAGGCCCGTTTGCTGACCGGGTACCATGTACCAGGCGGGGCTTTCTCTGCATTGCCTTGTGGGTGGAGGCTGCTTTAACAGTCACAATAACCCTTCGGAGAGTGTTTTTAATATCTCCATGCTGCAACTGAAGAAACCGAGTCATGAGCCACTAAACTGACTTCTGGAGTCCCCATAGCTGGAGCTCATGAAGGTCCAGTGTGGGCTGGGCTGTCCAACTCTCTTGACTGCATCTTCCCATCCTACCTCATGGGTACTCCATGACATCCATTCTGTCCCTGCTGTGGACCCAATAGACTGGCTGAGCTGGGAGATGGCTCCATGGGTAAAGAGCTTGTTGGGTAACTGTGATAACCAAGTTTGATTCCCAGCACCCGCATAAAATAATGGGCACCGTAGTGTGCACCTATAACCCCAGTGCTGTGACGTGGGGACAAGCAGGTCCCTAGGGCTCACTGGCTAGCTAGCCTAGCTGAAGGTACATTCTGGGCCAGGGAAAAGAACAAAAGATGGAAGGCCCTTCAGCAATGAAGCCAGAGGTAGACCTCTGGCTTCTATACACATATATCGGCACACATATATACCTTTATCTGCATGCATGTACACCCATATGAACACACGCAAACACAATGAAGAAAACTGTAAAAAATCATAAGTGGAATTCTTTTAGAATGGTTTGCAAAGGAGCAATTCTTTACCTGCATCAGAAATCTCAGTTTATACAGTTGGCTTCTCAGAGTAACCCAGCATTGTGATATATCTATCTTTCTCGTCCTCTGTGTAATATATTTTGAGGTTTTACTTAAAAGGTCTATCTTTTAATGTTAATTTTGAGGTATGGGGATGATTTGCCTGCACTATGCCTGGATAGCTCATCCAAGGCCAGAAGAGGGAACTGAAGTTACTGAAAGTTCTAAGACACCCTGTAGGTGCTGGGAATCCAATCAGGATCTTGTGGAAGAACAATCAGTGCTCATACCTGCTGAGCCATGTGAGCCCCAGGTTCTGTGTCCTTAAAAATTGTTTTGAGTGCTACAAATGAAAATTACCCTCACTAGAACTTTAAAGACGACCCAGGACAATGACATCTCAAGACTATGTGGCTGCCTGCTAGTCTGGCAGAGGAGTTCTAAGAGGCTACTGCTTTGTCCCTCTCCTCTGCGGCATGGGTATTATTTCCATCTCCATTTTTCTCATAGAGAAAACAAAGGCTGATAGAAAAAGAATTGGCCTAACGTCCTGTAACCCATCAGTGATGGATGTAGATGCTGCTTGGGTGGTAGGGCTTTGAGGTCTACTTGCCCACTGAGTTTGTTGAAAGTCTAGCAGTCTTGTTTAAGGTAAAAGCAATGAAGGCCTGGAGCACATTTCAGAATACACGAACTCTGGCTGTGGCCCCTGTCGTGCTGTTTCAGGTGTCTTGACATTTTGCAGGTTTTGCTCATGCCTAGTCATCCAGGTATTTATGTCATAGGATGCTAGGCTGCACATGGATTCTGCCCGTGGTCTTTTATGGGATGTGACTTTTTTTTCAGACCCTCAGGAACTTGTTCTGTCTCCTTGTGCATCAAGAAGAGAGATCTCAGGCCTGCTGGGGAGCCTGTTCTCTCTGTTGCTGTCCTTGAAATGCTGGGCTATAGTGATGTCTTTTCATGCCTAGTTCATCTGAGAGCCTAGGCTCCTTGAGACCAGGTTGTAATTATTGGCTGTACGCGAAATGAATCTTGCTACATCAGAGGATGGACTTAACAGACAGAAGAAGGGTTGATAGGCTGCATGAAAGGCAGTCCTGTGTAATGATTATGAGTTTGGGATGGAGGGTGTGAGAGTGGACGTTAGGATTATCACTCGACTGCATGACCTTGGGGGAGCTGTGTGAGCTCTAAGCACCTCAGACTCTTCATCTGCAGGCTGACTGTCATTGCAGTGTGTGTTTAAGCATAAGCCATGGCGGGATGCAGTGAGCTGCTTGCAGAGCAGGTTGGCTGAGAGAAAGAAGCAGATAGCATCGATGGTCGCTGCCATTGAGAATGAACAGAAAATAAAGAGCTGCGTCTTTCATCCTGCATCTTCAGGAGTCATACCAATTAACTGCAGAACCGCACAGGTCCATTCCCAAGGGAACATCTCACTGCAGCCTCACAGAGGGCACAAGGATACTTAACTCACCCATTGACTGTCCCACCATAATCTGCAGGGATAGGAAAGGTATTTGAATAAGACTCAGCAGCAGGCTGCTAGCCCACCTTTCTCCTAATGTCCTGCTACTGTTTTTCTTCCATAATTTTCTCTTAATCTGTTCATGAAAAACACCAGGACCTTTTTTGCTATTGACTAGTTAACATGATGAGCTATACAAAATCATATTAGTACAAATGATAGATTTATTAATGTCTGAATGTATTAATCAAGTTGAGAGGCTCGGGTTCCCCCCCCCATAGTTATTTCTATTTTAAAGATAACTTCTTATTACTTCTTTGGGAATTTGAGTTTTGACCATATTAACCCTCTCCCTTATCTGCCCAACTTTGTGTCTTTTTCTTTTCCCGCCACCCATCAAGTCCAGTCTGTGCTGCCCATGCGTTCACGGATGTGTGGCCTTCCATTGGAGTGTGGCTGACCCACCCGTGACAACATTCTTAAAGAAAACTTGACTCTCCCTCTCCCAGCAGCTACCAATTCCCAATAACTCCTTGACTAGGGCTGGAACCTCTCTTCTCCATGTGGGATTTTGTCTTGTCTGAGCTCACACATGGCTTGTGAATTCTGCCCCATGATGTCCTGAGGACACTGTCCCTTGTGTTCATTCACTGCCTCTTACTCTTAGTCTTTCTGCTCCCTCTTTGCAATGATCTCTGAGTCCCAGGGGGCTCAGCATAAATCGTTAAGTGGGGGCTAAGCAATCTGATGTCTCTTATTCTCTGCACCTTGCCAGTCTTGGATCTCTGGGTTAGTTACCACCTAAGCAAAGAGACGCTTCTCTGATGAGAGCTGAGTGATGCATTCATCTATGGGTATAACGATGAGTCATGAGGAACAATTTTAATACTTAGAATAACGTTAGTAGGTTTTCCCTAGGACCTAGGACTGTCTTGTTTGGCCATGGATACTTGGTTCAACAGTGGTGCCACGTTTCATCCTGCAGAATGAGACTTAAGTTGATTCAGAAAGTGGTTGGTTACTCCCATGATGTTCATGCCAATATTGTACCAGCGGGTGTGTCTTGCCAGGCCAATGTTATTGTAGCTCTGGGGGTCCTACTGTAGTTGCTGATAACTCCTCATCCTCATCCTCATCCTCATCCTCATCCTCTTCTCCTCCTCCTCCTTCTCTCCTCCTCCTCCCCTCGTCTTCCTCCCCTTCTCCTCCTCCTCCTCCTCCTCCTCCTCCTCCTCCTCCTCCTCCTCCTCCTCCTCCTCCTTCTTCATTACACTTCAGGCCCTATGATCTTTTCTATGGCTAATTTTTCTCCTCAAAGAAGATACACCTATAATCTGTATATTTTGTTTTCTGGAATCAACCCGGAAAAATATTCGCTTTTTATAAGTTTTCATAGCGAAAACGCAGAGTTCAGCAGCAGGTAAGGTGTGCTTTGACGCGCTACATTTTATCTGCATTCATTCATGTAATAAAACTTCATCAGTGGGATATGGTGGCCTACTCCTTTAACACCAGCACTCAGGAGGCAGAGTCAGAGACAGGCAAAGATAAAAGCCTGTGAGTTAAAAGCCACCCTAGTCTCTATAGTGAGTTCCGGGGCATCGAGGGCTACATAGTGAAATGCTGGGTTTGGAATTAGTAATACAAAGGAGAGAAGACTCATAGAGCCCTCCCTGGCCCCATTTGGATAGAGCATGCCTTGTTCTGCACAGGTGGGTAAAGGATGATAATAAGCAAACAAACGGAGATTTTGGTGGGTTTCCTGCGTGCTGGGGCCTTTTCCTTGTAGTCTTCATGTTTGGGTCCATGCTGTAAGAACACAGTGCGATCCACATTCTAAGAGATCAGCACATCTCGGGATTTTTTTTGCAGTCTGCCTTGGCTCTGTGTGATTCTCACTCTCTTGTTAAGTCAACCACAACCTCTGTGAGGTTTTCTTACAGTCTTTATTAATGGGTGTCCAAGGTGAACCTGACATCAAGCAAAGAATGATCCCCTTTGAGATACTAAAAGTTAAATGACTTAGAAGTTGAAATTTTTTATTAGTCGTTTGTGTTTGGATGCAAAAGCCTAAAGTAGTGTACACAGTTTTACTTCAGATAATACAGTTATATATTTAAAATAGTTTTTAAATGGAATCCAGTCACTGAAATGTTTATTTATTTATATATATTGATGTATAGGTTCAACACCGAAGGGGAATGTGTGTATGTATTGTGATATCATCCTAATTTTACTCTAAAGAAGTATTTGTTTGGAGAGAGCACACTTACAAACCAACAGCCCCCTGTGGTTTTTCCCAAATTAGTGTTCTTCTGGTCTCTATAAATTAAAAGAGAACAAAACAATGGAAATCCAGTATAAATGTTTGACACACAGTCAGGGTTCAACAACACCCTGGCACCTGTCTGATTCTCTGAAGATGCTGGGCCGTCGAAGAACCAAAGTGTCATGAAGTAGGATGTCATCAGCATCTGGGACAGGAGCTGCCTGTATATGTGCAGTTTCTGCTTTGATTGAACTGATCCTAACCTCGTATTTCTCAATCACCAGTGTCCTTCTAAATAATTAGGGCGGGGCAAACACTACCAGTCTCATCTGATCCATATATAGTTCTCCTTTCTCACGTGTGGACCACATAGTAAAGAATGAGAAAGAAAGATGGGGGATTAGGAGGGAAGGCAGTCCAGGGTGTAGAATGTAGAGATACTGATGTATTTGTCATCCACATGGAGATATCAACACAGACCCTCGTGACTTCATTCATACAAACAGTAAATATCCTAGGGAAATACTGTTTGGTAAGAAGTCTATACAGGGCTAGGGAGATGGTTTAGTGGGCAAAGTACCTGCCTCAGAAGAGTGAGGGGCTGAGTTTGTATCCGCAGAACGTACTTAATTCTCCCACAGAGAGATGGGAGGCAGCGACAAGGAGCATAGCAATTCAGGTCAGTTAGCCTGGTATTTATAGTGGGCGAACAAGAGACCCTGACTCTAGCAAGGTGAAAGGAGAGGACCCATACCCATGGCTCTTCTCTGACCTCCACACATGCACCATAGCACACATGAACACACACACATATACTTGTGTGTGTATGTACACACACATACACACACATCATACACATCACACACAAAGATAAAAAAAGAAATCTGTACAGCTGAAGAAAGTATGGAAGCATGTTTAATTTTAAGAGGACCAAGACATCAATCAAGCAGGCAAGCGGGTGGTATAGAAAAAGGGGTGGAGCCAGGGGTATAGAGAAAAGGGTGGAGCTGGGGGTGAGTATCACAATCTGTGGCAGAGGCGGGGTGTCACTCCACAGTGGCACAGCAATTGATTGGAGACGGAGCCTGGAAATGCATTTCTTTGGGTGTCAGCTCCCATATTGATCAACAGGGACATGTATTTTTTAGTAGAGACACAGTAAAGCGGCTCATCTTGCCAGCTTCCTGGAATCCAGAGAGTTACTTAGCAAGGTTCCCAGCCTCCTTTCCCGTCACATGGTCTCAAATGAACTCGAACGGCTAGAGCCAAAAAGGAGGTGGGGAACCATAAGCCAGTTCGAGGATCCATTTGAACACTTCTGCAGCTCATAAGCACTTTTCATTACTCCCTGAACTGACTGCTGAATGAAATCTTGGGACTACATCACTGACCCTGCATAGCATTTGAGACCTACAGGTTAGCCCTTCGGACATTTCCCCTCAGCCCTTTGGGAATGAAATCCATCCCTCTGAGAACTGCTCTCAAAGACTCCCGTGTTAACTACACTTTGCCTTCATTAACACCATTGTTAATTAGTTTCTCCATTTCTGGATGGTCACCTACGTAGATATTCAAGGGTGCTCTAGAACCATATGCACAGGGACTGGCAAGATGACCCAGCTGGTGAAGACACTCGCCTCCAAGCCTGACAACTTGGCTTCCATCCTTGGGACCCACATGGTAGATGAAGAGAAAACTGACTCCCTCAGGTTTGTCCTTTGACCTACACACAGTGCCATGGCACACCTCCTACACTGAAGTAGATGAGCGTAATAAAATTTTAAAGGATTGCCTGAGCAAGTGACTTCATTTTGAAAATGGAGCCACAAATGTTGAAGTATTTACTTGGTGAAAGTAGTTCCTTGGGTTGTATGACCCTTCACTGTCTACAAGATACATCATGCATATGTGTATGTGTGTGTGTGTACATACATGTTTTTCACCCCCTGTATATTGGCTACAGTAGAGGTAATGTAACAGTTTTGTGCTCATTGGGAACTTAAGGGGGAATTGAAGAGCTGACCAGTGTGTCATGCCTACGTCCAGAATTCATAGTGATTCATTGGCTGTTTTCATCAGCACAGCACCGGCCATTGAATTTCAAGGTACTGTGTTCTGGGACCTCTGTTTTAGTTAAGTATCTGTTGCTGCATGGCCAAAAGCAACTCAAGGAAGAAAAGAGTTCTTTCTTTCTCTCAGGTCATGGTTCATAAGTGAGGGAAGTGAGAACAGAAACTCGAGGCAGAAACCTGGCGGCAGGAAGTGAAGCAGAGGCCATGCTGCTTACGGGCTCGCTCCTCACGGCTTTCATCGCCATCTTCCTTATATAACCCAGGACCACCTGCCCAGGGGTGGTACTGTTCACAGTGGCCTGAGTCCTTCCATATTGATCATAAATCAAGACAATGTCCCACAGGCTTGATTACAATTCAGTCTTATGGAGACACTTGCTCAGTTAAGAATCTCTCTTGCCAGGTGTGCGTAGGTTTGGATCAAGTTGACAGAACCCAACCAGCATAGCCTCTAGAGTTTCCAGCCCCACACAGCACGTAATCAGGCTGTCTGTGCTCCTGCTCACATTGATTCACTCTTACCACTGCTTCTTACACTGGCCGGTGTTCATCTGTTCCGTTCACCTTAAACCCAACAGAAGAACAGAGCTGGACACCTGGGCATAATCTTTTCACCACACACTCATGACTTAGTTTTTAATTTGTAAAGAGCTCAGCAAGAGTGTGCGGAGCAGAATTTGCCCATTCCTTTTTTAGTTGAGCCTCAAATCATCGACCTAAGAGGACCGGATAACTGTAGTAGATCAGTGTGTTGAGTTCTCATGCAAGGGTGTGATCTTTACAGTTTCCTGAGTAGGAAAATTGTGCCCATAAAGTTCTAGCATTTTACCTAATGTGGCATAACTCATGGGTGTAAAGGGGAAATTCAAACCCAGGTCAGCCCGACTTCTGACCCCCCACCCCATGCCTTTCCCAACATTCTGTACCTTGAGTAGCCTCCACGCCACCCTACAGAACATCTTCTCAGAATACTGAAGTGCCATGGGGCATGATGCTGGGGACCTCCTTGCATGGGACCCCACTTGTCTTTTCTCCCTTTCTCTCGGAAGAACATGACAGACTGAAACATTGTACTTGAAGGGTGATAAGCTGACTTCACTTCTGATTGTCTTCACTTCATTTTTTGAAATCCATTTACCTTAAGACCACATTCCTATCAACGATAAAGAACTGTGCATATAACAAATCCCTAAAATGTCTACATTTTTTTTTTAAGAACAGCAGTCATTCTTTGTAGTTGATTGACTTTTTCAGTTCTTGGTTAATAAGTCTATTTTTGTGTTTTCCAGTCTTCCATTTTATCCTAATCATTTGATGAAAAGACTGTAGAAGGATCCTTTAATAGTTTGCTCAACACAGGCCATTTTTCAGAGAGTAGCTATCAGAATGCAGTGTGTAGGAAGATGAGCTGACATCAACATCACAAAGCTATTTGAGATGATGACAGCATTTTAAAACTGAATCCCAGTGGGCTTTGCCAGAAGCATTCCCAATTTTTCAGCACAGGAAAATCTCCTGGGCCTTATCAGTGGTCTTGGCTTTCCCTTAGCTGTGGGGACAGTGGACGCAAAGTTTAACTTGAGGGAGGAGATTAGCTAAAAACAGTAAATGTAAATATTCAAAATTAAATGTTTTTAGGCTTTTGTTAGCAATCCCAGTTTGAAATCTCAGGAAACCCACTAGCAAATGTTAGGTTCAATTTACAATCATATGATTGACAGGTACCAAAGGCTGTTGCTTCCATTAATGCTTGGATAAATCTTAGAAAGCTGGAGCGATTCCCATTTTGCCAATGAAGGGGAAAGAGAAAAAAAAAAACAACAAAAACCTAAGTCTTGGAAACTGAATTTATCAGTGGTACAATACACAGAGGTGGAACTCAAACCCACGGCCAGAGACTAAAGGACTTCCCCCCCATCTCTGTGAAGCAAGGTCCCGACCAGCCAAGGAGGCTTTACACCCGGAGAATCGTTCGCTTTGGTGGTTCAGCGTTTTATTTCCTATTCAGTTCCATGTCGTTCATATGCTCTTAGCATCAATGAAACTCGTTACACAGTAATAGCTTAAAAAGTGCTTTCTAAGTAATGGCGCACGGCTTGAGCTTTAGGTTTTCAATCTGCAGATGCAAAAAGGGGCATTAAGCATTATTGCAACTCACAGAGCAGTTTGAATCAGGGACCATAAAAAATGCCAGTTGAGGTTGGAAGTGTGAATTCCCTATCCTAGGAGACGTCATGAGCAAATCCGTGGCTTCGATGAAAGTGCGCTGTTCTCCAGAAATTCCTCGATTTCTATTCTTCCTCCCTTTGGCCACATCATCTCATTACTGGTTCAGAGGCGAGGAGACGGAATGTGCTAGAAGTGAGCAGAGCTTCTGAAGTCACTGAGCCTCCTTGCTGTGCACTGCTCCGGGCCTCTCCATGAGGACCCTGGACTGCTGTCCCCAGGTGCGGCGGCGCAGCCATCACAATCTGATTCAGTAACACTATGACTCTATCTGCTTAACTCTGTCCATACCGTTGCCTGCCTTTAAATAACAGGAGGAGAACCATATCAATGTTGAAAATTGCCAAATGTAATTAATACCTGTCCCTCGAAGCATGACCTTTATTAGGGACCCCTGCTTACCGCGCCCGTTCAGCTGAAGTCACCCTCTGCCTTCGTAAAGTAAATGCGTCTGTTCTGCACATTTGTCCCAAATAGCACCGATATGCTAATGCCCCAGGACCTGGGCTCGTGACATTCATCTATTCACTTGTCTTCATTACCAGAGAGCTGGTGATCCGGATAATCTCCCTTGGTTCCACTCGGTAATTCTGTTCAAAGGGCTTTGAATGTGCCTTGCCTTGTCTGAAATTGAATCTTGGAGCAGGAATACATTTTGGGGCTAGAGATGTAGTTCAGAGGCAGAACACTCTCTTACCATGCACAAGGCCCTGGGTTTTGATGCCGTGAACTGTGTGTGTGTGTGTGTTTGTGTGTGTGTGTGTGTGTGTGTGTGTGTGTGTTTGTGTGTATGTCCCTTGATTCCCTGCTGACTGTGTTAGGACCTGGCCACTGGGAGCCATGGTCTTCACTTCCCACAATCCTGCCACAGACACAGTATGACTTCCTCTTGCTGCCAGGTGTGTTAGCCCAGATCTTTGTCACTGCCGGGCTTCCCGCGGAAGGCCTTGTCTTTCAGAGGCCGCTGATTAGATTTTACACAACGCTTCGCAGTGCATTTCCCACACAATAAGGCGGAATGACGATGCAGACATCTGCCTGGCGTGTGATGGGCGTTCTGTTTTTATTTCCTTTCTGGTGGCTGAGTCAAGGTTTGGCTTGTGTCAGAGCCGGGGAGAGAGTGTACTCTTAACGCCCATTTGGCATTCTCAACTTTGACCTGTTTTCCTACAGCTTTGTTTCAGCGTTAGTGGGACCTAAATTATTAATACGATCTGGGCTCTGCCTGTACAGACAGCTTAATCTGCCCTGGTTTTTTTGTTTGTTTGTTTGTTTTGTTTTGTTTTTAAGTGCTGCTGAGATTTTCTGTAATAATAAAAAAAGTGATTTTTTTTTTTTGAGACTCTGTGGGATGAGAAAAGGAGTCTGCGTAAGACCTAGGACCTAGGCCCAGAGTTGAAGCTTACTCCAGTCCACCCTCTGTGACATCTGAGGTCAGCAGTTAACCTTCCTAAGCCTCTGTACCCTCAGGCGTCCTAACACCTACCCCAAAGAGATGTTAGAGAGACCTAATCTAATTGAACCCAAAGTGGCCAGCACAAGGTGACTCACTGGATGCTAATCCCTCCCACGTCCCACTCTTTTGCCTTTTTCTCTGATGATGAGCATCGGAGAGATGAGAACTTGTTTTCTACTAAGCATATTTAGTGGGGGTTATCTGTTGAAGTGGGAAGGTAATTTGCTGGAGCAAATTAGAGCAGGAGGCCGATAAATAGTAACCGAGAAGAACATGTGTGTGTTTATGTTGGGGGAATATTCCTAAGGGGGCAGTTTAAGCAATAGAAGCAGTGTGCAGTTGTAGAGACACCCTCGGTGGTTCCAAAGAACTCATTGACTCCATGACATCCAACACGGCTGTTGCTCTTTTGGCACAGTACCGGCCTCCATCAGAGGTACCTCCCCCAGCTTGGTGGATAGTCCCAATGTCCCTTGCCTTCTGCAGGCCACCAGGGCTGACTGTGGGGGGTCCTCCTGAGAGCCTCCCCATGCCCACTGCTGCAGGACTCCATAAAATCCACTTGTAGGCAATACATCAGCGCTGGTGTAGTCCTATTGATTCTCAGTGGAGCTGTAGGTCTCGCATCTCATATGCAGCTTCCAGGGACCACTCAAGAGATACATGCAACCCTCAGACAGATGGGGCTTCTTGCTAAACACTAACTGTCAATCAAAGAAAACTTCTGTAGGATGCTTAACGGTAGTCTCTAGTACCTGTTAGGCCACTTTGCTGTTCCGTTGGTTATGATTTGGGAGATCTTTCTTTGTGTTCTTCTGACTGATTGATTCTCCCCACATGACAGCTATCTAATGGAGAAGTAACAGGAGCATGGCTGTTAATTATTATATACATGATTTGTGTGTGTGTGTGTGTGTGTGTGTAAATGCATGCAGGGACCAGAGGTCAACCTTGGTTTTGCTGTTAGGTATTGTCCACCTTGTTTTCCAAGATGGGGTCTTTCATTGGCTTATGACTTGCTGACTGAGCTAGGCTGGGTCAGTGAACCCTAGAAGTTCTGCTTTTCCAGCCTCTCCAGTTCTGGACTTTTTAAAATGTGGGTCCCAGGATGGAACTCAGGTCTTGATGCTTATGTGGTAAGTATGTAATGCCTATATCCCTGCGCAAGCTCTTTCCTTTCTCCTTCTTTATCTTCCCTCGCCCAACTCAAATGGCTAGAGGTGCGGTAAGGCTGGCGTCTGGTGTTCTGTTTCTGCTGAGAACATCTCTCAAACAGAATCTGCGAGCATACATTCATCTCAGCGAATGCTTTTCTCTAAATCATTAATGGATCTACAGTATTCTACTTCGCTCATGTTCAAAAATACATCCAGTTCTTTACCTCTTCCTTTTGTCCTCCTTCTCCTCTTCCTCCTCCCCCCTCCTCCTCTTCCTCCTTCTTATCCTCCTCCTCACCTTCTCTTCCTCCTCCCCTCCTCCTCTTTCTCCTTTTCTTCCTCCTCCCTTCCTCCTCCTTCTTCTCCTTTTCCTCTCCCTCCTCCCCTGTCCCTAACAGATTCTTTTTTTATCACTATAAAATATACCAGCCAGGACAATACCATTTCATCATTTCCTTAAGTCAGGGGTTTCTCTACATTCCTAGCTGCCTACTGAAAACTTTGCGGATGTTCAAGGCTGGATTCCAAAGCCAGACCTAGCATTAATGGCCTTCATCTCCATACACCCACCAGTGATCCGGATGCCCTTACCTGCCACCATTCTTAAAGGGAGCCCCTATCTGCTTTGCTAAATCCCCCCATGCCCCTTGTGTTCATTTTTCCAGGTCTTAGCATCCATATATAATCTCAAATCTTCCAAAATGGACTTCGCACGTCTGTCAGTGTTCTCTTCACCTTAGCTATTATACGGCGGTTTGTACTTCTCAGGAAACTTGACGTATTCTTTAAGGAGTTATAGATTTCTGAGAAGATGCCTAAATGAAAAAGTCCCCCCCCTTCCTTTTGAATCTTGGCAAGGCCCCTCAGTGTGACTCGAACCCCCTCAGTGTGACTCGAACCCCCTCAGGGTGACTCCTCGAGCCTTTTTCCTTACCAACTTAACGTCGAAGATCCAGGCACAGTGGTCCCAGAGTCTTTAGCCGGCTCCAGTGGGGCCACATCCTCCTGCTGTACTATACACGCCTCAGGCAGGGCCATGCCCCTTCCCAGAACCTACCTGGCACCATCAGGCTGAGCCACTCAATGACCGGACTGCTGATGCTCTTTGCCAGGGGCTGGTATTGCCCTCCTGCGCCGATCAGCTCCCAGGAGGATTTTTTTAGGACAGTGACTCTGCTGGTGACAGAAGAGGCTACACTGTAGCTTCCTGAGGTAGTGTGGAAGCCTAGCCTGACATGCCCAGGACTAACTTTCCTATGCTGTAGGAGTCTGTGACCTGCCATTCTCCCGAGAGCTTACAGCAACCCTCCTTATCTGGAGAGGGCACATTCCAAGATCCCCAGTGGATGGCTGAAACCACACGTAGGATTGAACCATATGTGTGCCATGTTGTTCCAACATGCGCATGCCTATGATAAAATTTAATTCATTGTTTACACATAGTAAGATTGACGACTGATAGCAAATGAGACAGAATTACACAATATAAATGTACCAGCATCCCAACCCTTGCGCTTTGGAGCCATTTTTAATTACAACAAGGATCCCGTAAACACAAACAGTGCAAGAGCAAAGAGCACAGCGGTTGACATGGGGGGGGGGGTGCCTGGGATGGGGACGGGACGGGGACAACGGCAGGGAGTTTATACAGTACAGACATGATCCACAAGGAACGCCTTTCACCTCCAGCTAGGCCGCATCTGCCATGGTCCTCACCTAGAGCAGGGCAACTGAGAGCTCATGGCCCCCCTCGGAGCTGCTCGCTATGTACAGCTCATGGACACTTACTTCCGCAGCTTCCCATCTCGTATTACTCTGGTTTGTGATGAGTACCCTGCTCAGCTCTGCCGCTGTGACTGCCTCTCCATCTGTCTGTGTCTGCAGGCTGCTGCCCCCTTCCCTCTGGGAGTCTAGGTCTTGTTTCCACATCCCTAGTGTCGTCACGGAATATTCCTTCTTCCTAAGTTTTCTACCATCCCTGGATCTCACACAAGCGATCCTCCCTGACTCTGGCTTTGCTTTGTCCCCTACTCTCCAACCCCTCGGGTCACCAGTCACCTGCCCTCCGGTTTTGATTGCTTTGAATTTTGACCTTCCCACGGCTACCTCACCTTAGCTACAGGAAGTACACTTAAACCTCCCAAACTCACAGCCTTGGCAGTCTACGGTCTGGCTGGTGCTTTCTACCCATCAACGAGGTATTTGATTCATTGGAACGTTGCAGTTTAATTATTGGGGAGGGGTGAACTTAAATTTGTTTCATTTTGCTTTCCCCCCCAGAATTCCCTGCTAGGGAGGAACCCCTTGACAGGTTACTAAATCCGAAGCGGTCAAGACTTTTCAGTGTGCTTCTACTTTGGTTTCTCATATCCGACCCAGAGAACATTGAATGCTGTCCATCTGGGGAGCGTGCTGGGACAGCTACTGTGTTCTGTGACTTCTGTGTTGACTGTGAAAGTGAATAACACTTACATCCTGAAGCAGCAAACACGGTTTCAGTCGGGTTTACAGCGAATCCTGGGATTTTAACCCTCCACAGCAGGCATCGCTCAGATTCTATCTGATGTACTCATGATGATCTTCATGGACTCCAGATTGAAATCAATTGTTTAGTTACTTCATTAGAGTGAGCACATGAATAATTTCATTTATTTTATGTGGGGGGGAGGGGATAGCGTAGAATTGCACAAGATTCATATAAAGGACAGCTGCATCATCTGTGACGGGCAGAGTTGCCTGGAAAACTCCCCAGTCTCTGGAGTCAAGGAACAACAGAGGGGAGGGAGCTTCAGGGTCATGCAGCCAGGGCCTCTCCTGAACAAAGGCTCGGGGACATCGCTCATCAGTCTCTGCTTATGAATTTCCCACGTGTGCAAGTGTCCCACCTCAACACAGTCCTCCTCTGAGCAACTCATTGTTACACGCTCTCTTACGTAAGCCTGAAAACCGAGTGCTTAGTTATGTCCACCCATATGGTGTTATTTATATAGCTGAAGGCAGGAATAGACGGGGGCCGCTGCCTCTCTAAGCTGAACATCCCTTACTTCTTTAAAGCCGCAAGCCCCTTCTCCCCCCCCCTCCCCACTCCATGGAACTGAAAACAATGTCTCGTGTGCAGCTGAGCAACCTATGAGATATTGAGGCTGCACTCTGTCTTCATGGTGGCCGATTTCGCTAAAGGGGACCAAGGGTCCAGTCCTTTGTGGAAGAAGTAATCGAGAGCCCGTCCAGTCCACTTTTGCATGAAATGTGTTTCTGTTTCGCACATGGGTTTTACCCTCCCTCTTTAAAGTTTAAATTTACCTTACATTTGATGGTGACACTCATACCTTTGTGACTAGACAGGAGTGTTTTCCAGAGCAGTCATCCCCCTGTGGGAAAGCTTCGCTCTATCCGAGTGCCCCATCATCTCATTTTCTGTTGTGACTTCTTACTTTTTTTTCTCTCTCGTTTGTGGAAATCCTTTTTCTAAATAAGTATTAAGGGCCTGCCATACCTATTCCATTGTTTTTCTCCTCTCTCTTCCTACTGGGCTTCTGTTCTTCCTCCCATGTTTTGTTTCTGCTCCCACCCCTTGCCTTCTTTCTCACAGGAGTAGTCACTGGAACAGATGGGCATCTTTTAGTATCAGTTGGATACCAGAGAGGGAACAGATTATGTCATGTGTTAAAATTGATGAAGGCCGCTTTTTATAGACTTCAGACTAACCAACTTAATTGGTAAACAATTGGCTTCTTGGGGCTGAGATTTCAGGGGTGGAATCTTTCGGAAGTAGCAAATATAGGGAATTATTTTGACAAAACAAGTAGGCATTGACAAGGACATAACTGAGTAATTTGCTGAGATGAAGTTAATACGAAACACATGCTGTTTTGACGCTGCAACATTTCATGGAGGCGGATCTCTGCATGCCCCAGGGATTCAGAGAGACTTGAAATGTGGGCAGTCCTTGGAGGGCTGGTGGCCCTGGAAGGGAGTCAGACAAGCGTAGAAGACCGAAGGCAGTGTTCAGGACTAACACAGGCAGTAGAGGAAGTCAGTAAAGGGCTTATGGTAGGCTTGTACCAGGATGGAGGAGCCTGAAGGGGTCCTCAGGGTTAGAAATGTTGGGGTGTGTCCTAGAGAACAGGGTGGAACGTGGTTGGCGGGTTGGCTTCCTGTATGTGAGCAGGAGGAGAAAGGCCAAGGCGGTGCTGTGGTGGTGGTGGTGGTGGCGGTGGTGGTGGTGGTGGCGGTGGTGGTGGTGGTGGTGGTGGTGGCAGCGGTGGCGGTGGCAGGAGCCGGGTTAGAGGAGTCAGACCCTGCGTTGTGAAGGAATATAAAGGATTGGCTCATCTCAGAGAGCCATCTCTTCCTGCTTTCTCATGTTTATGGCAGTTACAAGCACTTTTGGAAAGTAAGAGGTAGTCTGTGGTTCTGGGGGCTAGCTGTTAACTTGGGTTCTCAGCTGTGTTACTTCTCAAATGCCAGCCAGTGCCCAGCAGTTGGAATCAAGGCCAGGAGCCTTTCTGAGTAATTAACAAGTTACCTGGAGAGCAATTTACCCAGTTGCTCTGGGGCATATTCACGTCACAGATGTTTGACTCAGCTGCCACTTATCGGCTGTGATGAGTGAATGACCTGACAATGCTGATTTAAGGTCTAATTAGGATAGTCCTAGAAACACATTCATGTGCTCCATGTAGTCAAGGACCGCATTTACCATGAATCCATTGAGACGGTGTCGGTGTACAGTCCACTTTGAGAGCGGTACGCCTGATCTTACTGATGAACACACAAGGAGCAAACCATCTGCAGAAATTGCATGATTGGTCAGTCCATGGTCATCTTTCTTCTTCCTCCTCCTCCTCCCCTTCTTCTTATTCCTCTTCCTCTTTTTCCTCTTCTTCCTCCTCCTCCTCTTCTTATTCCTCTTCCTCCTCCTCTTTCTTTTTGAAACAGGGCTCACTTTGTAGCCCTGACTGGCCTGGACCTTGCTGTATAGACGCAGTTAACCTGTGCTCACAGAGACTCCCCTGATGTCGCCTCCCAAGAGCTGGGATCAACGGTGTGCCCCACCGTGCACATTTTCCACACTTCTAGCAGTGTTGCTTATTTTTCCAAAGCTGACAGACATGAAAAGAAAGGATAAGTCTTAGAAAAATAATCTAATAGTGCCGAGCCCCTTTGGAATCCGTTGGCAAAAGTGGGAGTTGGGGTACAGAGACAGCCAGCACGCTGAGAATTCACAGAGGCCGCTGTAAGCCATCCTCATGACACCAAGTTCTTGTCAAAGTCACTGTGCATTCTGAAGGGCCATTTCAAATTTAAAGCTTCACTTTAAGGATTCTAGCCTTATTAATATTAATATATGCTCGGTAGACCTTCATATAAACCTTTTTTAGGCAAGTGTACCTAGTACTTTAACACACAAGCAAAAAAAAAAAAAAAACCAACCCAAAAAACAAAGTTGAGGTAATATATACCACTGAGGTTCTAATCATCAGTAAGGGATGCTGTGACCCAGACTTTATGAGGTTGATTTGTTTTCTAATCCTTCCTGTTGTGTGTTTTCTGTACATGTGTTTGTGTGTCTGTCCACGATATAAGTCCAATATATATATATATATATATATATATATATATATGTATTATTTGTAGGTATTAGTGCTGTCAAAAATTGATACATAGATATGTGGCCTGGTAAAAACACTGAACTGGGAGAGCCATAGTAAACAGAAATGAGAAAAAAAAAACACTCACAATTCGTGTGTGTGTGTGTGTGTGTGTAGTATAGGAGAGTACAGGTATGTCCCTGCCACGGCATGTGTTTGGAGGCCAGATAACAACTTTGTGTTGGTTTCTGCCTCCACCTTCTTTGAGCCAGGATGTCTTATGGTTTCCCACTCCCTGTACCAAGCTTGCAAGCCCTAGAACTTCTGGGAATCCTCCTGCCTCCCATCTTTCTGTAACAGCACTGGGAATACAGGTACACATGGCCACACCTGGCTGTCCACGGGTTCCGAGGATCTGAACTCAGATTCTCAGGCACAGTGAACGCCTTATCTGCTGAGCCATCTGTCTGGCCCTGAAGATCATTGCTAAGATAGGTAAGTACCACATATTACAGAACCTAGTTATGTTGAGGAGGAAGTCCTGTGGCTGGAATAATTATAAGATAGAAGATGGCACCTGACAATTTCAATAAATTATTTTAATTATAATTACTGTGTATTTTATACAATTGAGGCCAGACGTTATGTTGTCCTAAAGATGGCAAATGCAGACTCTGTGGGAAGCAGAATCTCATGACTCAGTCTTTTGCACTGTGGACCACAGCTAGGCCCTGAGCTTCAGGTGGGAGGGAAGTCCCCTGTCCCCTGTCCTCTGCTGTACTGTAGAGAAGAGAATGTCAGGAAGGCCTGCACAACCACTCTCAGCTTGAACTTGGAATCTACTACTTTGCTAATCATATCCCAGCAATATTGACTTTCATAAGAATAAATTGTACCGTGCTAAAAAAGTGTCATTACAGATCTCTCGGCTCTCACATGTTGTTCAGCCAAAAGTGACTCCTTTCCTGTACTTGCTTGTCTTACAGTTCTACATCCAAAAGGCCTGGACTGGGACTGTCCTTAGAGTTGTATTATTAATGATGGGAGTTTTTTTTTTTTTTAATTGAAGGGTAATTTACATGTTCTCAAATACACTGGTTACTAATGTGCAGTTAATCAACATTGACAAGCCCGCCCCCAGAATACACTGCAAAACAACTCAACTCCCTTAAAGTTCCCTTCCCCGACCCTGCCAGTGTGGCGTCTCTCCTCCCCTGGGTGCAGCCATTGAGGGTTTCAGCTTTGGTTAGGATCTAAGTGTTCATTCCTTGAAATAATAGGTCAGAAAGACACATTGCAGAAAGATATTTACGTCTGGGTTGCCCTGTGAGGGATATTAAGAATAATTCAGAGGTACATGCGGAGCCTGTGAGGCGACTCAGGAGGTGAAAGTATCCATCTGATGACCGGAGTTCAATCCCCAGAACATGCTTATAAAAGCTGGGTGCCGTGGCATGCATCTGTAACCCCAGCACTCCTAGAGAAGATAGAAGGTAGGGACAGGAGGGGCTCCCGAGTTTGCTGGTTAGCCAATCAGTGAGTGCCCAATTCAATGAGTTAGTAAATAAAACATGGAAAGAGATTGAGGACACCTAGAATCAACCTTCACATATATGCATGCACACATACAAACACACACACACACACACATATCCTACACATTCACACACACATAAAGGTGTATTTTTAAAAAAGAATCAGTTGATGTCAATTTAGTAAGAATGATCAATAATGATTATGGCTGAAGCCATATCCCTTAGGACATTCCCAAGGTCAGAGGAGCAGCACCTGACTGGGCTTCCTATCAGCCCCCCCAGGGTAGCCAAGCCCTCTTTACATATCCATGCACACGCAAGCCTCCCCTGCACCTATAGACTGCAGCAAAAAAATGGTGCAATCTGTCCCTGAACCCGTGCTAACCAGAGGACACTGTGTCTTCTCTCTGCCTTCAACGCTGGCTCTAAGAGATTTTCTTCTCGCGTTAGAGCCAGTGGGATGGATGTTCTTGAGAAATCACCATCAGGCTTGGAGGAAACCACACAGTGCGGAGAGAGGGGAGCCCAGGACAGAGGGCTCCTTTGATTTCATTACTGCGGCACGTGGGGCAGGGAATGAAATCACACTGCCGTTGTAATTTATTCTCTTCATTAAAATAGAAAAGCATTCGACAAGCCATAAAATTCCCATCTGTACGCCCGGCAGGCTCTCACCATCTGAAACACACATGCCTTCCCTCCTTGCCTTGAAAACCCAGAGGACTGAAACATTTAGTGTTGGGGATTGGCAGGATCCTAATACTTAAGCTCAAAAAGCCCCAGGTGCTCTCGCCTTCTCCTCGAATGGCTGCTTCCTTTCCCCAGTGATTGCTACTCTAGATTTAAATGTCACAGAGGACGAGGGAGCCGGGTTTGAGACCTCTGCAGTGCAGCACTGGGGGATGAATGGGTGGACCTGCCGCCTGCTTCTGTCAACTCCCAACCTAGTCACCTTGGAGAGGAAACAAAAGGCCTTTCATAGTATGAAAATGAAAATCAATCCCTAAATGGCACCTCTGCCATTCTTTCAACCCAAAGGACAAAGGCTTTTAATAGGGAGCAGTTACCCCTAGGGTGTGTAAACTCCAGGGCTCAGTCCAGGAAGAATTCGCTGTCATTGTCCCCACCCCCAATTAGAAGCCAACGCTTGGTTGGTATTTTAGGCATTGGAAATACACAGCCCCACAAAGATGGCTTCCAAAGTAATTGTGAGGCCTTAGCTCACTTTTATCAAGCTGTTCCTCTACTTAGAGAATACGTATTAGGTTTTAATTTTTTATAAAGGCATCTGATGAAAAATTTAAACAAACTCTTTTAGAGCAGGTCTTCTGTCAGATGTCATGTGAGGCCTGCCTTTAGTAGGACAGTTATGTAAGGTCCTGTGTGCCACCTATCTCTTAAGCAAGGCCTTACCAGGAGTTCCCGGTCCCTGAAGCTCTGGGGTTTGTCTCTGCGAGAACATCCTATTGGTGGTTTTCCTGGCAGAGTTGCCTTAAGAGTGGTAGGAAATGTTCGGTAGTGTTACTGTCTTGAAGCATCAAGAAAAGCGATGGAATGGGTGCCCTGTGGCGGGGGGGGGGGGGGCAAAAAAAAAGCTTCCCATGGGAGCACAATTAGGTTTAGGTAATGAGAGACAAAAAACACTAATGTTCCATACTGTTCCATACAGAGGACTTTGGGGTGCACTCTCCATAGGGGTCTTATAATCCTGTGTGCAGGGTCTTCTTGTTCTCATAGAAGATAAACTTCTGGCTCAAGGTCACTTGGCCGCTAGGCTGCTGAATTCTGGGTGGGTTCTTCCCTCTCCTCCTCCTCCCCCTTCAACATGTCAGCTGTGGAAAAGTCAGGCTTGACCCTGCTGAAGCTGTGGCCAGGAAAGTCCGTTGTCTGTCAGCATGGCATTGCAGACTCCAGGAGAGAGGCTGGCTGTGTTTCCTTCCTGGCAGGGTCATTCGCACGGAGGTAAGAAGAGAGAGAAACTGGCTGGTCTCCGACAGGATTTCTAAGCACCGTGATTTAATACTTTGTCCAAAATGCAAATATCTCTTGTCCTTGGCAGGAGAGGGACACGAGGAGGCTTGGCATCATCACAAAGATTGAAGATGTGTGAAGTAGGCTCTGCAACTGTATTGCAGTTTGGTTTTGTAATTTCATTTAACTATTTATTGTGTGCATGTGTGTGTTTTACCTACATGTATGTCTGCCTACCACTTGTATACCCGTGCCAACAGAAGCCAGAAGTCACATGCCCTCGGTTGAGAATTACAACTGATTATGAGCTGCCATGGAGGCAGTGGGATTCAAACCGAGGTCCTCTGCAAGAGCAGCCAGTATTCTTAACCACTAAGCCATTTCTTCAGCCGCCATGATATCGTGTTGCTGACTGTTACTGCTGTCTGATTACCGTGATGCAATGGAGGTTTAGCAGGGTTGTATGGGTCAGTTCTGGGCTAGATTCCGGGATTCTGCATGAACCTCACCTCCCCTGCTCACTGACTATAGGACTTGTGGTACTTCATCTGTAAGACATAAGCATCAGTAATTCTTCTCTCAGTGATGGGCCGGTTTCCTGAAATGGTCAACTATACAGTGTTTTGGAAGTCACCTGTTGTCCCATTAAAGAACGTGGTTCAAGTTCAATCGTGGCTGAACATGTCAGAGCCAAATTGATGAACATCTTTTCTTTACTAACCCTGAGAAGTTATAACTATTTATTTGGTGCTGCTTGAGGTTTGAGGTTTGGTTGAGTTTGGGTTTTGGTTTGGTTTGGCACAGTCTTGATGGAAGAGCTTAGGCTGGTTTAGGACATGCAATGCTCCTGCCTCAGCTTGTCGGTGGTGAGTTGACAGTAATGCTCTAACATACCTCTTCAGGAGATATTGTAAAGTATTGGTCAGCTACATGAGACATGATCTTACCAGCAGCATATCCTTGCAACTTTATCCAATACTTTAAAAGTTGGGTGTCCTCTTCCGAGCATAACACACCTACCTGCCTTTTGCTGCCCTGGAGGTACCTTCTGCAACAAATATTTGGGAATTATTCTGTGGAAATAGTGATGTGGGTGTTATCAAATTTTGACAAGTACAATTAGAATTTGAGAGTGGCCTTCAAAATACATGGGGTCATGTCTCTCTTTGTGAGACTGTATCTTATACCACTTAGTCATTTGGGCACAGTTTAAATACGGTGCTACTTCAGTGTCTAGAAGCAGTCGGGTCCATTTGAGGAATGTCTAGCCACAAGAGAAGCAATCTGAATCCGTTCTCTCTCATTTTCCTTCCAGTCTCTTGAGCAAATGTTTTAGCTTCTGCTCTGTAGGCATCATGCAGGATATTGGAAGATAGTGGTCAATTAGTCAATACTTTCCTCCATTGGATTTTACAGGTCTGTTTCTTGGGCCTTGAATGAAATACATAATCTTAATTTCATGTGTGCATATGTGGTGATTTTTGCACACTTGCTGTCCAGGAAGTGAACCCTCCAAATAATGTTAACTGTGCTGTGCTGTCTTTTCCAAAACATCTGGCGAGTCTCATGGATCGATAGCTTTGTGTTGTTCCACATCAACAGTGATGAAGGTCTCCTTCTCCGATTACTGTGAGAAGTGGTCCATGTGGTGACTGCGTGGGTTTCTAGCATCCTTGTCTTGCCTTTTATTTTTATTAATTTTTATTTCTGCATATTTGCACCTGCTTGTCTGTATGTAAACCACATGTGTGCAGTAACTGCACAAGCCAATAGAGGGCATCAGATCCCCTGGCACGGGAGTTACAAGCTGGGAAGTAAACCCCAGCATTCTCAAAGAGCAGAGACTTTTAACAAGAGAGCCATCACTCCAGCCCCTTGATTATTTTCTCAGGATGTCGTTCGCCTTTGTCTTCACTAGTTCTCGTGAGGCCCCTGCTTTACACTTCACATCACGTCAGCAGCCTGAAGTCAGAAGCCTCTTTGATAGGGCCACTGGGCCAAGATATACAAAGATTGCCAGGCATGGCCAGCCTTTGACATCGCAACTAACACTGTCATCTGCAAAATTTATACAATGAACCTTTCAAAAAATTAGAGAGGGAGGGAGGGAAAGAGAGAGAAAGAATTGCTATAGTTTGCTATGGCTCTGTGTGTGTGTGTGTGTGTGTAACTATGGTGACCACATAACACAAATGCTTGTGGAGATCAGGGCATCAGTCCTTACCTTCTGCCTTGCTGAAGACAGGGTCTCTTGGTGTCTACCACTACGATTCCAGCCTGGCTTACTCACAAGCATTCAGGGATGATCTCCTGTCTCAGCCTCCCCTCGTGCCACAGGAGAACCCGTGTTACAGACACGTACACACTGCACCCAGCTTTGACACAGCTTCAGTGGATTTAAACCCAGATTCTCACATTGGTATAGCAAGTGCTTTTACCCACTGAGCTGTTTCCCCAGCCCTCAGAATGTTCTCGGGAGTTTACTCTTTTGTACTGGGTCACTTTCACAGCTAACCTACAGTGCATGTGGCCCCCTGGACCCAGGTTGGACACACCTATTTTCTAATCTCTCTTGCTCCAAAGAAATTTTTCCTTTTCCTTTAGCTCTAGTAGGGATAGTAACAGTTTTTAAAATGGATCTGCTATATTCACATAAACTTTTGAGGCCCTTTGCCTGGCCTTTCTGCCTGCTGGACCGTTGTTTGTGACGGCTGTGTTATCCTCACTCTTTCGATTCATGTTGTGTTTTGAGTCATTCGGGGCTGAGTTCTCTTTGAAGTGGTTACATCGTAAGCGACTGATTCTGTCTCCTTGTCACTACTGGTCAGGGTCAACATATTTTTTTTTACTACACATTTACTCATAGGTCCTTTACGCTTTCATACCAAGACTAAAGACCTCCTTGTATACTTGGCCTTGCCCTGTGGAGAGAGTTGAGTAGATCTGAAGCTGGCAGCTGGAATTCTAGAGCAATCCTTCCTCTCTTTCTCTGCCTTGGCCTCTTCCTCTATTGTCATGTTCTTACCTCTCTCCAGATTCCACCTGGTCAGAGAAGTCACGCATTAGTGATTAATGTCTTTAGCTATATGTGAGGTTGTATATTGGGGCTGGCGCTGGGTAAACTGAGGCACATCTTTTTCCCAGCGAGCAGGCCTAGTGAACGGTCAGACAGCTGCTGACCAAGGGGAGGGAGTTCCCATGAAGGTGGCTCCATTCCTTAGTTATCTGGCTCCATGTCTCAATCTGCACTTCAGACAGAAGTAAAACCCAGGGTTCTCGACCTCATTTCCTTCATCCAAAGATGGGGAGACCTCCGAAGCTAATAGCCAATCTGTGTTTCTGTGTCACTGGCCAGAACTGTGTCTTATCGCGCACCCCAACCACAAGAGAAGCTGGAAAAACTTTAGTAGCAAGTCATCCTTTTGTGCTAATAGAAGAAGACGGAGGGTGTTGGGAATATCTAGAGCGTAATTAGAGGTTAAGTCCAAGATGCAAGATGCCCCTTTTTACCCTCCTTCCCAGGACCAGTTTGATACCCCTTCTGTGAGACCTTCCAAAAAAGCTCACATGGAAATCTCCATCATGACCAGAGTGATGATGGAGTCACGGTCAGCCAGACACGTGCCTCCATACCCAGGGGACATGGGTCAGTGGGGCTTGCTGAAAGGATGAATGGATGCGTGGCTGTGCCTCTTGTGAAGACTGCCAGAAGCCAGCTGTTGGGCGGGAAGCGGAGAGTGCTGAACAAGGCAGTCTCCTGTCCACCTGGCACCCTGTCCCCATCCATGGGCATTCCCCTGATGAAATGTGAAACCACAGCCCTGACCACTTGGATTCATTAAAGCACAGTGGGGAGCTTTGTGCCAAAGCCCTATTGTCTCCCGTATGCTGGGAAGATGTGTTTGGGGCGGTAGGCTTCCTCTCTTCCTAAAATTTGTAGTCAACATTTAAATAGTCACAGCCATTCGGTCATTGTTGATACAGCTCTCAGCTCAGTATATACATACAATTCTTTTCTTTACTTATTTATCTTTTTTTCAAGACAAGGTTTCTCTGTGTAGCCCTGGCTGTCCTGGAACACACTCTGTAGACCAGGCTGGCCTTAAAATCAGAGATCCACCTGCCTCTGCCTCCCGGTACTGGGATTAAAGGTGTGTGCCACCACTGCCCGGTTTAACACATACAATTCTTAAAGTGAGCAACGCTTCCCTTCAGAGGACTTTGTCTTGGCTGTGCATGACTGAAAATTCAATTTAAAACACAGTTTACACTTCTGGGGCTTTAGCCTAAGGAGATGTTCCAATGGGTATGAGAAGAAGTGGATAGAAAACTTTAATAGCAGTATTTCAGCTAAGAAAAATTCAACTCTCCTCTAGGAGTTGGGTTAAGTAAGGAACAGAACACTTGGAAGCATAAATAATGAACACACCAGACATCTCGATGGCACAGAAATGTCACTGGGTGTGTCTGATAGACCCTGCAAGGATCCTGTATGCTATCTTCCAATTGGCAAAGGGGAGTTAGGCATGTGTACAGAAATGCTTAGCAAAAGAGTAGACCATGGCTATCACTTGGTTCTTTTCTAGCCTCATTTCCCTATGTTGTTCAATGTTTTAACCAATGTGTGTATATTTGTTTTATATCCAGAATAAAATCTATTTTCATGAGATTAGTTATACAAACATATGCTTTGGGCTCATGGGAGAATAGAGAGGGGAATCATGGGAAACCTCAGCTACTAGAACCCGAATGACCTCCCTTTTCCTCCTTACTTTGTGTTCACGAGAGTGAGAAATCAGAAGGATGACGATCGTGGGGAACGTATCATTAACTAACAGTCTTCAGACTTGAACTTCACTGTGTCGCCCCTGTGTCCCCAAACCTTAGCCCACTCCAGTGAGTGACAGGCAAGAGTGTGAACTCCAGGTACCCTTTTCCTGCTTAGTACACGGAGCTGTGCCGTCCACAGGCTGACTGATGTGTTTAGGGAATGCTTTCAAACTCAAAGGCCAAGCAAAAAGTGTTTTCTGCAAAGTCTTGAGTGTAATCAAAAATTGAATTCACAAGTCTATTTCCCTGAACATTCTAGTGCATAAAGCAATTAGCTCAGAAATCTAGAAGAACTGATTTGTTTTTTTTTTAAGAGTTCGAGGCCAGCATAGTTTACAGAATGTGTTCCAAACCTTGTTTCGAAAAACAAAACAACAACAAAAAATTCCTCTTTGACTTTCCAATTTCAAAGAATGAGTATAAAAGACACAGACAGGTACAGTTACACCCCAGAGAAGATGGTCGTGACATTGGGACATTGCTCTGTTTCTCTATGGGTGACATGATTGGGAGTAGTGAAATTCCAGTGTCCAGTGGAAAATAAATCAGAAAACATAAGGTCAGACCCCAGTCCTATGGAACACCGCATGTCCTCCTGTGCAGCTGAGGGGGTAAAGGGGCCACACGGAATACTGTGAAGCACCGTGTCCGCCTGTGGCTTGCCTGTCAAATATGCCTGTATCACTTATCTATTGGTAGAAGCCTCACGTAAAGGAGTTTTCATGCTTAAATAAAGATGTGTGTTAGTTCAAAAATTAGATCTATCTGGGCTCCGGTTCTTACTAACTTACATGGGGCATTTCCCATTCCCATCAGTCTTGACTAGAAAGACCCACTGATAGTTTTCTACAAATCTTAGCTTCTGAGATATGGCTCTGCCATACATAGAGACTGCAAAACATAACTGAGTCTCTTTTTTTTAGATAAAGGCTCTGCCTTTATCGTCTATTGAAAGATTAAAGTGATTTCTACTTGAAATGTGGATCTGTTGAATTTGCAAGAACTCTGGTGCCCGTGTCCTTGGATCGTCTACCACTAAAAAATGGAGTTGAGGGTGTTGTGTGGATACAGTGTTTCATTTTTTCCCCTGCATGGTGAGATGTATTTCACACCTACTTTATTAAAATTGAAATGAAACAAATGCCACAGTCCTGGTTAAGTGTCCTGCTGGCCTAGTAGAGCTCTCTCGTTCATCCAGCTCTCTAGAATAAAGCAGGTGTCCTGGGCAAAGTTGGACCAAGAATTAATCCCTGAAGATCTTTGTCAGAGCCTGACTGCAGCAGTTATCGTCCCCTCCCACACGTACATGCTTGCAGAATTTTATGCGTGTGCATTGAGATTTGGAACTGTGGTGTCAAAGCACTCTGCCTGAGCTGTCTCTTGGGTTGGGAAACTTAGGAATCTTAGACTTGTCCAGAGCTAGCCAATTTATTATTTCGTTGTCAGAGGCTCAGAAGGACTTGGGGGTCTGGGAGGGGGGGTGGTAAAAAGGTATTGCTGAATTTAACCTAGCCAAATGGGTGGCGTCATCCTGTGATGGAAGAGGAGGACTTTCTAGGGAGGAAGAGGAAGAGATGTGTGCAGTTAGGTGCAATGCTCTGTGGTGTCAGTAGGATGTGGACTACTGACTTTGGAGGTCATGGGTTGCTAGCGATCTTACTGAGTCACTTTGAGAGAAGAATGGGAAAGAATAACAAGACAACATGCTGGTGCTTTTTTCCCCTATTATTTTCTGTATGGGACTGGTTTTCCCAGAGCTACGTCTGTACGCCACATGTATACCCGGTGCCTGTGGGGGCCTGGATAAAGTGCTGGATCTCTTGGAACTGGAGTTTTAAATGGTTGTGAACTACCATATGCGTGTTGGAATTGAACTTGGATCCTCTGCAAGACAGAGCAGCTAGTGTTAACTGCTGAGCCGTCTCTACCGACCCATGCCATGACATTTTATGACAAGGGAGAGCCGAAGAATGAGCAAGCAACGGAAGTGACGTCAAGAACGGGGATTTACTCGGGAGATGATTTTTAAGCATAGGAGAGATGGGTAAGGCATCTCTTTGATGGGAAATGGTATTTAAAGATGGAGAAATGGATGATTTGAAAGAGAGAAAGGATAATTGGAGAAGTTCTCGAGGCAGGAGAAGCCTGGATGGTGTGAGCAACTGATTCTTACATGAAAGAGTCATTTTCCGCGACCACCTACTTTGCTTAGAGATTTTCTAACTGCCCAGATCCAAGTAAATTTGCTTAAATATATTCAGATGTTTGCCCCCAGGATGGTTTGATTAAAGAGTAAGGGCAAAGTATATAAGAAGGAGAGATTGTGGCGCCGAAAGGTAGAAGAGAGGCATGAGGAGGAGGAAACTGAAGAGATGGCAGGAATGAAATGATGAGTTTATCTATACGCTTGACGGTCTGCACAGAGAAAGACTGAGAGCACATGAGGTGGTGGTTGCTCTAGGAGATACCATCATCAATTACCAAGGGTGGGAATAAAGATGCCTTTGAATGAACCAAATGACAAATAGTACTGAGTGATGGCCTGGTGCTTTCTGAAGAGGGATGAAAGGTTTATGGTTTAGAACTGCCAGGAAGTTCTAAAGAAGACCTTAGAGAATGTGCGATCCGCACAGCAAACCTTCTGCCCATGGGAGGGGCATGGGAGGACAAGGAGACAGCCCGTTTCTGGTAGGATAGTAAGGGAACCAGAAAAATGTAGCAAGTGAGTGAGAAGCATGGACCACTGACAGTGGCCAAGGTGAGCTTGGGAGGCAGGTAGGGCGGGATTGCTCCTAGAACTCAGGGCATTTAGCTGGAGCAAATCACAGGTGGCCTGCTTCCCGGCCACTGGGTCTGATTGATGGACAGAGGTTTCATAAGAGAACTGCCTGTAAGCTTCCTGTCATATGGGCTCTCCGAGAGACACCTGCAGTGGTCATCTGCCCAACTTCCAGAAGATGCTACCTAACTGGGACCATGAAGCAAGAGGAAGTATCTAATCACCGGATCTGTCTGCTGGCAACAAGGGAACGGATGCACGCATGCGTATTTATGGACTGAATCCCATGTGGAAATACAGGGTCAGAAGCAATAGTCAAGTCCCAAAGGATCTCAGAGATTTGAGCATTAAATGTGTGTCTTTGCAATGCATTTTCCTGTGGTACTTGGGCTGTGCCCGTGGTGAGCATCATTTTGTCTGGAAAGTGCATGAGACAGTAGATGACCCAGAGGTCAGAAGAGACTGTGCTCTGTACCATCCTTCTGACCTTTTCTGTTGGCAGTGTGTGTGCCTCTCACTTCTCCTTCGTGGGCTGCCGCACTAGAGGCCAAGCATGTTTCCCTCACTTGACTTTTTAACTTTTTATGTCAATATTGCTGGTTATGGGGTTATAGATTCTTTAAAGGCTGGGCTACATTCAGGTCCTATCTCAACGTGCACTTGAAGTTATTCTGGAAAGCACCTCAGAATGCTTCTTTCTGTGTCTTCCATGCCCCTTTTGGGAGAAGTAGAAGACAAAGGAAAGAAATAAAAAAGGAAAGGGACCCATACTGTCCTCATTTTGATATTCCCTCTGAAATGTAGGGCTTTCTTTAAAGCTTCCAGGCAGCAAGGAAGTCCTAAGTTTAGTCACAATCAGAGAGGAGCCGAGAGCAGGTGTCTAGAGAGTGGTTTGGAGTGTCCCTGTAATCCGTGCTCAGAGGAATGTTGTACCTGTACCTTGGAGGCAAAAGCTTTAATGTGTCCAGAAGTGTTGAAGATGGAGCCTTCAGTGTTCCACTAGCTTGTTTCTTCCTCACCACGGTCTTACTTTCAGGTGCCTCCCAGAGACTGAAAACTCAAGGACCGTGGGAAGGGCCTTGTGGCATTCCAAGCTCCATCTTCCTACGTGTTTTTCCTGAAAACTAGGCAAGGGCTGTCCAACTGGCAGCTCACCAATGGAGAGCCAAGGGATCTGACGCCCTCTTCTGGCCTCCATTGTCATTTGCACTCATGGATACATAGCTCTCCCGACACATAATTAAATATACATATTATTTTTTTAAAATAAAAATACTATTAGTGGTGTGTGGGGTTAGAAGTGAAGGTCTCCCATGTCAGGCAAGTGCCCTACCGCCGAGTTAATGGATAGAGCCCAGTGATGTCGACTTCTTGCCAAGGTTTTTCTTTAACTGAACTTCTTGCGGAGAGCAATTGCTTCTCATTTTTATGACTCCTTGGAAACCAAAATTATTTATTTGTTTTTTCTTGTATAAAAACCCTTATGTGGCCGGGTGGTGGTGGCACACACCTTTAATCCCAGGAGACAGAGGTAGGAGAATCTCTGTGAGTTCGAGGCCAGCCTGGTCTTCAAGAGCTAGTTCCAGGACAGGCTCCAAAGCTACAGAGAAACCCTGTCTCGAAAAACAAGACAAACAAACAAAAATACCCTTATGTGGTAGCCATAACTGGAGCCCATGTCCTCTAAACTGAGACTCTTGGTGTGGGTTTTTACAAGATGATCAGTGGACTTCTGCCAACAGGACTTGGTGAACACAGTCTCTTTCCAGAGGTCAGAGGTCAGGTAGCTGTAGTGCTTGGATAGGGCATCAAAGATAGCCTTGGCAAAGTTCCCCAGGGTGGCAGTCCCTGGTTAATGTGTACCAGTCATCAGTCCTGGCCATCAACAGCTTCTCAGGAACTGGAGCAGAGACGAAGTCAATGCCTCTGGGGGCAGGGATGCGATACACCAGCATAGAGCCACAGCGACCTGTCACCTTTCATGGAACAGTGTGGGGCTTGCCAATCTTGTTCCTCCAGTAGCTTCTCTACTCAGGGATCATGGGAACTTTGGCCTAGATGATAGCCCATGAGATGGCAGTGTCTACCTCCTTGGATCACTTAACACCAAAATCTACATAACCATTGTAGTTCCCAATGGTGACAAAAGCCTGGAACCTAATCTCCTGCCCAGCCTGAGTCTGCTTTTGTACTGGCAAGACCTTTAGAACCTCATCCTTTAGGGATGTGCCTAGGAAAATGTCAACAATCTAGAATTATTTAATGGACAGTGAGGCTAGTTTAGATCTCCTCCAGGGACTTGGTCTTTATGTCCTTGACCAAGTGGCTCAGCTTGGTGACAGGACTCCCCTGCTTGTTTTCAGCTCTGCCTCCACAAGCCTCAAAGCATCTACTAGCTCCATGGCCTTGACGATGGCTATAGCACTTTACACTGTTGGTGGATGTTCTGCAGAAGCTGCTGGGACTCTGGCGTCAGGGCCTGAGTTCTTCTGGTCTGGATCCCCCTTTTCCACTGGCTCGTCTGTCATTTAGCATTTTCTCAGAGAAGAAGCCATAGTTTTTTTTTCCCATATATGATTTTAAAATCACCAAGGTATATTCTATACAGCAGATTTGTAATCTTTTTTTCCCATGAAGCTGAAAGAGCTGTTCTTCTAGAATCAGTCATGAAGATTTTCAGATTCAGGGCTAGTTCCTTAGTAGAAATAGTGAAGGTAGAATTCTTTTTTTTTCCATAAAACTACAAAACCTTCAGCATGTTAGATTAGAACTCAAAAGAAAGAATTTTAAATGTAAGCTCCATAAACTAAGATTATTCATGGCCACAAATTCCTACTTTTTATACATTTTTGAGGCGATGCTGAGGGGCCTCTTTTTAGCTAGGATAAGAGCAAAAAATTAACATTAGACACTCTGCTCGTATCCCAGTCCTTTTCTTTAAGCAGTGTCTAGGCAAGAGCCAAGAAAACTAGGGCGAGGGCTATTTTTAAGACATACTTTAAGTTCTTTATTTGGGGGATTTGCAAGCAAAATGGTGTGAAGATTTTCCTACTGCGGCTGTTAATTCTGCTTGATTTGGAAAGTGGTGCGAAAAATAATATTGATTCCAGTTATTTCCTTTAAGAACTTATCAAATCTTACCAATTCAACCCAATCATGCGCATTTGTCTTTGACGGTAATACCATTGGGGTTCTATGAGGAGAAAACAAAACCATTTGCTCCCTAGATGGCAAGCAACAATAAAAAGGTCTATCTTGTGTCTTTTCGAGACAGCTATGATTCCATGACTCCGGGCTTGACGTCCTCAGCCCTACAGGGTTCCCGAATCTTCTCTCTCATTTCTTACAAGAAGTACATCAGCTGTCTTGGGGGGAAGCAAGAAGAGCTGCAACCCTGGCCCCGTGCTTTCAGAGTCGTGGAACAATTGACAATACACAAAGCGTGCTTAGGGGCGCATCTAGCTGACTCTGTCGTAGGAGGTGGGTGGGGATGGAAAGAAATGGGCTGTATGAGACCTTGCTACAGGGTGACCGTGCTCCGAGGAGACAACGCTGTCTCCATGTCCATGACATCATGAGCTGCAGGTGGCTGTGGAGACACTGAAGACAAGCACAGCTCTTTGGTACTGGTCACTGGCAGAGCATAGAGTGGTTACTAGTCACACAGCTCTCCTGGCCCTGTGGACGATACCCACCTACAGGGCACAGTGACTACGCCTGCTTTACTTACCTATGTAGGAAGAACAGTTTCGATGCAAGTACCGAGGTTCTTGGGGCGGGACCCTCAGTTTCTGAGACAGTGCTTCTGGAGTTAACTCCCCTCTGAACCTCTGACCCCTGACGTTTGTGTTTGGTGGTTGTTGCCTGCTCCTCGCCCTCCCCCTCTTCTGAGAGGTGTGACTCCGTTCTCAGCCTGCCAGGCTGGTGCGATGGGTCACGGGACTGAGTCTCACATGGGCTCTCGACACCCCAGTGGCCTCCATGTTTTATCAATCACTGAATGAAAAGATGACGTTCTGTTCCAAGGTGTGGTGGATACTAGGTGATATGAGAATCCAAAGAAAGACAGCGATACAGGCATGGAAATTTACTCAGAGCTCCTTAAAACAAATCCTAAGAGATGCAGAATCACAGACTGGATTTGAGACGGGAAATTACCATTTTTGACCCATTTGTTCATGTTCTGTTTCTCTTGATCACTTTCGCCATCTTTCCTTCTTTCTCTACTGAGAGGGCCCAGTGGGATTAGTCTGATAAAAACATGATTTAACTCACCATTCATGGTTGCCCAGAACCGCACAGTCCTGACCGCCCTGGCGTCTTAAAAATCTCTCTAGACTCAGAAAAGTAAATGGTTTATTTCCTTATGCCTCCTGCTTGTTAATAGGTCCCACGTGCTCTCCTACCCTCTAATAGTAGAGTCTACACATAGTATGTGATGCTCGCCATGACCACAGGGTCCTATACTGAGAAGTAGATCACGTGTCAACTCTTCCCCAGCCAGCCCAGGGTGCCACTCCCTATGTCATCTCTGGCTTTCCCCTTGGACCTTCCCTCTTCCCTTCCGCTCCTCCCACCCCATCGTTACTCTCTCCGCTCCTATTTCTCCTTCCCCTCTCCTTTCTTCCTTCCAAAACCAAGGCTCTAGGTAGGACTTTTATGAGAAAGAAGTCTCTTTCAGACAACTTTTAAAACTTGCTACTAATTTTAATTCACAATTCAAATCAGCAGGAGGAATGAACAACCCCTGTGCATCTATATTTTACCTTCAAATGTCACGTTTCACGTGAAATGCATTTTGGAAGACCTTTAATATGTTGTTGATTGGGGTCTTGGTTTCATAGCCCTTATTAGAAACTGATTTCAAAAGGCTCGAAACAAACCTTTCCACACATCCACGCCCACTCCAGGACCATCCTGTGAGACCCTGGGTACCCTAGCAGCTTGTCCTCTGCCCTCTGTGGCAGCTCAGTCCCCTTTGAGTTCCCTGGGTCTAGTCCATCTTCTTTCAGGACTTCAGTGGTCAATAGCTACCTCCTGATCTCACCGTACAGTCTCTTCCCGAACTTTGAGGCATGGAGGTTCAGCTAGAACTGAGCTGAGCCCTTTGTCCTGGCCTGTAGCAGTTACATGTCTTGGTAAGCGAACCTGGACCCACATATGCAAACAAGCGCCCTTTTACTTTTGCACCTCCCAGAGGGACCTTCCTACACACTTCTGCCCCTGCATGGAGCACTGTATGACTGCGCCGGAGTGAATAATTCTATATTTGGCAACCCTATGTCAAAACGAGTCCCATGAACACAGCAGATGCACATTCTGGGTGGCTGCCATCCGTGTGCATCTGGGAAGCCATTTACTGGCTATTGGCAGATTTGGGGGAGGGGAATGGTGAGGCCAGGAAAGCCAAGGGCTCCTCTCCTCTTCCTTTTTCTGACAATTGTCCCAGGGCAGAACCTTCTCACTTTGAACCCTTCTGTGGATCTTTTAGATTGAAATGTTTATGGTCCTGGTTTTCCTCCAAACCAGGAGATGTAGACTGCCTTGGTCCTTATGTAAATTCCAATTGCTCGTAGGAACATGGTTGAGATCAGGCTTCTGTGCCCTCTGTGTGGCATTGCCTGGTTTTATACAAGTGACTTTGAGGATGTTTCTCTCTGAAGCTCAGAAAGCAGCTTAAGTAATTGGAGCTAAATGATTTTCCCTGGAACCCAGCCAGGTCAGTAGCCCTGGTTAGCGTGGAAGGGCACAGGGAACCCAAATGCGAGATGGAGGTAGCATAGCAACATCATCCTGATCCTTGTCCAGATGGTGAACAAAGGGCTGCTTACACCCCAGAAACTGCGGAACTCCATGTCTTCTATCTGCCACAGCCACTCCGGAGACCATGCTTGTACCGCACCTGGATTGCTCTCACCAAAGCTTCCCTTCCTTTTCGCCTAGCTTTCTGTATCTTTGACCATGGTATGACTGGCACACGGTCACGCCGTCTTCCTTCCCATCCCCCCTCATTTATAACACCAGGGGTCTCCCACATTGCTGGTGCAGGGAGCAGGGAGTGGCTTTGTAGTGTCCACAGGCTTCAGCACGGTCGTTTGAGGTCACGGCTCTTCTTAGCTATTTGTCATTCCTCCTGGTCGCTCTTGATCACATACTTCCTCTCCCTGCCTGTCCTAGCTTGCTTCCTATTGCTATTTCTAGTCTATTGCTATGATAAAGACCATGATCCAAAGCAATATTTGGAGAAAATGATGATCACGGTCCATCATAGAGAGAGGCCAAGGCAGGAACCTGGAAGCAGACACCGAAGCAGAGACCATGCAGGAACTCTGCCTACTGGTTTGCTCTCCGTGGATTATCTAGCTAGCTTACTGACACCACCCAGGACCACCTGCCCAGGGGTGTTCCCCTTAAGAAAATGCTCCCACAGATTTCCCCACAGACAATCTCTGAATTGAGGTCTCCTCTTTTTGGATAACTCTGGTTTGTGTCAAGCTGACAACCCACCAACACAGTGTGTTCAGACCATCAAGCCATCCAGCCATCTTCTGAGCCCCAGAGTTAAGAGCCTGCACTCAGACATTTTGTCATGCTCCCTACTCTGCATATACAGCTAGGTATGTATGCTATCCCCTTCTTGCCTGGTCCATTGCTAACCATCCATGACAAAGTGTAACCTGCCTTTGATCCTCTATACCATAGTTCCTTGTATGTAGTAAACCCTATATCTAGCCCTTTGGGCCACTCACATTTGAAATACACTAATAGTAAACCATTAGCTATCAGCTGTGTAGCTTCAGCACTGTGGTGTTCTCTTCCCTTTGTTCCTGGGAAGATGCTCAGGGACTAGACTACAACTCTTTCCCTCTCTGTCTTTCTTACCTGGTATTTTCTTGCTCTGTTTTCCCTTCAATTCCCAACTTAGCTCTGAACACGAGGCTTGTCTAGAGACCCTTGCTGTTTAGAAGTTTCTCCTAGGATATTGGTACAACTGGAAGGCGGAACAGTATTGGTAAGCTTTCCGCTTCTCCCCTCATCCCCACTCCAGCTCCAACAACAGATATTTTTACATCCTTTCCTCTCTTTCTTTGTATTTAGGGAGAACTAGGGTGGCTTTTAGCAGTCACTGGCATTCAGAGCGCAGTTATTTTGAGTCTGTCTGTATGAGAAGCACTGATTGTGAGCCAAGAGATAAGGATTGAGATTTTATGTAATGTGAAGGAATTTGTGTGTGTGTGTGTGATTGAAAAACGATGGTTCTAGATGCACCCCTTCATGGATGTGTTTCCTGGACCGTTGTCTTTAAGACACCAAACAGTTCTCCCTGATTAACCTTTGCCCGTTGCTATTCTAAGTATTTCTTTCACTTGAGAGTTGCCTGCCAGAGTCCCAACACTGGATGCCTTTGTACTCCTCCCAGAGTTGATGGGATCAAGCCTGCCCTCATGGATAGATGTCTTGCAAAATGCAATGGTTTTTCCAGTTTTTCTGGTTGAATTCATGAGATCACGGCTTAAAGGAAAGGGTGAAGTTCAAGTAGCAGTGAAAAGCCTTGCGGAACAGTGAACACTCTATACCCATCATGCCCTGCTCTTCTTGCCTTAAGGGAGCAGTTGAGCTACTCAGCCATGAGGGGTGGTGTTCACCCTTCTCGTCTGCTTCTCTTATGAGTCATCTTCTTCCCGCTTGCTCAGTGGTCATAGAGCATGCCTTCCACAAGTTCAGGTTCGTGCTGGGGCAGGAGAGAGATGGGAATCTATGGGGTAGATGTGTACAATGCCAGAAAGAGAGAGACTGTATGTCTTTGTATGTGTCTTTGTGGGTTTGTGTCTGTGTGTATGTGTGTTGTATGGGCATAAGATATTGGGTATCCTATTTTATAATCACTTTCTGCCTTATCCTTTTGATAATCTTGTCTTTCACTGAACTAGAGGTTTACAGGTCTTTTGGCTAGGCTGGTTGGGATCAAGCCCCAGGGATCCTCTTGTCTCCACCCTACACAGCCAAATGCACAGCCACACCCAGTTTTTGGTGTAGATGCTGGGGTTTTGAACTCGGGTCCTCATGCTTGCATGGTGAATACTCTTCCCCACTGGTCCACCTCTCCAGCCCCTCCTGTCTTTTAAAGTTAGCGTCCACCAATTCTCCATCTCTCGGCAGGCTCTTTCTACTCTCATCACTGGTATGGAGGACCCATCTTATGAATGTCCACGGACCAGGCACATTGGGTTTTCATGAGCTGGATGAGTCTAGTGTGGATTAGTTTCTTGTGTGGCCTTTGAAGTTTGCACATCTTCTTTTCGATGTAACTTTTTGTAAAATAAAAACACAATGTCTCATATATATATGAGTACCTTCCTGCGGTGACCTGGCAACTTCCGGACGCAGGGTCTCTATTCTGTATGAAGCCCTTTGAGTCTAGCATCCTATGGGAATGACTCAGCCCTCTGACGTGAGTAACATGTTCTTATTTAACAACGAATGTAACACTTCTCCATGGCAGACCAAAAAGTAAGGTTAAAAAAAGAACAAACCGGAAGGAATATGGGCAGCTGCTAAAAAGCCTGAGGCTCTAAGCCATCAGATCCCTGTTAATGTGTTTGGAGCTAGAATGCAAACCCAAGGCTGTCTTAGCCCAGCATCTCCCCGGTCAGTGCCTCCCTTGGCTGACAAATGCCAGTGTGTCCGGAAACAGCCAGTTAATAACGCGTTTTCCTTGTGTGCATGAGAGAGACAGGGTGGGACAGACAGACAGGCAGGCAGACAGAGGTTGATTGTGTGTTAATGCAGTCACCTTCCACTTTAAGACGGTGGTGTCTGCCACTCTGTACAATGAACTGGCTGGTCTGCCAGATTACTGGGATTCTAGCCTCTCCTGTTGCATGTCCTGCCTTTGTATATGGGCTCCCAGGATTTGAACTCAGGTCCTCACACTGGTATATCAAACACTTCTACCTACTTAGCCATCTTCTGTTTCTGCCCCCACTTAATGACGTATGTATGTATGTATCCGGGCATGGTGACTCACTCCTTTAATCCCAGTCCTCCTTAGGAGACAGAGGCAGGTGGATCTCTGTGATTTTGAGGCCAGCTTGGTTTATGTGTATGCCTATCTTGCCTGCATGTCTATCTGTGCACCACATGTATGCCTGTTGCACATGGAGGGCAGAAGATGACATCTGAATCCCTGGAACTGGAATCAGAGATGGTTGTGTGCCACTATGTGGGTCTTTGGAATCTAACCCAGGTCCTCTGGAAAAGCAATTAGTGCTCTTGACCAGTGAGCTGTCTCTCCGGCCCTCAGTTAATGATTTCTGAAAGTCACGTATGGGTTTTTGTGTCAGATAAAAGAGGAGCAAGAGCAAATACGAGCCAGGGTCCCAGGTTTCTCCCCCATCCTCATGTTTTAAACTAACTCCATTACCTGGCCCCAGAATACGCTTCATGGATTGTAAGACTTGAGACTCACATTGGAGTTTGCTTGGAAATACTCACAAGCGAGATGGCAGCTAATGGAGTCCCATTAGCTCAGGTAATCTGTTTCAGTGATTATCCCCATTATGGTCTTGACCCCCTTTGCTCATATTAGCACTCCTCCTTCTCTGAAAGAGCCTCCTTCAGCTCCTCCAAGATGTTGCAATACATCTTCAGCCCAGTGCTCAGGAGGCTGGAGGGAACATGGACCCTTACATACAAGTGGGAAACATGGCTGTGCCCCAGCTGGCACTTCTAGCACAGGGCAAACAAGCAAAGCAAAAGGTAGTGGAGTTCGAGGCCACATCAGCCACCTCAGAACCCACCTGGCATGCTCACCTTGCCTGAAGAGAAGCTGTAGCTGGGAGAAGCTGAGCCTCGCCAAATGCTTAAGATAGTGGCACTTGACAGTGCCTCACCAGCAGGTCACCACCTGGGAATAAAAATGCCCCATCAATGCTTTGCTAAGGGAACCCCAATGTGTAGGAAAGTATGGCAGCCACTGGTTTGGGAGCACCATCGTTGTTGTTCAGGGAGCACCACCGTTGCTGTTTAGGGAGCATTATTATTGTCTAGCATCATCGTTATTTAGGGATTACTAACAGATAGAGAGAGACAAGTAAAAGCAGCTGATTTATACTTGTACAACTCATTTTTCTGAACTTTAATAAACTGTCCATTCAGCATTTGTGACTTTATGACTTTCATTTATCTTGTCCCTACCTAGATTGTGTAGGATAATCTTGTCTTCCTTTTAGATGCAGGAAAAGAAGTCCAGAAGCTGTTGGTGGCTTTTCTAGCAATGCTTTTCTAGTGAGGGTTTCTACTGACGTGATCAAACACCGTGACTGAAGCCACTTGAGGAAGAACGGGTGTTAGCTAGGCTTACAGCTCCTGATCATTGACCTCCATTGAGAGAAATCAGGACAGAACCTCAAGGCAGGACCCTGGATGCAAGAACTGAAGCAGAAGCCATGAAAAGAATGCTACTTAATGGATTGCTCTCCGGGGCTTGCTTACCTTGTTGTTATGTGCAAACCTGGACCTCATCCCTAGGGATAGTACCACCCACAGTGGGCTGAGCCCTCCCACATCCATCACCAGTTAAGAAAATGCACTGATAGACTTGCCCGCGAGCAATATAATGGAGGCATGCCTTCAACTGGGAGTCCCTCTTACTAAGATTCAAGCTGTGCCAAGCTGACAAAAAAAGTAACCATTATACCTCTCTTAGAGTCTGATCCATGTTTCTGGGGACAAACTAGAAAAAACCTGACAAGATATCCAGTCCCAAAGAACTGCTCAGTCAATCAGGACAGTTAACCAAGCAAAGAGTTCACAACCTTCTTTGTAGGCAAATTAAATTTTTCCTTCAAAATTGAATACCCTTCCTCCTATGTGTATATTCGTGCTTGCCTTCATGAAAACCCAGGCAAGCTAACATTTCCTTCTAAAGAATATGCATATAAACCTTTCTATGCTGGAAGCAGCTGCAGAGATTAATCATGTACCTGTGCAGAGTGGTGGCCATGGGACAGCACACGAGTGACTCTACCTGAAATCCATGAGACATTTGAGCACCTGCTGGTGGGTGGGCAGGGCCTTGGGAACCACATTTGTCATGTGCATAGAGCGTGGCATTTGTTGTTGGGAGGAACCAAAAAAAAATCGATGATCCTAAGTTGTTCAAAAGAACAGTTATTATGAAACTATTAGAAAACAACTGAAGCTGGACCAGCAAAGCTAAAGTAGCATGATGCAGTAGGGATCGAGTCAAGGGGGAGGGGCCCTTGAGGGTTACAGGATAAATTCTCTGCAATTACGCTCCCCAGCATTTTCCAAGAGAATAAGCCTCTATAATCAGTAAGTGGAGTTAGTTCCTCTGGCCCAGGGCAAGAAACATGAAGCTTTCAGCCTCCCTCCCTCCTCCCTCCCTCCCTCCCTCCCTCCCTCCCTCCCTCCCTCCCTCTCTCTCTCCCCCTCTCTCTCTCGATGACTGTCAGTATTTTAAGCTCTNGAGTCAAGGGGGAGGGGCCCTTGAGGGTTACAGGATAAATTCTCTGCAATTACGCTCCCCAGCATTTTCCAAGAGAATAAGCCTCTATAATCAGTAAGTGGAGTTAGTTCCTCTGGCCCAGGGCAAGAAACATGAAGCTTTCAGCCTCCCTCCCTCCTCCCTCCCTCTCTCTCTCTCTCTCTCTCTCTCTCTCTCTCTCTCTCTCTCTCTCTCTCTCTCTCGATGACTGTCAGTATTTTAAGCTCTACTAGTTCATAGGCTTTGGTTGTTTTGCTCAGGCTCATCCTTCCCTTGAATGATCTGTCTGTGAGAAGTTCCTCCGCTATGTAGACTGCAGCCCTTTGCGATGAGCTGCATGGATGTTTCCTGTTTCTGCTTTCTTACCCCTTTCTGTAAGCTATCTAAGAACATTATATTTTTACAGACACAAAGGTATAACGGTAAGATTTAACCCTGATTAGAATCCCCTGATTCAGGGCTGGAGAGGCTTCGACTTAGTGGTTTAGAGCACTGGTTGCTCTTCCAGGAGACTCAGGTTCAATTCCCAGCACCTATATGGCAGTTCAGAGTTCTCTGTCTCTCCAGTTCCAGGAGATCTGACACCTTCACAAAGATACACATGCAGGCAGAAACACCAAACTGCACCTAAAATAAAAATAAATGAGTTAAAGACAAAAGAGAGTTCCGTAATAGGAAACTATGGAAATGGTCATCGTTGTCATTGTTTATATGCTTTCTGGGTTTATTTTGTACTCAATCTTGAAAAAAATAATTGTGTTATTGTGTTTATTGATGTGTATGTACCCACAATACTACAGCACACATGTGGAGGTTCAGTGATAACTTTGTGGTGGAGTCTGTTCTTTTTTTTTTTTTTTTTATACGGACCCTGGGAATCAAACTCAGGTCTCCAGGACTGGATGGTCAGTGCCTTTCCCCACTGGCTATCCCGCCAATCCTCACATAGCCTCCTTCCTCTCATGGGCAGCCACAGGCAGTCACATGTTCTAGACACAGTCTTTATAAATGACTCCCCTCATCCACTGACTTCAAGCGCTAGCTCCGGCACCTATTAAACTCTCAATTTAGTGATTCAATTATTTCTCCGGTAGCGGTTAGAGTTTCTTCCATTTCCCTCAGATCCATTCATGTGATAAGATACTACATTTCTTAAAACATCTTCCCATGAACAGTGTCTATGGCACTTTTTATAGGAAAGGAATGAAATTCATTTGGAAAAGACATTGTGTCAAGAATACAGATGATCCGGGAGAGAGGTCAGGATAGTGTTTGACTGGCAGACCCAAGGCCCTGAATTCCATCCCCAACACAGCGTGGCATGTTCTGGTACATACCTTTAATCCTAACACTCTGGGCAGGGGCAGAGAAAGGGGGATCTCTATGGTTTTGAGGCCAGCTAGGCTTACATAGTGAGTTCTAAGCCAGCCCAGAGTAAGAACCTGTCTCAAAACAAAACAGAAAGCAAACAAAAAAATCTCCAGCACAAATGCACAAAGCTGAGCATATATGTGTGACACATTGGACACAACATATCACATACGTGCCATATAGTATGTTGTGTGCAAATACATTCATTCTGTGTATACAATGAGTTGCTTTCAATGACAGATTCATGAAGTGTTTAAATTCTCTAGGGGAGCAGGGAAGAGAAATTCTTATCAAATAAGGATTAGGTGAATTAATTTCTATAGTATGACTTTTCAGCCTCTAAATAAAATGTTAATATATTTTGTTCAAATAAGGAAATCATGCACTTAAGTGTATATAACTCAGCTATTTTGAAGTGAGAGATTCAGAATAAAACCTAAGTTAAGGCATAAGAATGCACCAAAGGAAACTAAGCAAAAGAGGGAACATCAAGCATGTGAACATTCCAATTATAGCACTCACACATCAGTGAGATGTCTGTGGCAAGCAGCAGAAAGAACCAGGAAGATGAATTGCTAGAAAGTAACTTACAAGGGAAACACGGGAATTAGTAATGTAGAATGTAAACAACTGTGTGAGTGAGTGAGTGTGTGTGTGTGTGTGTGTGTGTGTGTGTGTCTGTGTCTGTCTGTCCCTGTGTATTCATTTCTTGGCGAAGAAAACCAGAATAAATTACGTAAAAGAAATGCTGAGCCGGGATGTTTTTGGGTTCTTCTTATTTTTGGGATGTTGGTCAGGATAGCTTTCTGCTTCTGCAATAGTAAAATAAATTGCATCATAAATCTAATTTAATGCCTGCTTGAGGCAGGCACGTGCAGAGCAGCCCTGATGGGAGAACTGTGCCCTGGGATAGGTTGCTGAGTCGGTGTTTTGAGCACCACGCAGGGAGGGGACAAAGCAGTGACATCCCGCAGGCTTCTTTGTAGCAGACTGCCTTTAAAGGCCTCGGAGGTTCTGCTGGCTTTGGAGAAAGAGAAAAATCCACAACTGTGTCCACTTTCTCTTGTCTTTGAGCAAACATGACCCATTTTTTTTGAAGTCCTTTCCTGTTAATCAAGTGTGGGTCCTTCTACATCAGCAAAATAAGGAGGAATATGAGCATTGCTTTTAAAGTATTTTTCAATTGATTATTTAAGTTAGCATCCAAGCCAGGGGTCACTGTGGTCCTGTCGTGAGAATCTCTTCATTCAAGGCTCCATTTTGAATACTACAAGTACCTAGTGAAATCCTGGGGCAATTTTGTAGCAACGTATTTGTCACTGAATTTTTTAAATATTTTTTTTTTAAGATTCTCCAATTTTGTTTAAAGATGTTTCCAGGGTCACTAGTGGCAGCATCTGAGGAAAGCATTCCTCAGAGTGGACAATGACCATGGGAATCTGATGGGGGTGTGGAAGAAGAGGGGGTGTCCCTCTTCTGTCTTTTTTTTTTTTTTTTTTTTTTTACAGTTTTTGAAGCTGTAAGTCTTTGTTCTCCTAGCTCATCTGCCATCTACGAAGGCTTGGGCTTGGGCTTGGGCTTGGGCTTGGGTTTGGGCTTCGGTTTGGGCTTCCCCCATGGTTAGGAGAATGAGATGCTGCTCACCTGCAATCCCAGCGCTTGGGAGAAACAAAACAGACGATTCTGATTCAAACTCAACTTCATGGTCATCTTCAGCTGCATAGTGATGTTGAAGCCAACCTGGGACATATAAGATCCTGTAAGACCCTATCTACAATAATAATACAATAATAACCTGAGTGCTTCCTGAGTCTCTGGCATTTCATAAACTGGCTTAATCACTGTCTTGCGGTTTTTCGTACTAAGAAAAATATCTTTCGAGATGGTGTTTGTCTTGGCTTCCTTGTAGAATGTGAAGTGTTTTCTGCTCTCTAGCCGAATAACCCTGGGTATAAGTTTCAGGCCTAAGGTGCTCATGTTGGCTATGTGATGTATGGATAAGTTTCCTCAACTCTGTAACCTCCCGTGTTCTTACCAGTTAAAGGGGAATCACTGTCGGTTTTGTAGGATTATGAAGTGAAATGATGCAGGTGACGTCCTTAGGGAAAGGCTTCTAGAGATTAAGATTGTAATAGCTGACTCTTCAGAACTGATGTCCGTGACCTCTTCTCTGATCCCCAAAGGGAAAAGCAATACCTCTGCTGGCCTGTTTTTGTAGGAATACATGAAATAAAGCATGCAAAAAGGTTGCATTAATTACTATGTTGTTTTTAAGACTTGAACATTTCCAGATGGGCATCAGTCCTCTCCCAGTCATGGTCACGAGAAACACTGTCTTGGGGGGTGTCATCATATCTAGTCACTGGGCTCTAAGTTACTATAAACTCCTTGGTAAGTAGGATGTTCATACCACTCTGACCCTTCTGGACTCCTTGGACTTTCCCTCTGTTACTTCCTTCCCTGTATCCAAAGGCTCAGCTCTGCGCAAGAGTTCTCTGTGCAAGTCAAGAGACCTAGTCTGATTTTATTCTTTCTATATTTTCAAAAATGGCATAAGAGAAGTACTGTGCTTTGTATCTGTGAGAGAAAAGACTTAGAGCTTGGCCTGAGTGTCAGAATATAAATATAGACAGAAAAGCAGATAGATGATAGATTGATGATAGATAGATAGATAGATAGACAGACAGACAGATAGATGATTGATAGATAGATAGATAGATAGATAGATAGATAGATAGATAGAGCGATAGAGCGATGACAGACCCGTGAGTGTTGTGTGTGCAGTGTATACATATGCATATATACAGGTGTATGCACCATGTATGTACATGTTTCAGAAGAGGACATCTGGTCCCCTACTCCATCACTCTCCTTATTCCCTTGAGCAGGTCTCTCACTGAATCTAGAGCTAGGCAGACAGTCAATACGACACAACAGCCCTCCTGTCTCTGCCGCCACAGCACTGTGGTTACAGCTCTCTGTGACCTCACCCAGTGATGTGATATGTCTTAAAATCAATACTTACAGTTCACCAGACAAAGTGCCCTCCATTGTTTTAAATGGTGGAGAGCTGACTCACAAAGTGAAATAAGGGAGGGAGCAGTTTACAGTTAATGGCATGCTCATGAGACACTGGAGCCACGGAGACATTCCCATGAGCACTTACCAGAAGGAAGTGCAAGGATTCCTTCCCCTCCTCAGAGGACAGCCCAAGAGGACTCCCTGCTCTTTGTCTCTGTGCTGGTGTCTTCACATTATCCCCCATTGCCCAAATAGTCTTGGCCTCTGAGCAGATGGTATTTTCCAAACCTGTGTGGAGGGTTAGACTCCCACAGATGTCAATGGAAGCCACGGGGCTACATGGCGCTTTGCAAATGTACCCCTTAGTGTCAGAGCCTTTGACTCATGCTAGAACTGTTGTTTTTTAAAGTGAATAAAACAGCGATCTATTTTGGGGCTAACAAAGAAATCAACAAGCACCCATTCTGCTTCACTCAGCGCCTGGAGTGTATTCTGATCCTGTTTTTGGACATCCACCAAATATCTGTAAGGGTTTCCTTTGCACCCAGTGGCTTCTCAGCTCGAATGTGGCTCCCACTTGCTGAGCGGAGGGCAAAAAAACCTGAGCAAAACCTTCAAGGAAATATAAGTTTTCCGCATTTAACTTTAGCAAAGAAGAAAATAATTCTAGGAAGTTTTTTTCTCCCTAAATTCAAATGAGACTACCAGGCATTTATCTAGGAAGTTAACAATGGTGTTAGGAGACTAGGGGCACTCTCTCCATAGCCCCTCCTCTCCGTCCATCTTAGTCACCACAGAAGATAATGGGGGAGGTAATAGCTTTCACATTGCTTGAGACAGACAGGAATGGGTGTTTATCTTACAAGCCTTACCTCCACGTCAGCTACTGGGAGTTCCTCCATCTCCTCATTGGTCATAACTGTCTCACCGTATGGCATTCCTATTGCTTGGCCTGTGTTAACGTATCATGAGTGTATTGTGGATCTTATAAAACAATCATTGTTAAGACATTCTAACTAGGCCTGGTGGCACACACCTTTAATCCCAGTGCTTAGTGAGACAGAGCCAGATAGGTCTCTGTGAGTTTGAGGCCAACTTGGTCTACTTAGTGGGTTCCAGGCCATCTAGGGCTACATTCTTCTGAAGAATAGGGAAAAGATTCAGGCTTTTGTTGTTACTATTGTCTGTGATCACAGGTGGGCTGGGCACTGGTACACCTGAGACTCTATATCATTGAGAAATAATTCTCTATACTGAGAAATGAGCTTTTGTCTGTGGCCATACTGCTCTGACATCTGACCCTGGAAGCAGGGTCCGGCCTGGTTAGAGCTTGGGCATGAGAGATGACCCCTTGTATTGCACAACTGTTCTATCCATAGCCTCTGATGAAAGTCCTGGGGGGAGAGTAGCAACTTCTGAGTACTTGTTAGAGAGCCACATGCTGTGGCCCCATCACACCCACCCCTGTAGGGGGAGCCCAGTAACCTGTGGATGAAACAAGCCCCCATAGCTGCTCCCTGCTACTAGTCCAAGTGCTGGCCTTGGTATCAAATCAGCACCGATTCACCTTTGTATCCTGGATGATAGCGGTTCCTCCTAGTCTATTGCTCCCCTTCTCTGTTGTCCCCCTGTTTCACTTTAAGTCACCCCATGTTCCAGTCCCTGCTACACTGAACCTCTGTCTACAGAGAAACGGGACCCATGACTTAGAAGGAAATCAAAGATAAAGCAAGAAATAGGAGCATGGTTGTGTGGTCCAAGTACAGGTGAGACCCTCAGGCCCCAGATTGCTTCCTGGTATGCAGTTAGTATTTTTTTTTTTTAACAAAATGGGTATAGTTAAAAATGGGGTTAGACAAAATGTCACTGGAAAATCAAGTCTAAAAATCAAACGATAGAGCAAACTAGGGCCACAATCAACTTCACATCCATCCCAGAGTAAGATTTGTGCAGTGCCTCTCACCACAATGCACAAAGTGCTTGCATTCATCCCTCTGTGGCTGCAGGGAATCCACACTTCATCCGCTTGCAGGATGCTTTAGTTCTGACCCAGCGCAGCAGAGTGTCGCACACACCTTTTTTTTTTTTTTAACAAGTTACACACTTCTGGTTTCAGCGGGTAACTGTTGTCTTTGCCACTTACAAGATAACAGGGCTATCCCTGAGGATAAAGGGGGCTGAGCAGAGCAGACCAACCAGCTCAGGGAAAGCCAAAGAGATTATGGGGCTGGGAGGGAGTCCAGATGTAGGAGGGACAATCCTCAGTGGGAGCCGGGTAAGAGAAACCTCTGTGGCTGAAGGAAAAAGGAAATGGTGGGAATGAGGGATGGGGCGAGGGAGGAAGCAAAAAGAGTTGTGTGTAATAAGGAGAGCATCCACAGTAGGGTTCAACAGGAGTGGAGGATCCAGACGGAGTGAACAATGGCAGAAAGAAAGGGAATGCTGGGGCAGGGAGATAAGAGAAAAAGCAAGGGGTGGGGCGGCATCTAACATTTGATTTGATTGGCTGGACTAAAGGGCTCTGAGGTCCATGGCTGTCTTATCATGTGATCATCAAAAGAAGTCCTGATTACAGTGACTAGCTTTGTGTCTTCAAAAGCACCGGCATCCTTCTCTGAGATAAGCATGGCTGCATGTTTTGGTCCTTGGCCACACTCTCTTTCCTCTGTCGCTGGGTCTACAGGCTTCCTCCTGATAGGAGCTGTTCGGCATCAGTTCCTCTACAGCCTGGAGCAGAAGAGGTCAGGGGCCTCCCGGGTTAGCTGAACACACAGCGGCCGGCACTCTCCCAGCTGGCCAGGAGAAGAGCTGACCATATAGAACAGAGTGGTCCCAGGGATGGAGTGCCATTGTTGCAGCATGGGGTCCTGTGATCTGGCCCTGCTGTCAGTCAGTTCAGCTGGGCATGAGCTCTGGGGTCAAAGGGTCAAAGGTATAGGTAGGGTGTGGTTTATAATCACATAGTTAGCCATTAAGCAAAATGCATTTTTACCTCTTCACTAATAACCCACGCCACTTTTTCTCTCAAAATGCATAAAACCCTTAGAAATATGGAAGCCGCTAGACTAAGAGTCAGCATTAAAATCTCTCCACATCCACCCTGACTGGGGATAAATCACATCACCAATTTCCCTCCCTTGTGTGGACATCTTCAAGAGTCAGGAACACCAGGGACAGGACAAGCAAGGCATGGTTAGGTGCAGTCATCATGAGAACACCACAGATATATGCCAGGGCATCACTAGGCAGTAGAATGTTCTGGAACCTCTATCGTACACAGGTACATCATGAACCGTAATATCTTTATGCAGCCTGCTGAAGTGTCTATGCCCTCCCAAGAGACAGATTCCCTCAGCATCGATGTTCTGAAAGGCTGGCAAGGTGGCCTTAGAGCTTAGAATCCACCCACTACCCACCCACGTGCCCCTGGGGTGGAGTGATGGTGTTGTGTGAGTTCCTGAGTGGACACAGGCATCGGGAGTGTGCAAGGCATGAGTCTCACCGCTCTCTCACACTCCTCTCTTAAGCTTCGCTCCTTCGTGAGCTCTTCATATTCTTCTGCAAACACGCTTCTCAGCCAGCCCCGACACAGCCATGGAGGCCCAGGCTCCCCACTGGAGTTGCTCTCTCTGCAAGAAAACCTTACTGAGGGCCCTGCATGTCTGAGCGGGTAAAGCGCTGCCTGCGTAAACCTGGCAACCAGAGTTCTATCCCTAGAACACATGTACGCTGTGGCATGTGCATGTGCATGTGCACACACACACACACACAATGGATAAAATGTAATTAAAGAGCATCTTAGTTGCCCCCTTTGCTATTTAATTTGCCTGTAGGTGTCTTTCGCCTGTTCCGCACTATGGGACTCCCCTCCCCCACAACTGGGTTTAAAATGTTTTCAGTAACCCCCAGTGACCACAAAACTTCAAAACCCCAAAGCCCATACTCTGGTTGTTGTTTTTTCTTGCTCGGATTTTTGTTGTTAATGGCCATCAACTGTTATTACATCTTAAAAAAAAAGAATTCTAGTCCTGCGGCGTCTGTGGCCCAAGCTGGGTTGACATGCTCTCGTTGTCACCGGAGCAGCTGTGCCTCCGTGGGCAGTGTCACCCTCCTCCTGTGATGTGTTTGATGCGCTCATCTAAAATTCTGATCCTTTGACTCTTGCTTCAGTTGCGTAAAATCCCGACTTTTAAGAAACACCTTCGCTGTGGGTGTTTGTAGCTCCGTACTTGGCAACACGTCTTTCCTGTTCTGTTGTTGCGTATCAGGGCTGAAATGTGGGCAATCATGCAGTCTTCACTCTACCAAACAGTGGGCCGTGTCCAGACCTGACATGTCTGCCTGGAGGACAGCGGATTTTTGTAGATGGTCTGAAAGAAAACAGTTCCAGCTTATCTAGTATAAAATCAAAATTTATTATATGGGGTGTGTATGTGTATGTGCATGCATGGGTGTATGTGCATGTATTTGAGCATGTGTGTGTGTATATATATATATGTTTGTGTGTATGTGTATATATGTCTGTGTGTATACACGTGTATGTAAGTGTGTCTGTGTATGTATGTGTGTGTTGCAACAAGTTATACCATGTCTTGTAGTGCCGTTATTTCTTTGAAACAACAGTCTGTTTTCTGAGTTCTGACAGGATGAATTCAAAGTATCCGGGTTTGTTTTTAAAGACCTATTGGTAATTCTCCCCACAGAAACTTATCCCTGGCCACCCAGACCCCACTATCCTTCGAGAGACACTGTCCAGGCTGTACTCTCTTAAGCCTCTACTTTACTCTTCCCAAAGTCCCTTTTCATCAAGTGGCATAAACTTCCACAGGCAATTGAACCCCAGGACTTTATACTAACAATCCAGAAGCCAGATGTGGTGGCTTTAACCCTCTGATCCCAGCATCTGGAAGGCCGAGGCAGGAGGATTGCTCTGAAAGTGAGGTCAAACTGGGCTGCACAGCAACCCAGCTTGAAAACAACTCCTTCCAACTGGCATGATAATAGGAATTTATTGCCGCATAGAGCCAGAACATCATACCCTGATAATATCATTAAAACTGTTGACTCCAAAACTACACTCCCAGGTAGGCATCAAAGGAATGAGCACTTCTAAAATTTCTTGAATTTGGTCCATCAAGTCCAAACTGTTGAGTCCAGATTCAAGGGATTCTACCTATGCCTATTATGTGAAGATTCTTCATGCAAAAAGGGTCTATCCTTGGCTTTTAATCTCACTTTAGGATAAAGCAGCTCCCGCAGTCCCCAGTACAATTTTCACCCCATTGATGAAGACCACAGACACCCTTTTCTTACATAAAAACATGGGCCAGAAGCTGGAGAGATGACTCAGCAGTTAAGAGAACTTACTGACCTGAGAGCAATCCCCAGCATTTAGGTAAAGCAGCTTACAATTGCTTGTAACTCTGGTGCCAGGGGATCTGGCGCTTTCTAGCCTCCTCAGGGACATGCACATATGGCACGCACTCACACAGACATATACATGCATGCCAATGAAAACAAGAACTCTTTTGCATTAAAGAAATGGGTCAGCCAAATTTCTTAGCTGGTAAAGGACCTTGTCACCAAACCTGACCTGGGTTCAAGTCCTAGCAGCACCCATGACATGGAAGGAGAGCACTGACTCCACAAAGTTGTCTTCTGACCTCCACATGTAAACCTTTAAATTTACACATGTGTGCACGCACACACACATGCACACACAAGTAAGTATAAAAATATCAAGAAGCTGCTAAGTTACCGAAGCCTTCATGTAGCACCTCCCAACAACTTTGAACAAGCTAGAAAATTCACCGGTAAAGTCCATGACTTCCCATTTGGTGATGCTGACGGAGCTCCTCCTCATCTAACCTCTGCATCTAAGGCAGTGGAGGCCATTAAGGGGTAGATAAGAAGGAGAAGTGTTAACGACATTAGGAGATGCTTTTGGAAGTGCAAGGGGAGGGCGGGATTGTAGTGGAGTTTTTATGTTGCTAGTCTGGACCATTTTGATCAGGGGAAGTGTATTTTCCTGAAGTACACTTTCCAATTAAATAAACTGGGGAAAGTATTAAATGTGGCCAAGCTGTAAACATGCGAAGCCCGCGCTAATTGTGTTAAGTGCTTGTAAAATCTTTATTAGCTGAAAAAATATTAGGTAATTTGTGCCCAACATATCCAAGACTTCCAACGCAATGCATGAGCCATTCACACTAACCAAAATTCCTTGAATCACTGTCACCTGCTTCCTTTTAACTTTTTATTCTTTATTGTTAATTTCTCCCCAGTAAAAAGTCTGTGAGCACTAAAAACATAACAAAACAATGGGTGTGTGTGTGTCCTTTGTGGACAGCTGATAGTAATAGAGAGAATAATATCAGTGTCAAACAGAATCTGCAGTCCAAGATAGCATAATATGTGGTTTAAGTGCCTCTTTTGTAAAAAAAGAAAATCTACTTTAAAATCACTATAAACCTGTGGAGCCATCAGATACATATCCGTAAGTTGAATATTAACGTTCTTAGTCAGAATTTAAAAGTTACAAAGAACCTTACTGAGAACCTATGAAGTCAGGGGTGAAGATGTAGCTGAGTAAGTAGAGTGCTTCCTTCCCAAGCTCAAACCCTGGGTTCAGTCTTCTGCACAGCACAAGTGTGTGTGGTGCTGTACACAAGCAGTCCTAGCACCCGGGAGGTGGAGGCAAGGAGACCAGGTGTTCAGGACCAACCTATGATGCATGACACTCTGTTGTTGTGGAATAATCTTTTTGCACACTGTGAAGATAGGTCATTCTAATTGGTTTAATAAAAAGCTGAACAGGTAATAGCTAGGCAGGATTTCCAGGCACAGAGGATGCTGGGAAGAAGGGTATAGTTGCCAACACATGCAGAAGAAATAGGCGTGTAGGTGGAGAGGTAAAGCCATGAGTCACATGGCAATGTAGATGAATAGAAATGGGTGGATTTAAGTAATAAGAGTTAGAAGCAAGCCTAAGATATTGGCTGAACTTTTATAATTAATAATAAGTCTCCATGGAATTTGGGGGGAGCTGGCAGCCCAAAAGAAAAATCCGCCTACACGTTATATCCAAACAAAACCAAATTTAAAGTTAAACATTTTGTGTACTGAAGGAGTATTTATTCATACCCAAGTTCTTCCTTCCTCTGCACCACTCAGTATGTAAGTGTTTTAGCACGTTCCATTCTCCCCGGATCCTCCTAGCCATTCTCTCTCTGTATTACAGCCACACTCTCCAGTTCACTGGATCTCTGGTCCCATCTTAAAGGTTTGCTTCTTAAAATGGTCAAAACTAAGTCAGTCTGGGGAACCCCAGAGGCGGCCCAGAGCATCCGCCCCAGTCCCGTCGCTGGAGACAGTTATCAAGCTATTCCAATGCCTTTGTTCCATAGGTCTCGGATCTCGGAGCCTAGCGCTGGCACATGTGTTTATTTTGGCCTTCCCTGTGTGTCTGTCTTTGTTCCATTTTGTCTCTTTCAATAGCTACTGCCAAGCAAATATGTAGTAATACTAACAGTTGCTATGCACAAGCAGCCCCTGCTGTCCCCTCCATGTGTCCCCAAACTGGGCCAACTGGGAGGTGACTTCAAAGGGTTACAACTACCAGAAATTAAGAAATTATTGAAAAGGAAAACTATGTGATCTGTGCTGACGTGAGACCAAGGCCGACGACACTTCCGAGCTCAATCCTGGCCGAGCTCACACTGCACTGGGTGCGTGTGAACTCGAACGTCTGGTCCCGTTTTTCTCTATATATTGGATTCCAATATATTGCATATAAATAAGCCACATATGTTTTCAACAGGAAGTATCATTCAGAATAAAGCCTGCAATGGCTTCCTTCTACCCTACTCAATTTAAAAACAGAACATTAAGGAAATGTGCTCATTTGTGTGCGCTGGCAATGGGGGATGTCTTAATTGGTTTTAATCAGGAGTATGGTAGCTCGCTGATGTTCCTATGTGCTGAACTCAGCACAATGCAAAACAAGCTTACAGTGGAACAAAAAGAAACTGAGTTCCCCACGTGGGCACATTTCCTGATGCTGTGAGTTACTACTTGGTCAATCTGCCTGGTCTCCTTGATGACCTCTGGCCTCCATGTGCAGGGGCACACATATGCAAATGTGAACATTCCTTCCACCCCACCCCCACATACATACATACATATACACACAAACAGAGGAGATACTAAGTCTGTGATTAAATTGAGAGAGAAAAAAAAAAGTAGTGACCCTCGCTGCCGGAAAGGAAGGGGAAAAGTGTGGTTTTGATCTTTCGAATGATTCCTCTGGAGCAATTAATACTAGCTGATATTCTTTATGAATGAAGCTAGGCCTTCAGTCCTAACCGATGGCTAGTCGGTGTCAGTTGTGTGTCTTGGTTTGTAAAATGAGCTCTTCATATTTTTAAATCTGGAAAAATCAGCTTGGTGTGCTGCCAGACTTTAGCAGGAGACAAGGTGAATGTGTGGAGAGGAGGGCTGATCTGTTGGGTTTGCAGTGGGGGGGGGGTACAGAGAGTAGCTTCTGATCCACAGGCAATGTTGATGAGTGATGAGCCATGAGGTCTTTGTGTTTTGAATGAATGGGCTTTAATTTTGTAGTGTTCTCTTCCTCATTACTTCCTCCCCAACTTGTAAAAATGTTGGAAAGCTAGTTAGCCCATTGAGGAAATTTAAAAATACATAAAGTCATCTGGGGTGGTTGAGACAGCTCATGCAGTCAGGGTCTTGCCGTACAAGCATGAGGGCTGAGCTTGGATCCCCACCCCCACATCTACATGCTGGGCATTTGCGGTACACCTGTGATCCTAGACCTGGGGAGCAGGGATTGACAGATCATTGGGGCTCGCTGGCCAATGAGTCTCGCTAAGTCATTAAGTTCTGGGTTCAGTGGAAGAAAGTGGCTCCAAAATAAAAATGGACAGTGATAGAGAAAGATGGCTGACATCAACCTTTGTCAGGTGCACAAGTGCACACACATGCATACACACACACACACGCATGCACACACACACAGAGCAAGAGAGCACACGTGCATGATCTGTTGACCAGAGAGAGAAGCAGAATTTCATTTGTTATACTGCCTAACCTTGGGTTTTCTGTACATAGTCCTCAGACATACAGATCTATAATATTAACTCCAATCTTTTCATTTACTTAACATTGCATAAATGTTTTGTGAAAGCATGCAACTTTTTTATATATATAAATGTTGGCATAATGCCTGCAGGGAATCCTACTTTAGGGGAAGAGCTGTTCTGCTCGTGTTGACTTCAGTCGTTTCCCCAAAATAAACATGCAGTGAGCATTCTCTGGTACATCTTCCTCTACATTCAACATTTCTTTAACACTTGTAACTTCCTCCTTGATTCATCATCTAATATCCAGCATCACTGTATAAAAGAGAAGGGGCTGGAGAGATGGCTCAGTGGTTAAGAACTCTTGCTGTTCTTGCACAGAACCCTGGATTGGGTCCCAGAACCCATGTGAAAGCTCACAACTGCATATAACTCCAGTTCCAAGTTCCAGTGCCCTCTTCTGGCCTGAACAGCCACTACATACACACACTCAACCATATAAAAAGATTTCATGAACCTCCACAATTTTATAGACTTGATAGACAGTACAATTAAGCTCTTTTTTCTGATTGTATCAGCTTAGTTTTTCCGTTCCCTCTAGGGACAGTCACCACTAATAGGTTCTAGGTCCTTGTGTCTTTAGGTGACTCAACCTGCAATCTGAATACATAGAACAAGACATATTCAAAGAGGATTTTCAATCCAGAAGGATTCCTCCAGGGGAACGATTCAATGAAGCATTAGAATGGTGATTGTCCTGTTTAATTTTGTCAACTTGATAGTCTAGAATCCCCCGTAAAAGGGTGTCAATGGGGGGTTCTCTAGAGCAGATTGGTCTGTGGGGGTGTCTGTCTGCAGTTAGCTCAGCTACTTTAACTGAGGTAGGAATATCTGTCTACTATGGGCGATTCCATTCCCTGAGCTTAGGGTCCTGAACTGGATATGAAGGAAAAAGCGAGCTGAGCACTAAGCACACATTCAGGCATTCTGTCTCTGCTCTTGCTAGTGTGACTAGTCGCCCTCTCTTGCTGGTGTGACTAGCCACCTCTCTTGATGGTGTGACTATCTGCTTCTCTTGATGGTGTGGCTAGCTGCTTCTCTTAACAGTATGACTAGCTGCTTCAAGTCCCTGCTGCCTTGCCTTCTCCACAGAGACTGTGACCCTGGCCTTGTGAGCTGAAGGAAACCTTTTTATCCCCTAAGTTGCTTTTGTCAGGGCATTTTGTTACAGCAACAGGAAGCAAAACTAGGAGAAAAATCAAACCCTGGTGTTTGGAAAGGAGCCAAATTCACTGAATTTCAGTTGCATACACCTTTCTGAAAATTAGAGACTATAGTGGTAACGTGCCAACCTGGCTAAGACTCCAGGTTACCTGGAAAATGCCTTCAAGTAAGTTGAGTGTGTGATGGTGAACTCCTGTAATTCTTACACTGGGAAGGCTGGGGCGGGAGGATCTTAGTCTTTGTCTGCATAGAGACTATGCAGACCCAGGCTGCGTGATAGGACCCTGTCTCAAAAGCAACAGTCAGGTACGGTGGCTCACACCTGCCATCCCAGCCATCAGGATGCAAAGACAGCAGGATCTGTATGCATTTGGGACCAGCATAGGCTACTTAGTGAGTTGGAGGCTAGCCTGGGCTACAATGTGAGACCCTGTACCGAGCAAACAACAAATAGCTTAAAATATACTTTAGCAGGTCCCATAAGTCGGCACCCTCAAGGTCTGCTCCTAGAAAACTGATGTTTTCATCTGTCTGTTTGATTCCCATGATCCTTCAGTTGGGGATTGGAGAGTTCAGGGTGTCTCTTAGCTTTTATCCTGTGATGTTGAGAGTGTGTGGAAGGTCTGACGGACCCTATCCGTTTAGGCTGCACAACACTGGAACTTTTCTTGGGGTTCAACCATCCCCACAGCACTGCCCCCATACGCCCATCCTCATTCTTTCCCAGATCATCCAAGGGGATAATGAGGGACTTGGGATCTAGGAGGTGATGTCATTGTTATGGACTATTTTGCCTGGGTATAAGGAAAAGGAAAGATTACTAGAATGTGGGAGTCGGTGCAGAAGGGTAGAAAGCTTGCACAAGGCAGTATTTAGCAACATCATCTTGTTCTAAATTTACACACCAATACGTATTGTATCTGTCTACTGAGAAAAGAAACAAAATCCAAGCCTGCTATATTAACAAAGCAGAAAATTTCATAAGCCTCCTCCCATGATATGGTCTGTGTTTGGACAGTTCTAGAACCTTCCGAAGGACAGGCATAGAAGGCAGAGTGATCACAACTGACACCTCATTCTATCAACACTGCCATTGAATAGATCCTCCCACTCCTCCCCATTGCCCACCACCACCACCACCACCCATGAATATTAGACTTAGAGCTGCATGCTCAGATAAAAATAAATGTACAGCTGGTTAATGAACGTGTTCCCTGCCTTGTGAGGCTATTTCCTAAAAAGAAGAGGCCCACAGTCCATATCCACCCAAATAGCTGAACTAGACCAATAGGAGGAAATGTGGCTGTGTCACGGACTGGCGCCACTGGCCTGATGGTTAGAGAACACTTCCAGGGCAAACTGGTAAGTGACCTAAAGGAGCAGAAGCATGAGATACTTGAATCTAGAGTGAGTTTTTCTGAAAGTCTAAACCGTTAGATATAGGAAGAGGAATTACAATAAGAGTGGAGGGCTGGAGAGATGGCTCAGTGGTTAGGAGCATTGCCTGCTCTTCCAAAGGTCTTGAGTTCAATTCCCAGCAACCATATGGTGGCTCACAACCATCTGTCGAGAGGTCTGGTGCCCTCTTCTGGCCTTCAGGCATACAGACAGAATATTGTATACATAATAAATAAATAAATATTTTTAAAAAAAAGAGTGGAAACTGGTGTCAGGGTGAAAGAAAAAGGAAGGGAGGGAAGGAGGGAAGGAGGGAGGGAGGAAGGGAGGGAGGGAGGGAGGAAGGAAGGAAGTTAGTTTAAAAGTACTAAAACTGTTACTTGGAAATTTACCCCTGATCTTGTTTGTCCCAGGGTCACATCAATGTTAGCCTTCTTAAGCAAACTAACTAAAAGATGGAGCAGGAAGTTTCTTAAGTTCTGTAGTGGTGAACCCTTCGGTCTCTCATGCCACCATACACAAACCTAATAATTTGGATTCTTTCTTCAGAGATCCACGAGTACCCAGGTGTGGAACTGTCGGACTCAGGTATATTTTAGAGTGTTTTTCTTTGAGTTGTTTTGGGTGCTGTTTTGCCCAAAGTGACTCGAAGCTGTGTCGCTTTTAGCTCAGTAAACAAAGTCAGTCTCGTTCCCAGCTGTTGACTGGAGGGTCAGAGCAAGGCAGTGCACATTTTAAGCTGCCAGCCGTCTATGAGGGAATTCTGCACAGCCTGTCATCTAAGAAAAAACACAATGTTGAACTTAAAGGTGCTGCGTGACCGCATTTAAAAATTGGGTGTTCAGCACATCACGTGAAAAAAATTAGTTTTTGAAAGTGTGAAGTTGGTACAAATATTTCTGCCAATATCACATGGTAGAAGCATTTGTGTGTTGTTTTGTGGCTTTGAGTTGCCATATGGCTGGCGATGTGTCCCATACAGTTTTTCTGGTTCCACTTCACTCCTTTGTCAGATGGAGTTAGAAACCCATTTTATATAAGCTTTCTGATACCATGCCAGCATACCTGAGGCAGATGAGAAAGGAAATGAAAGAACGGCTCAGTTTTGCTCGTGACAGAGTTTCAGTCCATGCTCATGTGGCTTCTTGGTGGAACAGAGCCTCACTGCATGGTGGAGGGGGCCTGTTCACCTCTCAGTGGCCAAGAAACAAGGAAGAAAGAAGGAGTTTAAGGTCCCAACCATCCCTTCAAGGCCACATCTGATGTGGGATAGCCTTCTGTATATGTGTTGCTCTTATTGGTTAATGAATAAATCTGCTTTGGCCTATAGCAGGGCAGAATATAGCCAGACTGGAAGAGAAGTATGGAGAGACTAGGTGGAGTCAAAGAGACGCCGTGTAACAGCCAAAGGAAACAGACATCAGTACCTTTCTGGTAAGCCACAGCCTCACGGCAATACTCAGATTGATAGAAATGGGTTAATTTAAGATGTAAGAGCTATCCAGGAGTATGCTTGAGCCATTGGCCAAACAGTGTTGTAATTAATATAGTTCCTATGTGATTATTAAGGTCTAGGCAGTCAGGAAGGAAGAGGAGTCTCTGTTTACACACGTCATAAATGCCTTTGTCTCCTTCCCTTATCTCTGACCTCCATCACTTCTCTACAGCACACAGGCTCAGCAAGTCTTCAACAAATGGCTTTCAGGGAGACATCTAAGAACCAAATGAGGTACTTCCTAGAAAGGCAGCCTTGAGTGAGACCTCATTTGTTCATTGAAAGGCACTGGGTACAAACGTGAGTCATGCAATGTGGTAGAAGTCGAAGGGTGCCATAGTGGAGTGTTGGCTGAAGAAAGGAGAATAGCATGCTGAGTTTGCCCCATAAATGACATGTGTTAAATATTCAGCAAAGTTTGACATGTGGGCATAGATGGAATGTGACCTTGTCGCTGGGCAATCCTAAGTCCAGATAATAATCAGAGCACAAACAGCATTTATTTGTAGGGAGAGAGCCCAAAACAAAAAGCTGGGCGTCCATTCTGTATATCAGAGAAAAAACTCAAGTGTGTGGTGGTATAAAGCCTGTGCTTAGGCAGAGGCAGGAGAATTTCTATCAGTTGAAGGTGGTCTTGATCTACAGAGAGAGTTTCAGGATAACCAGGGCGACATGGTAAGGTTATGTGGTGGTGACACTATCCGGAAGGGTGGCCTTGTTGGAGGAAGTGTGTCACTATTGGGGTGGGTTCTGAGGTTTTAAAGTTCAAGTCTGGCCAGTGTGACACAGTTTTTCCTTCTGCCTGAGGATCGAGATGTAGCATTCTCGGCTCTTCCCCTGCACCACCACCATGTCCTGCCACGCTGATAGTGAACTAAACCTCTGAGGCTGTAAGCCAGCCCCAATTAAATGTTTTTCTTCTTTATAAGAGTTGCCGTCTGTCTCTTCATGGTGTCTCTTCACAGCAAAAGAAACCTTCTAAGACAGGCCCCATCTCAAAGAAAAATAGTAATAATATAATGATAATAAATAAAATGCCTCCTTGCTGCTATTAATTTTTGTGTGTGTGCCCTTACCCTGTACCCCATCTCCAACCCTGTCTTGGAAGATTCCTAAATCCGCCCTCAACTGCTTAGAATATTGTACAGCAGCAGTCTATGCGAGGAAGTAAAGGGAGGGTAGAAAATGAATGTTATTAACCAGAAAGTTCTTCACTAATTAAAAATTCTGTTAAGGTGAATTCTGTCATTGTCCCTGCATCTGTAACTGTGACTGGGAGCGTCCGGTTCAAGACATTTAGATTTAAAGTCATGTTGATTTTGAGCTGGGTCTCTGATTGGCAGGCCGACTGTATTCCCTTTAGGCCTGCTCTTCCTAGAACACTGGTGGTTTTCTAATGAGCTAGCAAGATTTTTTTTTAATGGAGAAGAATATTACACGCCTCCTGAACTATTATTGGGAGATCTACCTTCTTGTACTTATGACCTTGTGCAGGTAGAGCTGGGTCAGCTCAGACACTTCCTGTTCCTTCAGTCAGCAGGTCTATACTTTTTTTTATAAAATGCTATTGGGCACTGAAGAGGAGGGTTCAGGTTTTTGGACCCAGAGATCTTATATGGTTCCGCGGGAATATGCTTTTTCCCCCTAGTGACTTATATAGCTTACACTAGGATGCATAGTTTCAGGAGTGTGCCTCATCTGCATTTCCTACCTATTCCGGACTTAACTCTATTTATATAATACAATTGAAAGATTGCCACTTTGAGGGAAAATTTGATCATCTTCTGTTAGGGTTAATGTTTGGTATGTGACCATAGAATAACATAATGGTATAGCTACAAGACCTTGGGCAGCTTGCTTGTAAAATGAATGACAGCAAATTCTCATAATATTATGAAAACTAACTACAGAAAAGAATGCAGCATGCTTATCCCAGTGACTGAAAAATATTGTCACTGTCTAGATAATATCACCAATATTATACAGTTTCATGTTTATTGAACGTGGTAGGTAGGTACCAACAGATGGAGGCTGTGTTGTTTAAATCTGGAGGGTTTTTAACTTGGTTCTCTGAAAGCATCCTAATTAGAATCTGCTGTAGTAAGTGTTATTTATTCAGTTGCTCAAAAAATATTCACAGCATATTGAACACTGTTCTAGATACAAGGGATACTCCCATACCTAACAAGAAACTGACTTGAGAGGAATTCATTCTAGAGCAGGCAAATGGAACTAGAGTAACTGAAGTACGTATCACCCCAGATAGAGAGTTGCTGCAAAAGGGGAAACAGAGTCAGGCTGAAGGGGCAAATCCTGCTGGAAGTTCTAGCTTCTCTCTCTCTCTCTTTCTCTTTCTTTTCCTCCTTTCCATCCCTCATTCTCTCTCCCTACACACAGACACACACACAGAGACACACCAGAGAGAGAGAGAACACAGAGTGAAATTGAGCGGCTCTGATCGGAGATGACTTACACATTTTCTCCACTGTCACCTGTTACATTATTTATTCTTTGGTTCCACTGGAGACTTTTTTGTCTTTGCTGAATCCTTCCTGGAAATGGCAAACCCATCAGGAGGCTGGTTCTAACCTGGAAGAAGGAACAGTTTCTGGAAGTGCTGGACATTAGGGAACGACTCAAGGTCAGAAAAAGGCAACTTGAAGACTGGGAAGTATAGTGATGGATGGCGGTGTTCAGGAGGAAATGAACGGACCTGGGAGCAGGTGGAGGTCAATCAGCTCAGCATGGTGGAACAGGCTATCTTCCTGCTCATATTCCCCTCCCCTGCAATGAAGACTGACCCATAAAGCAAACTCAGCCTTTGCTCCTTACTCCACACAGACAGTTCTCCACCTGACTAACAGGAGGCGTATTAGTTTTGCATCCCTATTACAGCTTTCCGAACCAAATGCCCATGGGCATCACACTGGCTGTGCTTACTCCTTTTCCTGTGACTCAAGATGCTCTGTAGTCACCGGCTTCCTGTAAGTGTGACTCAGAGCCTCCGGTCTCTGGAGGGCATGTGTTCAAGTGTAGTTTTAACCCTGGTGAAGCTTTGGTGATGTTGCCAGCGTCCTGGAAGCAAGGGCCATTGCCCAACAGGAGACACTCTGTCTGCCTCTGCTCACGTTTACAGACATCGCTAATGTATCCTGATGAGTGAAAAGAGGTACCAAGGTACATGGGACATAGTTACCTGAGTGACCTTCCCAACTTGACCTTGGTCTACCCCATCTGACCTGCCCCTGGGGAGGACCCCCGTGACCAGTGGGACCTGTTCATGATGAGGAATGGGGGGCTGTGAAGTCACTGTCTCCAAGGGCAGGCTGAAGAACTGAGCTGAGGAGAGAGGTCATGCTGGGCTGTTTTTGTTTTTAAGTGATAAATAAGCAGAGGTTCAGATTTCTCTATGGCTCTTCTATGATTTCAAATTCTGATGATGAATTGTTGTTTTTAGAATAAAGTTTTGGGGTATCTTTTCTCCCCTTGTCTTCTGCTTTCATTCACACACACCCCTTTTCCCACCCTTCTGGCTTCATCTGTTCTGATGCTGGAAGTGCCAAGAATGTTTTAAGAGATGCAGGTATTGAACCCTCAGTGGGTTTTTCTTTCCTGTAGGGCCAAGTGTTAGTGTTTAGTGGGCACAGGGCTACCTGGTGCAAATCTTTGCCACCTTCCTGATCATCTGCAGAGGTGTGTGTTGGTGTGTTTTTCGGGGCCTTCTCCTGGAGTCACGTGCTGATGGAAGAAGCACAGTTGTGAACTCAGCTTGTTATCTTTAAAAGAATGTGATAGACCTAATCAAAGCCCACAGAACATCACCTTCTCGAAATGCTCAAGCCCTGATCAGGCCCAACAGTAGGAGCAGAGCCAGTGACAGCTAGCTAAGAATCTTGCCGTTCATGAGAGACCCTCTGGAAATGGGGGAAGTGATAATTTTGCAATGAATTCTGAATCATGCCTGTGAAATGAGGGGGAAACTATTTGACATTCCAGCTTGACACAGCCCCAGCACTCTTGACAGTCCTGGCTCTCCCCGGGCTGTCTATGCTAATAAAAAGCGATGTGCCTTCATACTTAGCAGGACATACTTCAGATATTTTTGTTAGCTGTGAAAAGACAGGAGCAGTCGCTAACAAGGCGCACACGTGAAATCTTGCAGATGCTAGTCTTCCGGCCATTTGTTCTCTTTTGTTGTCTTTATAAATCAGCTTCTTCACATATAACAGTCAGAAAGAAATGCAGTGTGTGGAACCTACCCACCTAATTCTCCTGGAGCACAGGTCTTGGGAGAATGTGGTAGAGGCTGGGGAGACGGCTCGGTGCTTGAGAGCATTTGCTGCTCTTGAGGAGGACCCGAGCTCGGTTCTCCACATCTGTGTAGGGCAGCTCACAAGCCTCTGTAGCTCCAGCTCCAGGGCATTCAGCCTCCTCTTCTGCACAAATATACACATTCCCACACACAGAGACATATGAGTAAAAACTGAAGAGCTTTTAGGCCAAGAGAGTGAACACAGTAGCAGATCCTGGGGGCAGGAAACTCTGACCCTGATGGGAGGAACAGCACTTAGAGGAGCTGGTCCCCACGACTTGGGTCATCATTCAGAGCCCCACTGTTCACTGTATTCCAGGCTTCCTGAGGGCTGTCCCACCTTCGAGTCTGGAAAAATAGCTTCTTATTTTATGGCATGGGCAGTCCATATATGGCGGTTCTGTTGAACTTGTCCATTATTGGGTCTCATGCTCTAAGTTGATGAGGAAGACTGACCAGGTCTCTTCCTCAAGAGAGCACTAGAACCCACTATAAATGGTTGTGAACCACCATGTGGTTGCTGGGAAGTGAACTCAGGACCTTTGGAAGAGCAGGCAGAACTCTTTAACTGTTGAGCCATCCTCTCATTCAGTTCCTTATCAGATTAGAAAAACCAACCCCAAGGTAGCTGCCATGTGCTCATGCCCAGGCAGGGAATCAACAAGTTTTGAACAGGGGAGGCTGAGTACATGAAGAACTAGACAGAAACATCTAGAAATAGTCTCCCTGCCTCCTCTCTCTCTGACCTCACCATCCCCATAAGTGACATTTCCAGTCCTCTGGTCTGGAGTCTCCTGTCGGAGTCTCCTGTGAGATTTGGTCTCTGGAGACTACTTTTATTCTCGACCTTGTCTGTTATTTCTGTGAATAAAGGAGACTAGAACACGCTGGAAGGAAACTTGCGGGGCAATCTGAAAACCTCCAGTCTGGCTCTGTGCGCTGTTTGAAAAGCTCCCTTGTCGGTGGCCTTCATCTGCCCACTTGACGTTCAGTGAGCTGATTTTTCCATGTGTTCCTGTGAGTAATGCCCGAGCCGTAGCCCCTATCTGAAACAAGGAGGAAAACAACAGAAAAAGGGCACATTCTGTTGCTGGAGTTTTCAGTTGTCACATCAGTGAGGCCAATGCTGCTGGAATTTTATTTCCTACGTTAGGAAAAACATGACATGTTCTGGCCGAGCAATGAACAAAGAAAATCCTGTGGAGTCCAGACCCCGGTGCAAAGAGTCTGGGTTGCGACAATACGATGAGAAGCTAGAGAATAGATTAATAGTCTACATGACTGTGTGGGAAGACAGTGACGTTTAATATCTTACTTTATTAATTTTTTTTGATCATGTAAGGCACATAGATGGATAGATCCCACTGACAGAATGTAGGGTTTCTGCCATTTTTTTTTTCAAAATCGGGATTTTCAGGAATCCACAGCCTTTTATTTATAAGTATCTCCTGCAGACACAGCAGCCACCTCTAGCTAAGTCTCTCTTAGGTAGGGACACGTAAGAACTCATGATTTGCATTCTGTTTGCCTTGTGGTCTCTTCCAAGTGCTGATAGCCACATGGGGTGAACACAGCCACAGACAGATCCAAGATATTGAACCAAAGCTGTGTTCAGTCAAATTCGACTTTTGACCAAGTAGAATTGGTATTTAAAGAAAGTAAATTTCCAGGGGCCACAACATTGCTCTTTCATGTTTTCTTTCCCTCCTTACTAATTAAAAATCTATTAATTTAAAATTAGAAATGGTGGTGCATGCCTATAGTTCCAGAACTTGGAAGGTAGAGACAGGAGAATCAGGAGTTCAAGGTTTTCTGAACTGTGTAGCAAGTCTGAGGACAGCCTAGACCATGTGAGACCCTGCAGCATAGAATAAAACTAAGAGATGATGAAGTTTGTTCTAGAGGTCACAGGTGGCTGCCCCTCAAGCTGAATGTTGGCAGACATCTTGAGAAAAGGCAGCCTCCAGTTGTTAAAGGTTGGTCTAGAGGGGTTGCTGCTTGGGATAGGCAGGATGGAAACATGAGCAGAGCTCTAGAAATTTGTCAGCTTGTGTCTTATGGGTTTGTAAGCCAGGCGCAACATAGAGGAGAACACTCTCCACCTCCCCTAAAGGGATGTCTGGCATTGGAGAACATCCAGTACATCGTATTTGGTATATGAGCTCTCCTTTGACCTTCTCTGCTGCCTCCTCTCTTCCTCCAACATGTATGGAGTGTACAGCAGAGGATGCTCTTGGTTAGAGCTTAATGGTAAGAATTCAAGGGTAGAGCACATATGCTCCAAATCTGTCAGCACACACATAAGGTGGAGCCCCATGCTCTGGACCAGCAGCTGTTAGAAAGGGGAGACAGTTTGCTAGGTCCCCAGCACCAGCCCTCAGCACCATCCACAACTCATCCTCTGCTTGATCAGATGATGCCCCTGCCCTTCCCAAGCTAGACTGACTCAGGACACCAAACGGTTTCCATGGTGCCATCATTCTTCATGAGTATTATGTCCCGTTGTTGAAAAGCGGGGTGGACTTTGAATACCACATAGGGATCTCATTTGGAGGGTTCGGTCTCTTTGTGATTATTTTGCTCACAAAAGGAACCTCGCTTTGCATTCTAGATGCAGGAGTAGCACTAGCTCATAGTCATGGAAATGTTCTGGGCTTCCATCTCTTTATCATTAAAATGATAGGGTTTGATGACGTAATCAGAGATTGCACTGTGAAAGAGATGAACTTGTGTTTCTTTTCTTCATAACTTTATGTCTGGGATTTCCCGCTCAGATGGGAAATACTTAGTCTCATAAAATGAGATAGAAAAGTCAGCATTATACCCATGGTGAAATGCTCATTGTTCTACTTAGAACCCCAATGTCTGAACCCCGACATCAGAAGGCCTTAGCCTCTGCCCATGCTCTTGCTCCCCAGCTGCAAGAGTTGCAAGATGAGGGACCAGGATTTGGGAAACAAGACGCCCCGGTCAGGAAGAGTAGGTTTAAAGGCACAATTATAGGACTTATTATTTCTCTTATTTAGTATAATTACAGAGTACTTCTCTCTGCAGCGCTCCAGAGGAAGGTTGAATCAGTTGGGAGTTATTTATCCTGGAGAAGAGAAGCCTGGAGGAGAGGGTAGGAGGTTAGGGGGAGGACAATCATGTTGAGTGTTTGAGAGATGAAAACCCGTCTCATTTCTTCCACTGAAGATGGAAGATGAAGACGTAGGTAGGTGAGTTCTGAGAAATGCAGAACAATTGCCCTGCTAAGAGGCTCGATGATGCTACAGAGCACCCCACTGGCCTCCAGAGGGAGTCCCGCCCCCACCCCCTGCCTCAGAAATGTTCTGTGGATAGAGCTTGGGTATCCCGCCTCTCTTGCTGAGACATCCGCTGCAGGCACTAAAGACTGTGTATGAGATCCACAGGACAGAGTCTCCGGGCCTGGATTTCCAGCGCCATCACCCGCTACTCTCCACTGTTAAAGGAGGCAATTAGAGCCAAGCTGAAGGACGGCTGTGAAAACAGACAGAGCCATGCAGCAAACATGGAAATAGTACAGTCCACCCTCGACTGAAAGAACCCAGTCTGGGGCCAGAGAGGAGTTTTGGGCCAGACATCCACTGTGGACACTGCCAGCCACCTTCAGCTCTCTTCTCTACCAGCTTCACCCCTGCCTCAGGCAGATTGAGTTTCCTGTATCCCATAGATCAGTGGTTCTCAACCTTCCGAACGTCAGGACCCTTTAATACAGTTCCTCAGGTCATGGCCACCCCAACCACAAAACTATTTTCGTTGCTACTTCATAACTGTAATCTTGCTACTATTAAGAACTACATGTGTCTTCCAATGGTCTTGGGCAACCCCTGTGAAAGGGTCATTCAGTCCCCAAAGGGTCACCATCCAGGGTGAGAACCACTGCCACAGAGGCTGCTGGCTTGGGTGCCAGTTCTGAAGCAGACTCATGATAAACAGGATGGTGTGTTCCCACTGCTCCTTCCTGTCAGGGCTCACTTTCCAGTGTGTGGTATGTCTCTTTAGGGTAGCAGCTTTATTAATGAATGAATGGAACCGGGAAATACACAGGTAAGGAGGCGGCAATGTACAGCAATCCAGAACTTGAATTCTGGATTTGATAAGATGTCCCAGTTTTCACATGTTGGCAACTGATTAAAATCTGCTCTATCTGTCCTGCGGTGGTATAATTGAGCAAATAAATTTGTATATATTTACAATGTAGATGTGTAATGCTTGAATGTGTGTGTGTACTATGAAAATGACCTTCTCGGTCGAGCTAATTAACTTATCTACCACTTCTCATGACAGTCATTCTCTTTTCTCCGTGTGTGCATACACTAAGAACCCTTCACACTGACCCTCCTGCACGGCTCAATTATACAGTAAACTGTGTGTGCATGCATACGTGCAAGCATGCATGTGTGTATTGAATATCTGGTCCCCAGAACTCATTTTGTATCACTGGGGCTTTGTACCCCTTGAGAACCTCTCTGAACCCCCTTCAGCCTCTGAACACTGCACTTCTATTTCGGTGGGTTCGGCATTGTAAATTTCACCTAGGGATGATGGCTGCAGGGTTTGTCTTTTTATTCTGTGTGTTGTCAGAGTGGGGGAATGCCGTTCTCTCTGTGACTGACTGACTGTGCGCCACGCCTTGCTTATCCATTCATCTGTCCACAAAACCTCCAGTTGTCTCCATAACTTGGCTACGATGAAAAGTGCTGTATTGAGCAGGAATCAGACACATCAACCAAAAATGAATTTCATTTCTGTAGCCACACGCACAGGGCAGGGGCCAGGCTGGGTCTTAAAGTGGTCCTGTTTTTAATTATTTGGGAAACGTGGACGGGATTATTCCTAAATGACTACATTTCTACCAATGTTGCACCAGGGTTCTCTCTTCTCTGTGTCTTCACCCACGCTGTCACCTTTTGTCCTTTTGATAAAGACCACTCTGACAGATGGGAGGGAGTGCATGCCTTCCTTTCTATCCTCCAAATGAGTGATGCCCAGTGCTTTTTAGGAGAGTTGCTGATAGTCCGTGTATCTTCTTTTGAGAAGTACGTGTTCAGATCCTTTGTCCATTTTTTCAGTTGGATTGTTTTGTTTTCTACGGAATCAGCTAAATGCATTTAAGTGCTTTGGATACTTTGCTCCTTAACAGCTGGAGGACTTGAAAGTATTTTTTTTGGGCTTCATTGACAGCCAGTGCATTGTACTGATTGCTTCTGTTACCATGCAGAAGCTGTTAAGTTTGGGGTGGTCCCATTTATCTGTTCAGATTTACGTTTGTGTCCTGAACTTATAATTGTTTTGATATTCAAGGTGCTTGTCCTCTGCTGTCTTCCTTCCATTTTGTAGACTTGGGTTCATTTTGAAGTGGTTTTCAGGTATGGGTACCCAAGGCCAGTCTCCTGCGGATATTCAGTTCTGTCAACACCATTCAGTAAAGAGACTTCCCTCCTCTATCAAATTAGTTGCCTGCAGATAAGAAGGGGTTGGGGACGGCAGGGGGCTTCTGTTTTGCTATTTGTCTGCAAGTCTGTTTTTATTCGGTGTCATATTTTGATGATTATGGTTTTATAGCAACTTTTGAGGTCAAGTACTGTTATGGCTTCAGCTTTGCTCATATCATTCAAGCCGCTCGGTGTTTCCCCTTCTGAAAAAGAAAGAGAGAGAGAGAGACAGAGACAGAGACAGAGAGACAGGGGGGTAAAAGAGAGAGAAAAAAGATAAAGAATGAAGAAAGAAAGATGAAGGAAGGGAGAAAGAGATAAAAAGAAAAAATTATTAAGTATGTGCCAATGCCAAATCTTTAGAATCATGTAAAATGAAATTCAAGTCCTAATTCCTAGCTATTGACCTTTGAGCATTATTTAACTTCTCTCACCTCTAGTTTTACTTGTAGATATGGAGAGAAATTCTTCGTGGAGTTTCTCAAAAAGCTAAAGCAGTGCATATCAAAAGGTCAATAGAGGATGGATGAGGGTCGGTGGGTAGAAGCGCTCGAGTCAGTCAGATGATCCCTGGGTCCCAGTGGTGGAAGGAGAGAACTGACTTCCCCAGGTTGTCCTCTGACCTCCACATACTCGCCTTGCCATGTGTGGCCCTCCTCCTCCTCACATTGGTAAATAGGTAAAGAATCTTTGTTAATGATTAAGAAGAAATTAATATAGTTCTTTGCATGCTTGATAAATCTTGGTAATTAATAGCTATGACTCTGTTATGTTGAATTTATGAAACTGCTAGAATATAAGCCCTGGTTTGAACCTATAAAAATATGAAACACGCTGGGCATAGTGGAATTTGCCTGTGGTTTCTACTGCCTGGGAAACAGAGGCAAGAGGAGAGGAGATTTTAGTCCAGACTGTACTATACAGCAAGATCCTGTCTTGAAAAATAAAAAACAAAAGGGGAAGTGCCAGTTTTATATGGTTTAACATAATATTTTTAAATATAAAATTCCACCTGGTATAAATTGTTCTTTAATAATTAAAATTAGAGCTTTTATTATTGATACAATTACTAGATGTAGTATTACTTAACACTTCAGACCTGTTAATCCTTCCCCGAAACAAACACTTATGGACCCCTTCTCTGATACTTTTTTTTGGGGCATAGCACATGTCCCATTGAACACAGACATTGGTTTATCATGAGTGCATGATTATTATCCTGTCTGCTCTTCAGCTAATATGGAAACTTCATCAAGGCGGATTTTATTTTGTTCCAATCTCCACCTAATCAAACCACCTACCTTAGTAGGCTCTTTGTAAAAGCATTTCACGTGAGTTCACTTATACAGGGAATTCCCCAGAATTGGAGCACACCAGACATTTTCTTTCAGGCATCAAGGATGGCAGGAGGGAAACACATTAGAACAAAATAAAACATGACTGCCACTCTCTGCAATGATACTTTTGAGTCCTCTTGAACTGAAGTGCGCTACTAGTAAAACATTGCCTGCATATTATGTACCCAAACCTGAATATCTGAATCCAGTAATTTACAAAGTCATCCCCCACCCCCTGCCTCACAAATGATCAGAACATGGAGTCAATATTCGTAGCCTTTTATACACATATGCACACACAAACATTCATCCGTACAGCTAGTTGTAGGGGAAGGAAACAGGTTCAAAAAGGCAGGTAGGTACAACAACGGGCTCAGCTGGATTCCAGAGCCACGGAACATGGTGACATTGTCTCTGGAAGGGACACCAGAACAGCCTGCCTGCAGAGAGGACAGGAGATAAACAGGCCCCAGAAGCTGGCTGCCTGAGTGACTCCAGGCAGCCAGGGCACAGGCCAGCTGATTACTCGGCTATTTTCAGAATTCCACATATCAGGACTGAGTACTCGGGGTTTGGCTGGAGGCCACAGATAGGGCAACTCCTCAGCGAATTCTGGGAGATACACGACATGGCTTGCAAGGCTCCCTGCTCTTGCCTGACCCCACCCCTCCATTTAAGTAGCCGTGTCTGAGCGGCTCCTGTTTCCTTACTAGGAGGTTGGGAGACATCTTTACATTTTCCGAGGTGGATATTTTTAGATGGGATGTTCCGCCCGACGTGTTAACTAATTGAGTTATCGGGTTTCGTATTTGGCCTCAGAGAATGGCAGTGGAAGAGCCAGAGGGCTTCCCAGAAGACGTAAGCATTGAAGTATTTCTAAATTAATGGGTTATTTTTTCCTTATGGAAGTGTTCCTTTGCCCTAATTGATTGTGTCCTTAAAAATATATGTACGTGCCTGGCTAGGACAGAATGGGCTTGTTACCATAAGCCATGAGCTCAGGACATGTAAGACTTCTGTTCCGTGTTGCTGGGATCTGGACTCGAGGTATGTTTTGCCTGTGATGGAATTTGGAGTATGTGCCAGAAAGATCCAACTTTGAAGGACTTAAGAAGACGTAAGAAGATAACAGGGTTGGGGGACAGGAGGGGAACACTGTTGCAGGAAAAAGTGGGAAAAGACCCCTTAGGTCACACGGCTCTCAAAATAAATCTGAAGGTATTTAAATGTAGCTTTTGTGATATGACAATAATAAGGGAACTCTGAAACATCACAGTTCGGGGAGAGGCTGTTGGAGAATAAAAGTTTAGTTTGGGGATTTAAATAAAAGCAAAGGGAGGATGGCACTGAAGGCTGGAGATGTATTTCATCCCTGATTCAGTTGATAAATATATGTAAGTATTGTGGTTGACAGACTTTCAAGAATGGACCTAGTCAGCTATTCGCTCCTTCTAGGATAATATTCTGAAAAGGCAGAGGGGAGTGGATGTTTGGTTTATGGGACTAACACCTGGAGGTGACTGCTTCTGGGAGAGTTACAGTATTGCTAAGTGGCAATGTGGTTAAAGGTTGTGCGTGATATCCTGCGTCTGCCTGGACCTTCGGCTCATAATAGTTTACTCAAGAACACATAACGCTCTGAGTAGAAGGGCTGTGCTTCTTTATGAACACATCAAATCCCGGTCACAGCGTGAACATGCTGGTTATAATGAATACAGCAAAAGCATTATAAAAATGAGAACTTTGCTACTTACTCGGGTAGGCAGGCATGCTGTGTTGTTGAGAAAGGACCTGTCATTTCAAAGTGTCAAAAAAGCAATCTAGAGAATCCGGCCACCGTTTCAAGAGGCTTCAGGTGTCATCTGGGTACGCTTAAAAGTCTGAGTTCTCTTTCTTTCGTTATTAACCCTCCATGACCTTTGGGAAGTGTAACTGCGTTACAGCTAATGGATGGAATTTTAACCTCAGCGGCACTTGGCCAACATTCCGTGTGCCTCAGACAAAGGCCTTTTCAAAGGAAGCTTTGAAATTTACAATATAGCTGTGCACATTGTGAAGTACTAGAAACAGGAACATACTGACAGTCTTAAAACCGTGCGACTCTAAAAGGAATCGCCTTACTCATCAAAAATTTATGAGCTAATATTGTTAAGTTTGGACGTGTATTCTGTTCTGAGACTTATGGAACAAAAACTTTACATACAATTAAAAGTTATTTAGCCTTGGCTTTGAGAAATGCTAAGTGCGATGAAATTAAAGAGCCACGCACAAATATGACAACTGTCAAATAGTGGAACTGAAAACCTCTGCTGCTCTTTTATGAATTAATTAGCTTAGGAGTTTAAAGATCTGAGACCCAAGAGGAAACCCATGTGCACACGGAGCATCCCTGTTCTGCTTTGTGTCAGCCCGTATCAACTCAGTGACGAAAGCACTCGACCCCAGCCCGTATGGGCAGAGTGTTCTGTTTTGGTAGGCAGGCTGTTTTTAAAAACCGCGTACTAAAACGACAGGCTGCATTTGAAGTTCCCATGCCCTGAGCGGTGTCTCCGGAAGGGTAGTGACCCGGCACAGATCACAGAGCCGTCCTGTCACCCCAGAGCACGGATGATGCTGGACCCGGATCGGCTGGAAATGGAGAAGGAATCCTTCCTCTCCTGGCTCCTTGTCTGACCTGAATGGAAATGTGAACGGTTTGTCGGCGTGAGCTAAGCTATGGAAAAAGGCCTTGCTAAGAGGGTATGGTAGACAATTACACTTTGTACGCGTTTGCGGCCGTGCCGGACTCTGCTCCTGTGTGATGTGTGACCTCCACTGTGGTGGGGAGAGGTTTTTCTACAGCAGTAGGGAGTTTACGTTGGGGAGATACTGAGAGTGATTCCATAACGTGTTTATTGAGACCTTTGCGACACAGGCATAGAAAAGTAGGTGTGTGCTCTTTTGCTGACTTTGGAAACAGCCTCTCCCAGCTTGCTTTTAATCAGGTCTGTGGGGAAGAATTAGCTTTGACATGAAGGACTGATGAGAAGTTAAGTCTTAAACTTGAGCCCTTGGGTAAGGCTCAAGAAGAAATTCAGCTGCGACAAGCGGAATCCCGAGTGGAAATCACCTGTAATGTGGAACTACAAGTTTTTGAAGCAGATGCTGGGAAAATCCTTGTAGGAATTCTTTCAAAACTCTGCAGAAGTACCCTAGAGATGAAATGAAAGCTTTAGGGTTATTCGGTTTCTTGTCTTTCTACTCTGATTTTTTTTCTTTTTTTGTGCCTGATTTTCAATCATCCATAGAATAATAGATGCGTGTTTGGCTCGAGGGGGAATCTCTTAATTTATTGTTCGTGATTTTTGCTTCAGGAAAGTAGCAACTCATACGATAATGTATGTAGTCATATAAGACATTCAAGGATGTCAAGGAAGGAACATAAAACTTGTCTTTTTGCTGCCAAGACTAGAGTTTTGAAATGAAAGCATTTAGTTATATAGTATGTCCAACATTTATTTATTTGTTTGTTTGTTTATCAAGTTTATTTTTATGACATTATGATGGTGACATAGGTTTGCTTAATAACCAAGTTAAACTAATATTTATGAACTGAAAAAATTGAAATGACATATTTTGAACCCTCTCTATATAATTTTTTTTTATTTTTGGTCATAAGGCAAAAGATACACTTGCAAACTTTTTATTCAAATGCAGAATATTCACATTTCTGTTTTCTCATCAGCAAGAGCTGGAAATTGACATTAAACTATGCCATCTAATTAGACTGTAGATAAACAGATGCCATGAGATTACGTAACATCAGTTTCAGTGTTTAGCCAGCAAACATCTACAGCTACCCATGAAGCATAAGCATTTGTAGAGAATAAATCCCTTTAGGAGTGTGGGAGATGAGGACTAGGGGAGGGGGGTAATAATGTTGAGTTATTGGTACTGCTGTGATTTCTGTTTTGTTTGGCTTTTCCTTTAGCCAGGGGATACATAAATGGTAATAACCCTTGGAAACTGACAGTCAGTAGGGTTAAACCAAAATTGGGATGTGCTTTTAAGTTCAGCTTAGAATTCTAGATTGTTTTGCATTTTGAGCTCAATTATTGATTCATACTTTTCTGATGCTGCCATGTTTTGAGAACACTTGGATAGATTATGAAGATAATTTTTTGTTAAACACAGACAACATCTTGGTCATCTCTTGATCGCCAAAGCAGACTCACACGCATGTTGGGATTTTACCATCCTTCTCTTTGAAGAAAGCACACTTTCAGAATTTCAGGATACAAGAGACTTTTTAAAATACTTTAAAATAATTTAAAGAGGGAAAAAAATCCACCAGTTAATGGTCCACCTCAATGACCAAAGCCAGGCTGGTAGTTCCAGTCTAGAAATTTCTGACTGGGGGGAGTAGTGACCACAGTTGTGTTTCCGCAGCACTGGCATGGCAGTGTCTGTGAAGAACTGTCAAGCACTCCTCTTGCAGACGCAGCTCTCATGCAGTGGGAGACGTGGCTTATCCCCATGTCCTTCCAGGAACTTTGGAGTAGATGTTCTGAAGACAGTGTTCTTCCCTGGAAAGTGTATAGTTTTCAGATGTTGTGGGGTGGTGAGCAGGGATGGACTGTCAAGGAGAATGACATCCCAGCTTGAGCAGGGATTAAGAAAGTAGTAGTTTGGACTGTACAGAGGTAGCTATAGTGACTGTTTAAGTCTCAACTTCCTGCTTAGCCATGGCTCTTTGCACAGTGACTCTCTTAGGAGGTGTTCTGCTTGATATCGTAAGGTCAGTCCTAGAGAAACAGGGTTGCAGACCCACAACTTTCCAAGTGTGGTCTCGGAACCCATGGATGAACCCAAGACCCATTAAGATGAAGGCCCTCCCCTCCTACTTGAATTAACAGCTTCATCCTTCTCACACCTCAGCCAAAGCAACACAACACAGCGTGTTGAGTGCAGAGGCAGATATAAGGATCCAGCTGCTTCTCCTACAAGACATTCACAAACCCTTAAAATAATAGTCTTCTTGCCTTCTTTATTTTGGAAAAATATAATTATTTTTTCCTATCACATGCATCTTATGGTTCCTATAATAAAGTTGCTTTTGTTACTTGAAAATAAATTAATTAAAAATGTTTTAGTTTTATTTTCCTAGGTGTCATGAATGGTAGTTAAGAATAGACAGGGCTCCCTGAGACAAGGAAAGTCAAGAGATACAGTTGGAGACACATTGCCTGGTCACCGTTGGCTGGTTTCATGCTCAGCCTAGTTGCTAAAAAGCAGTATGCAAAGAACCTATCTTTTGGGAGCCTGTGGAAATATACAGCAATTTATATGGCAATTCAGATGTCAACCCACCAGAGTAATGATTCTCTGATAGAGGTTAATCCTGTCCAGTAAGACCTGCAGGGCCATCGACTCTGGAAACTGATGCTCATATTTACTAAAACAGCTTGATGTCTCCCTAATACTGGCATTGTAGTATGTAATCTCATGTGATGTATATATGTAATATCATGATTACATCTTAATCTTATGGGCACGTATATCTGTGGGTGGTCAGTAAGATGACTTTCCATTTAGCTGAATAATTTTGATATACAGAATATATACTGGGACATGCTTCATGACCAGATGTACTTGTCCCACAAGGACTGTGGATAAGCCTGCTTTGTTCCTTTTCCTCAGATTCACTACACACAATTAGCTCACTTTTACCTCAGAGCAACTTCAAAATAGACTAGAGGCTTTTTGTAAATAGATCATGAGTTTCAAACCTTACAGCTATGCACAAGGTCAGAGTTACAGATGGCTAACCAAGGTTACAACACAAAGCACCCTAAGAGAAGCATGCCAATTCTTTGCTTGCCAAGTCTGCTGACCATAGACCTAAGTCTCAAAGTTTGTCACTGGGCACTGTGCCCCCCACCCCTGTCTGTCTGGTCACAGCCTTATTCCTGTAACCTTGGAGCCTTGTGTTGTTATGGGGAATGACTTGACTCCTTATTGCTTACCCTAGAAATATGCTTTTGACCAATGAGAGATAACTCTCATAATTTTTTTCTTTGCTTCAAGGCTCCTGTAAGAGAGTTTTGAGGCTAGAGGAGAAGAAGCTGGGAAGAATTAGAATTAGGACAGAAGAAATAAAACAGGTAGAAGAAGAAAGGGACTTGCTGGAAACAGCATACATGTGAGCGAGTTCATTCACCCTCAGACACGGGACAAAAAGAGTTACTTTTGCTTGCCGTAGCATCCAATCTAAACCCTGAATAGGACCTTGGGGCTGGACGCCAAAGGCCTCTCTACTGACCATATATGATATGTAACTCTCAACTCGCTCATTTGTCTTCACGCAAGCGCAACTCTTGAAAGCTAGTCTTTGCCCCCCAGTACTTTCATATCATATCAACAGTTAAAACTACAGTAACCTCAGAGTCACCTACCATCTTGTAGCCTGTTCATATCTACAGATTCCAATAGCATTCCCAACAACCAACATAATCACCTTGAGTGTGGGATCAAGTCTGCTCTTCACGGTTTTATTTTCTATAACGAGGCGTAACATCAAACTATCTTTACTAGAAGTTTTCCTTAGACTTGAAAAAGTGGTCCATCACCCATCTATTTCTCATGTTCTTTAATGTTTTTATTGTATGCAATGTAAATATGGTAATGTTTCCTTTTCAAGTTGTAACCATAGACAGCATGGATGTCATTTGTAGATGAGTGAAGGTCCCCAAAATCATTCCATCTCTCTGCCAGACTCTTGTGTGACTTCACTAATCATTTATGAGGATAAATTTTTACTGGAAGTTCTTATTTAGTACAGTCTCATCCATTGAGAATTTATTGAGGGCTGTTGCTGTAACCCAGGAGTTCAGTGCTTTCCTAGCATGGGTGAGGTCCTGAGTTCAAGTCTCATCACCACCAAAACAACAACAGAACCCCACTTATTTCGATATGTTTTTAGCACAAGTTTTCAGCAAATCCTCTTGTTAACCATGGGCTGATATAGAAATAAAAAGTTTTATAGATGACCTGATTTGGTCATTGGACTTAGCATGCATGTGTTAAATTATTGTATTAAACACCCTAACACATACATTGTTAAAAATCAAATGGGTATTACAAATAATGCTTCTATGAACATAGTTGAACAAATTCCTTGTAGATCATCCTTTGGGTATATGCCCAAGAGTGTTATTGCTGTGACCTGAGGTAGGTTGATTCCCAATTTTCTGAGGAACCACCATACTAATTTCCAAAGTGGTTGGTTGTACAAGTTTGCATTCCCACCAACAATGGAGGAGTGTTCCCCTTATTTCATATCTCCAGCATAAGCTATCATTGGTGGTTTTTTTTTTAGCTAAGCCATTCTGACTGTTTTAAGATGTTTTTGATTTGTACTTCCCTGATAGCTAAGGTATTAAACATTTTCTTAAGTGTCTTTTGGCCATTTGAGATTCTTCTGTTGAGAATCCTCTGTTTAGATCAGTACCCCATTTTTTAAAATTAGATTATTTGCAATTTTGATGTCTAATTTCTTGAGTTCTTTATATATTTTGGCAATCAGTCTTCTGTCTGATATGGGGTTGGTGAAGATCTTTTCCCATTCAGTAGGCTGCCTTTTCATCTTATTGACTGTGTCCTTTGATTTACAGAAGCTTCTCAGATTTAGGAAGTCCCATTTATTTATTGTTGTTTTCAGTGTTTGTGCTACTGGTTATTGTATTTAGGAAGTGGTCTCCTGTGCCCATGCATTGAAGGCTACTTCCCACTTTCTCCTCTATCAGGTTCAGTGTGGTTGGATTTATTTATATTGAGATCTTTAACCCATTTGGACTTGACTTTTGTGCATTGGGATAGATATGGAACTGGGGATTGGTATATAAAATGAAAAAAGATAGTTTGTTTTCTTTTTTAAAAAAAGTTAAAAAAAATAAAAACTCAAATGGGAACAACTATGGCATTTTCATCCTCTCTGCAAGCTCAGAAAAGGAGCATGGTTTCCTTTACCAACAACTCCAAGGAGTCTCCAGCTGCACCAGCTGGTGTGCGCAGTTCAGCATGACCAGATGAAGAACCCTTCCTCTCACCGGCGAGCGCCTCCCCACCCTCTGGAACTATGTCTCACCCTTCAATTCCTCCTGGCTTTTGGTCTCCAGGCCTTTAATTATCTGACTAGGAATCCAAGTCCAGCATACTGTCATTTCCTGGCCGATCTTGCCGCAAAGAGTGTTATTTGCAGGGTGCAAGACAGTATTTTCGCTCACAATATTAAGCCTGTCCACACTTAGGAGCAAAGTTATTCCCTGATCTAAAAAAAAAAAAAAAAAAAAAAAAAAAAAAAAAAAAAAAAAAAAAAAAAAAAAAAATTAAAGAGCTCAAAGAAAATGTTTATCTACTCAAGGAAATGGTTTTTCTCCTTCTACCTAGCCCATATTTAGCTCATCACTGTTTTGAGTTGCTACATTTAAAATGCAAATTGCTCCCTGGATTAAATATTTTCGGACCAACGCCAAGACCTCCCACATAATAAGGATGCTGAGGCTTTAGCTTTTCATCCTGGGTTTGATTCACAATATGCTAAAAAAGTGGAAAAGGCCCGAGCAGTGGACACATTTACGTAATCCCCACACAGACACCAGAAGCTCCTTCCGTGTGGAGTCTAAGTGGCTGTGGTATCTCAGTACTCTAAGGGGTGTTAATGAGGCCTCTGTTGTTTAACCCCTGGAATCAATTCGTATTGGTTTCGTTAACATTCCAAGTTGTGATCACATAATACTATCCCATTTTGTTTTCTCTTTAAAAGACAGCTCTGTCTGCCGTTGCCATACCATCATGTGAGGAGCAGATCATAGAGATGAGATTCATGGGTTCTGTAGGACCCATGAAATGACATGGATGATCCTTTGGGGAAAGGGAGGGAGGGTCATTGGAATTTGGAAAGTGCATCTAAATTACAGGCTGAACAGAAAAAAAAGTTCAACCAAGTCATTCTACTAAGTTACACAATAGTCTTGTCTTCTTAAAGCGTGAGGCATGAGTAAAAGCCTTTCCTGTTGTGGTAACGGAATACTTGGTAAGAAGCAATGTGCTGGGAAAGGTGGGCAGCATGAGTCCCAGGAGGAGTGTGACCCGCCCTCCATCCCTAGAGACCACTTCCTGCAGCGAGACTCCATCTCTTAAAGGTCCCATGACCTTCCCAAACACCACCAATGGGGGACATGTTATATTCAGATCATAGCACCATGGAACCCACCTGTTCTTTTGGGTGATTTTTTTTTTGCTTCAATTTTCTGTTCATACAAAAGACAAGACACACTTGGGGTGACCTTTACTCACCCCAAGAAATAAAATAGGTTAAAACAGACAGAATCGTATACTTTTGTTCAATAACAGCAAGCTATCAGCTGATATTGAAGCATTAGTGTGTTGAATCTGCTGATTTTAAGCTTTAAGACTATTTGATAAATATTATGAGGCAGATACATAAGTACCTGGTACTCTGTTCACATTGTAAATGATGGCTTCATGAGATGCCCCAAATCTTCCTTCGGGGATGGCCTAGTTGCTCAGTAAGCCACATTCCCTAGTGACCAAGAAAGCATAGATTCTGTATCAAATATTTCTAAGGCCTCAGAACTCCCAGGAGCACTGTACATGTTCATGTGAGGAAAATCAGAGACTGGAAACAGAGAAGCATGGCAGAAATTAAGCAATGGACGACTGACCATGGGAAAGGTTAAGGTCCCAAGGCTTCGCTGTTTTGTTGTGTGGGCTTCACCTTCTTCCCAACAGACAGGAAAGAGTCTGGATCTTACATTAATTTGGGACACCAAATCCATGCGAGCCGCCATCTCATCCCAACTTCCACTGTGTTCTTATTTGAGGAAAAAAGGAGTTCCTGAAACAAACGCAGTCGTACTTTCTAAAAGAGGTGCATTCTCCTTACTTTGCATGTTTCAATAAGGAACTTGTCTGCCTGTGGTTGTTGCTATCAGTTGTCAGGAAGGAGGCAAGCCTCTGGGCATGTCTATGAAGGAGTAATCCAGACCAGGCTGAGAGAGGTGGGAAGAGCCACCTTCACTGCGGGAGGCACCATTCTGTAGGCTGTGGTCCTGGACTGACGACAGAGGAGAGAGTGAGCGGAGCACTAACACTCATCTCGCTCTGCCTTCAGATGGAAGAAGCAATGTGACCAGCGGCCTTAAGTTTATGGCTTCCCCTGGGTTCTAGTTTCATAAAAACATCATCAGCAACAACAAAATATTAACTTGAAGTTCCAGCTTACCGTCTACCCTCGGGGGAAGTCAAGGCAGGAAACTGGAGGCAGCCCTGCTTGCTATTCACACAGAATCACTTCTATTGGAAGAGCTCACTGCAAAGATGCCGTAGCAGAAACCATGGAAGATGCTGTTGGCGGATTGGCAGCTGGCTTTCTCATGCCGTTAAGTACCACCTGCTGAAGGCTTACGCCACCCGCAGGGGGTCCTACAACTTCAATTAACAGTCAAGATAGTCCCCCCCAAAACCAATCCAACCCATAGGCCAGTGTGACCCAGGCAGTTCTCCAAGGGAGATTTTCTAAAGTTGTGTTACATGGACTGTGCCTTCCAAATAAAAATAAACCCTTTGTCCCTTAAGTTGTCTTTATGGGGCATCTTATCACAATGGTGGGAGAGGAACTAAGACACCAGCGCTGTTCACAGGTCAGGGTGGCTGAGCTGTGACGAATCTATGGAAGACGTGTCCCTTCCACCGCTGTGTGCTAGCCCTGCTCTCTGTCCCCAGAGAGAAAACAAGTCTGAAGGAAGCAGGGTTTTCCAATAACTCTGCTAATATGTCTGCCAAATATACGTCTCAAAAAATAATTTCCATGCCTGTGGTTACTTTTCAGGCTATTAATACAACCCTGTTCATTACATATTTGAATGACCCAAGATTGAGTGTAAGATTTAAGATAGCTAAGCTGGGCAGTGGTGGTGCACGCCTTCAATCCCAGCACTCCGGAGGCAGATGGATCTCTGTGAGTTCGAGGCCAGCCTGGGCTACAAGAGCTAGTTCCAGGACAGGCTCCAAAGCTACAGAGAAACAAAAACAAAAACAAAAAAAGAAAGAAAGAAAGAGAGAGAGAGAGAAAGAAAGAAAGAAAGAAAGAAAGAAAGAAAGAAAGAAAGAAAGAAGAAAAAAATCCTACTAGCATACTAGCATAAAGATCACTGTGCCGAAGACCACTGCAGCATCTTACAGACTCTATATTATGGGGACAATAGCAGTTTTAAGTCAAAATGCTTTGAAATTCTTCAAGCATAAATCAAGACAAAATGCTACTGTGTTAACCCCATAGGATTAAGACACACACAACTCTTTTTCTCTGGTGTTTCCTTTCCCTTGCAACGTAAGCAAACCAGACTTTTTTTCTTTTCTTAATGTATTGCTATTGGTTGGTTTTGAGGCTGGTCTCACTCTGTAGTCCTGACCTTGACCTTTGGGTGATCCTTCACGCCTCAGAATTTTTAAGATCAATTTGCATCCTGTTCGTCAACTTTATGTTGGAGAACCTTGGGAATAACTCATCCTGCCCCAATACCACCCATCCCCACCACCACTCCCTTGGTAAAAATAAAAACAATGTCTATATTTTTATTTCTAATCTTGCTTCAGTTGAAAGCTCAGAGGTCAGCACGTGGGGTGAGGTAAGGCCTCCCTCTTGGGGCTGAACTTCTGGGTCTTCCCTCCTAGGTAAACTAGATCACGGCTGACAGAGGACAGTGGAGTTTATCGGAATATGGCATGGGCAGTCTCTTTGAAACACCGCCTTTGCAAAAACAAAGACCTGTGTGTGTTTGTGTGCAGTGCAGTGTGTGTGTGTGTGTGTGTGTGTGTGTGTGTGTGTGTGTGTGTGTGAGAGAGAGAGAGAGAGAGAGAGAGAGAGAGAGAGAGAGAGAGAGAGAGAGAGAGAGAGAGAGCGCTGTTCCCCACCCTGCCTTCTGTGTTTAAAGATAACGGTGACATGTTGTTTTGCATTCGGTTTAAGAGGAGGCACAGATCTGCACCGATGCCCAGCAGGTTTGAAATGGACAACAGCAGGGCCAGCCTGGCAGAGGTCCCAGTGAGAAGATAGTAGCCATGCCTAACATGTGTTCCGGGACACTGGCCTCATTTTAGGGGGGAACTGAGGTGACTTCTAGGCAGAATTGCAGCAGACGGGCAGCACTGGATTTGAACTGACTTGATGATGGTGATTACGTGTATAGACACCCTTCAGTAGCATCGCTCGCACTCAGTAAGTGACTCCCCGCTTCCTCCCTTCCTCTTGGGTCTGATGGATGGGTAGAAAATGCTGGCTTGTTTCCAGTTACTGGAGAGCAGTCAAACAGAAAGAGTGAAAGCGTCTCTGGTGGTTCAGGTTTCCATCAAGTCCTTGCCATGTAAAGACGCTTAGGAAGTCCTCTTGTATTTGATGACCTCCACTCCGCTTCCAAACACGAGCCTTACAAAGAATTAACCTGTATGCGAGCAGGTCAACTGAGTTGGCTCCCTGAGTTGGGCAGCAAACTAGAAAAGCCAACGAAGCGCTGGGGAACCAGGGCTTTGTTGATAGGCAGCAGGAACGTTCATGATAGCATGCACATCACACTTGTGAGACTGTGCCACTGTTGGCATTCTTTTGAACTTGGTGGAAAGTTGGACCACTGTGGGGGATATCTGGAAAATATCACACAATGTTTTACTCTCAGCCCTCTGGAGACTCTCAATGGTCACTGTGTCTGGTTGGGTTCAAGGGTATGATTCACCTCCAGTCCAGCAGGGGAAAATTGTTTAATTTTAGCATTGCTTTTGTTCTTTTGAGTCTTGGACCTCACCAGTTAGCGCAGCTAGTCTTGACTTTCTAAGCATCATGCTTCAGTCTTCCAAGTGCTGGGGTCATAAAATTATAGGCTATATCTTATATGAGTATTACAGCATATATGTAAGATTCTATGTTGTCAAAAGAGGGGGAAAATTCATCCTATGTTTGATGTGCTTGGCAAGGGACACTATCCTCACCTGACCCCCAAACCTTGATCACCGAAGAACAGAGTCTCAATGCACTCAGCTTATGTTGGGTGGAGGACGTCACAGTCTAAAGAACGTTTGTTACTTAGTCCTTGATCTTGAAAAGTTCTACAAGGTGGCTCCAGTTTTGTTTCAAAGCTGGAAATGACATCTGAAGTTTTGATAAGTAGGCAGCTGCCCTGCTCTGTAAAGGCCTTTCTTGAACAAGAATAATTTATGCACCTGTTCATTTATTCATCAATGAAGTTTGACACTCTAAGAAAGGCCCATGTCTTCAGTGTCTGAATATACATTTTGTCTTTGGAAAGTGGGGCATAAAAGAGTAGGGAAAGTCATGGCACATAAAAATTGAAATGCTTTTGAAAGCCAGATTTTTAATTTTGGTGTAAATAAGTAATCTCCCCACCGTGTGTCTGTGTGTGTGTGTATGTGTTGAGGTAGAGCCTCAGTACTGAGATTAGAAGTGTGTGCTACACCTGGCTAAGACCTTACCATTCTTTTACCCTAACTAAAATGTCTCTAGAATGCCTCTCACATGCTCACATGCCTTGCTTTCCCATTTAGATGCTTTCCCCCAGATTCCAGCTCACATTCATCTGCACACCTAAGCATGTTCTTATTTAATTCATGGTGGGCACAGAGTTTGACACATTCGTCTGAGGTCTGTGTGTGTTTGTCTTTGTTGCTCAATGATATGTCAAGGTTACTGTCATAGATACCGTCTTAACCATTCATTACTGTTATGCCCAGATCAAGGAGTCCCCCCCCAAACCATCTAGGAAACCAAGTCCTATGTGTAAAAGCAAAGAGCCTTTATTCTTACACAAGTTTGAAAACTCGGACTCTCCTTGTGTCCAACATATTGAAGTGATCAGAGAGCCCTGAGCTCAGTTGGGGTTGGATTTTTATAGTAACAAAGGTAGGGGTGAGGGATTTCTAAGGTTCAGGACCCCTGATTAACTGACATTTGGTGAAAAGCGATGGGTGTGTGTTAACAGGTGATCCTATCTACAAGGGTTAGAATGTTAGGAATTTCCTTTGGATGGTGGGTGGTGCCAGCTTATAGCTTTTCCTGGACGCCGGTACTGCCTGCTATGGCAGCTGTGTGGCCTGGGCCCCACAATTACCTCTGTGGTGAAAGCACACCCTGAATTCTCCTTCAGTCTTTTGGGGCGCACAGTTTGGCGGTGCTCACTTCAGTTACCTGCCTGTACAGTAGCACAGCAGAACACACGCCTTCTAACTGTAGCATAGCCCCTGCTAATTAGCCTCTCTGTGTGCACTCACCCCCCGACACTCGCCACCTTCTCCTAACCGGCATTTTGCTCCCAACAAGATTGGCTTTGAACAAATCTACATGTGAGCGAGGTCATAAGGCATGTGCCTTTCCTGCCTGTCGTGTTTCACTTGACATCTCCCAGATCCATCCATGTCCCTACGTTGCACTTTTTTTTTTTTAATGACTGACTAGGATTCCAGGGTGTATGCGCACCATGTTTTTTAAATCTGTTTCCCCATAAAGACACACTCCATGATTTTATTTCTTGGCTACCGTGACTATTGACAAACCAGTCTTTGAGTGATAACCCGATCCAGGATCCCTCAATTAAGTCGCCTTCCCCAGAACATCTTATCAGAGAAAATTGGATTTTCCTTCTCTGGGGTGGGAACTCTGGGTTGGGTGGGGAGAGGGCACTCTCGGGGCATGGAAGTTGGCAGCATGACCTCTGTTGATGCTGTCAACTGATTGGGATAATGCACAGGCTAGAGGCTGACTTGGAGCCCTCATCCTAGCTTTGAAATCCTAGCTTTTGATCCGGGGTCAGGAAAGCCCTTCCCTGCCGCCCCCTTCACTTTTCATCTCTCTCTAGGAATCTCTTCTAGTGTGGGAGGTCCTTCTGTCTGTGTGTTGCTTTTATTAGTTAATGAATAAAAAAAAAAACTGCTTTGGGCCTATGGCAGGGAAGAACAGAACTAGGAGGGAAAAGCTAGGCTGTATTCTGGGAGGAAAAAGGGCGGAGTCAGAGAGACGCCACGGGAGCCGCTGCCAGAATCAGACACGCCAAAACTTTGCAGGTAAGCCCCTGTCACATGGCGATATACAGATTAATAGAAATTGGTTAAATCAATATACGAGTTAGTCAAAAAGAAGCTAATGGGTCAAGCAGTGATTTAATTAATAGTTTCTGTGTGATTATTTTGGGTCTAAGCTAGCCAGGTGGCTGGGAACCAACAAGCAGCAGCTTTTCCTCTACTCTTCTTTTCCAGAGAGATTGTTCCTTCTACTTCTGGACCCTCCATAATCTTCCTTTCTTTGCTTTCTTCACCAACCAAGTAATCCCTCCGAAGTCCTGCTGCTTCTTCCAGTTGCCCCACCTGCACATCCAGGTTGTGGGAACTATTCCTGGTGAAGATCTTGATTCATCACTGTGGGTTTGTCCCATGGAAGCAGAACTCGCCTTGTTGGTGTGAACGCACCCTCAAGCTAGAGGATAAGGGCCTGCCTTCCACAAGATTACAATCCCTCCTTCTGGCAGCTCGTACATAAGCAGAACAGAGAAAATATGGCAGGGGGTCCAGTGAGAACAGGAGTCTAACCTATCTGAAATAACAAACGTGAGCTATTTGAGTGGGACTTCGGCTTTTGTTTTTGAGTCTGTTGCTGTGGGAAAGGGATGTGCAGGGGGCTGACGAGCACCGTTAGCAGGGGGATGGCTCTGGGTGAGGCCACAGTGTTAGGGGGACTGCGAGGGTCAGTCCAGGAATGATAAGTTGTCTAGCTTGCCTTCAATAAGAGTGTCCCTATCTTACTTCAGATTGGAAGTATGTGTTTGGGGCAGGTTTTTAAGGACCATTCCATCAAATGGGTAGGAGACACTGAGTTAGAAGTGAATGGCTAGGAGGTGCTGAGTTAGAAGCAGAGACCCTTTCTAAAGGAGATTTCAATTGAAAGGAAATCCTCCAACATTGACGTGGAAGCAGACAAAGGCACAGGACCTTGGAATGAACTGAAGACAGGCACTTAGAGTGGCTTGACTGAGCCTTGGTTGCCCCGAGCTCCCAAACCCAGAGCCACAGAGATCCCAGGATGGAGAGCACTGATGTGGAGAGTATGGGATTGTGATCCAGGCAGGGCTGTGTATCCTTGGACAAGATACTCTCGCTCGTGGAACTTCTGCCTCTGCAAAGAAGATTCCTTTCTTGGTTAAATGTATAGGAAATGACCACAGGTCAGCAACGAGGCTCAATGACAACCTGAGTTCAATTCCCAGAACCTACGGTAAAAGTGGGAGGAGAGAACCAACTCTTGACTTGACTCACCCTCCCAGCAGCCCTCCTGTCTCTGCCTCCCAAGTGCTGGGATTATGGGCGTGAACCACTCCACACAGCTGATATAACCACTTAGTTCCTAATTTTGAAGCCCATCCTTAGGGCAGTAATCTACAGCCCACACTACATTCTTGGAAGGCTCTGTGGCTTTCATCCCCATCACTGACACGCTGTGCGTCATGAGAAGTCACCTCTCCTTACCTGGCCCTTGAGCTGTTTTCTTGACAAAAGACACATGATTTCTATATTCTTTTCCTGTCTAAAAAGATGGCCAAGGAAACAAGCCATCAAACTATGTCAGAAGAGATTTTCAGGTTCACAGAGTTCCTTAGATCTTGGCAGTTGAGGGAAAGCCAGTGCTGCTTGCCTGTTTGTATTCATCTCTGAGCCCCGTCTCTATAAGCAGTGGCCTCCTCTGTGTGGCTAACTGTGCAGGAGACTTCAGCTTCTCTTTGTGCCTGACTTCCCTCCATGAACATAGTCAGCTGCCATCTTTAGATGCCTATTTAAACAAAACGTGTGAAGGGGCATTGTTCAGATAGAATGTCCAAGAACTTAAAGTGGGAGAGAGGGGAGGGAGGAAGGGGAAGGAAGGAAGGAAGGAAGGAAGGAAGGAAGGAAGGAAGGAAGGAAGGAAGGAAGGAGACAAAAAGAGGGAGAAAGAAAGAAAGAAAGAAAGAAAGAAAGAAAGAAAGAAAGAAAGAAAATATTCTATAGCCTGTGTTAAGGATAAGCCTAATTATTTGAGAAGGTAAGAATTTAAATGGGATAATAAGCCTACTATAGAGTGCTAAAGAGTTTTTTAATGTTAAGAAAACAATAATATGTAGGTACGACAGAGGATCCCAGACTTAACAAATGCAATGACATTTTTCAAGTCTATGAGGATACAAAAGGCTACCTACAACCAGCAGAGATGAAGGTTACAGTTTTTAATTGGGCTCTTTTTCTGGGCTAGCTGCTTGCATCCTAGCACTTTTATAACACAATGGCAATGAACCACAGCTCCCACTCAACCGCTTGATCACCAGGGTAAACCACTGGTATTCTCCAGGACACTGCGTTGCTAGGATACTGTGTTGCTAGGAGACCATGCTGCTAAACCCAGGATGTATGGTGGATTACATACATCATTTCCGACATACAATATTGTCGGCTCATGATGGGTTTATCAGGCTGTGGCATCAAGTTAAGGGCCAGTTATTTGACTCCACTGCCTTATACAAGGTATATCAGGAGGGGAGCAAAGGGTACTGAGATGGAGGTAGATAGATCGATCCTCCTTTGTGCTGATGAGCAGTGGTGTGGCAGCTCACACTCAGTCACACTTACGTGAGGCAGGAGGATGGACTGAGTTGCTTTCAGATGGCTTTAAGGGGAAAAAATGAGAAACTCCTTGAACTTAAATAAATCTGTGTTCTGAGTTATAGTTTTTCTATGGGACTCTCTTTCTTTGTTCCAAGTTATAATTTTTCTACGGGGCTGTCTTTGATCCTGTTTTCTGGCTTTCTCTCTTGTTACCCATCCTCCCCACCATTTTCTGTTCAAATCTGCAGGAGCAGGTTGCTCTCCTGTGACAGGGGCAATGGTGTTGTGTGTGACCAAGAGCTGGGAACAGGGAAGATAACTGCCATCCCTTCCTGATCCTGGCGTTCTGAGCCGGCAAATAAGCTGCCTCAAGGGACCACTTAGTGCCAGGGTCTCTAGGTAACTTGAGGTGGGATCACACACTGTTTGCGTGTGGGAGTCAGAGGACAGCTCCAGGCAGGGAGTTGGTATTGAACCCATGTTGTCTGGTTTGGTGGCAAAGTGCCCTTACCCATCGAGCTATCTCCCCAGCCCTAATAGAGTATGTCATCAAAACATCATGAGTTTTTAAATACAAAACAATACCCTCGCCTCCTGAGATACATAAAATGGAGTACAAATTACATATACATATGCAGATGTACAACCCATATGCGTAAGGAGATTTAGGGCATACATGGATGTACACTCCTTTCATGGTGTCTAAAAGGCATTAATTCCAAGATACCTTAGCCCCACCTATTCCAAGATCTGTGGGTACTCAAGTCCCTTCTTATAAAATGGTACAGTAATTTCATAGAACCCTTGCATAACAGGCACATGCTCTATACAGACTTCTTCCAACTAATATTACATAAATGCTAGGTAAGTTTTATATTAGAAAATCATGATATGCAAAAAAAACACAAACACTGTACCTATTTAGCACACACAGTTTGAAAGAGTATGGAACCCCACGATAAAAGCTGACCACAAGCAGTAATTGAAGGACAGAAAATAGTTGATATTTTAACTAGTCTGACGAGACTAGTATCATGCCTTAGATAGGTGTATAAAAAATGAAAATAAAAAATCTAGGTTCAGGGCTGGAGAGATGGCTCAGTGGTTAAGAGCATTGCCTGCTCTTCCAGAGGTCCTGAGTTCAATTCCCAGCAACCACATGGTGGCTCACAACCATCTGTAATGAGGTCAGGTGCCCTCTTCTGGCCTGCAGACATACACACAGACAGAATATTGTATGCATAATAAATAAATAAATATTAAAAATAATACTTCATGGCGGAAAGTTTAAAAAAAATCTAGGTTCAAACTAGTTGTGTGTGTTTTGCTTTAGAGACTTATATAGTACTTTTTTTTTTTTTTTTGAAGAAAATGGGTCACGTACATAATTGCCAGATCTTTTTTAAATCTGGAATCGGTTCAGAGGCTCCTTTCCTTGAATCATCACAGCTCCTTTAGCCTCCTGAGCTGCAGTTTTTAGGTCCCCGAGTGGGAATCCATGTGCACAGCTCCCAGTTCCTGCCTCTGGCGGCTGAGATGCGCAGACAGACTGGCGTTCTTCTCTTCCCAGGACAGCAGCACAGCCTTTCCACGCAGAGGCACCCGCACACCGTCAGGCAAGCCCTAGGGTCAGATGCTGCTGCACAGTGAGCCCTCCTTGCACAGCTGGCTCGGTCTGGACGTAGAAAACCCCCCTTCCCTCAGTAGAAGGCCTCCCTACACACTGCAGCTTTTCCTTGCACTCCTGGGAAATGACTGATTGGAACGCTAACATACACATCGTCTCTCTACCGCCACCTTCTCGTTATCTACCCTGAGTTAAATGGCTTACATACTTAATGCAAAAATCTGATTTTATTTTAGCAATAGAATAACTAGTATCAAGTAGACGCCGTGAAAGTAATTGTCTTTAGTGTTATTTAAAAATAAAGGCAAGCACAGAATAATTAAATAAGCCCACCCTTGTATACCTGGAGAGGCCCCACATCTCTTTAAGTATTCTTGATTCCTAACTGAGCCTACGTTTATACGGAATAAACAGGAAAGATCCGTATGTCTTGGGGTGGGCATGGTCAATCATGTGTGTGAGAGTTAAAAGAAGAAAATTAGTTTATAACTTCCAGCTGTCATTGAAGACTCCAGCCCCCTGATAGTACTAAGCGTTCTCCGGGTGCCCTGGCTCTGACACACGGTGTTTGATCTCTGGCATCCGTCTTGGGGTCAGAGCAGATTCTCAAGCAAAATTGTGTGGCTGCAGCTATGACTGCCATGGAGGCCTCTTCTATTGTTCTAAAAGTAAATTTGATTATTATTTATTTTTGTCTAATGTGCTTATGTATCAACTTGGTCACAAAACCTTCACAGGCACCTGCCATATGTCAAGGTTGCTCCTAGATAAAGGGAAATAGAAAAAATGACTGTCACACACAGGGTCTCTTCCTTGCACTATGTCAGGGCATATGACAACCCAAGCAGGCCCGAGACTGGTGCCTCCTTAAACTTACAGCCTTGAAGGAAAGCGTTTTATTTGTTTTCTGAGGAGGGTTAGCCCTCCAGACAGATGGCAATTCTGAGGACGTGTCTAGTTGTCACAAAGGGGCGTTGAGTGGCACAGAGCACGAAAGGTGCTGTGCGTTGGACAATGTGCAGGGTAGGCCCCACAGAAGGGCCACCCACGTCAAAATGCTAATAGTAGTGAGGCGTAAAGGGTATCCCCCAGAGTGAGGCTTACTCGGGTGCAGGGGAGGGTGACAGGGACCTGGGGGCAGTCCCTTCTCCTGGGAGGTCCCTAGCAAGTCAGTGCTCCCTTATTTACACCACAGAAACAAAGACCCTTTGGAAGACCAGAACTTCCTTCATGTTGGCTACAGTGTCAGGCCCAATGGGTGCCCCTCAAAGACTGCCAGCTTGGTGACTTCCGAGACACAGGCTTCCTAATCTACCCTTGCTTGTTCTGAAGGCTTATGAGTCTGTGTGGGAGAAGGCTAGGTGTTTTAAAACCTATATTTTTGTGTGATAAGTGCCCAACATTAGGTGGAATGGTTGTGTTAGGAGCTTCAGGTGTCTTCACTGAGCTTCGAAGAGTGAGAGGCATCCAAAGGGACTTTGGAAAAGGTGGTCACTCCATGGTTAGAAGGCATACTTCTCTTAGAAGCCTTTCCCTGCATGATTGTGTTTCTAATTGGTAGAGAGATGTTTCTGGATCCCGTTTCAGGAAATCCTGCTCTGAGTTGAGATGCGCCTAACAGACTCCTTCCCAGATTCTGCAGGCCTGTCTCTGCTGTGGTTTCTGTCCACCATCAGATTGTCCTCTTTCACTGCCTTTGTTGGTGGTAGGGTTGAATAGCCTTCAGAGAGTGAACTGGCTGTCTCATGTTGTGTTGTTTAGACGTCATACGCTGTTCTTCAGGCGGTGGCCTCAACTAGCTTAAAACCATGGAGAAAATTCACTGCCTGTAAATTCAACGTGTCTTTGTTGCATGCTTTTCATGTAGAAAAACATGCTCTTACTGCAGGATAGGCTCATATAAGCGTGGTGGGACATTAGCAACCCACGAAGCTGTGCAGAAAAAGAAAATGTTCCCTTTGCTTTGGGAAGCCATCGGGTGAAAAGTCAGCCGTGATAAACACAGGAAGATGGCATCAGTTGTGAACTTCTGGTAGGGAGCAGCTGGGTGTTCCTAATATGGTGCCTGAGACACTGTAGGATTTGCCTTGGAGACTGTGTATTGATTTAAGGTGGTCACAGTTCATGAGAAATTATCTCTCAGTTGATAATATGGTATGATCTCTCAAAAGGAATAAAGCTGTGTGCTTGGAACTTTTTTATTAACCTATGTGTGAATGTTTGCCTGCATGTCAGTATGTGTTCAGTGTGTGTGCCTGGTGCCCACAGAGGCCAAAGAAGGCACTGGATTCCCTGAAACAAGAGATAAATAAGGTGTGAGCCACTGTGTGGGTGCTGGGAATCGAACCTTAATCCTCTGCAAGTGTAGCAAACTCTGGGCCAAGAGTTTGCCCTATTTCTCTCCACTTGTTAAAAAATATTTAGTGTTTCAGTGCCAGCAATAAGACAGTCCCGTGGCTTTCCCCCAGCTGTGCGGGCCCACAGATGCATCAGTTACCTTGGTCACCACAAGGCTTTTCCTTCTTTCTCCTCAGTCTGATGCCAACGCGAGTTACTTGAGAGCAGCTCGAGCGGGACACTTGGAAAAGGCCCTCGACTACATCAAAAATGGAGTGGACATCAACATCTGCAACCAGGTCAGCTATGGTTATTCTTATTGGTTGGCATTTTCGTTAAAACTCTCCGATTCCCTAAAGCGTCTGTGAAATGTTGGCAAGGGTCTTCTCCATCTGTCAGGAGCTCAGTTTCATCGATGGTAAGTTTTGCCCGCCCAGTGTTAGACTATCATCGGTCCTTGTCCAAGGCATGCCAGGAGAGGCAGGGCTAGAGTGACGAGTGGATCCTATTACTTAGTAAATAACGGCCACCTCCCTAGTCTTCACATTTGAATCCCGCTCCACATTCTCACCGATGGGGGACAATTATGGGGGGTTACCTGAATACATGTGGCAGGCTGTGGGCTGTTGAGCACTCATTCTCAGTTCCCTTTCCCTCGCTTTTCATCAGAATGGGTTGAACGCACTCCATCTTGCTTCCAAAGAAGGCCATGTGGAAGTGGTCTCTGAGCTGCTACAGAGGGAAGCCAACGTTGATGCGGCCACAAAGGTCAGTATCATGGGCTCGGGGCTTTCGGTGTCACCTGCCTAGTTCTATAAAGGGTCAACCCTCAGTAAGATCAAAGGGATCGTTCTCATGGGCTGTTTATTAGCCCCGTTATCTGTGCATCCCAGAGGCGTCGAGCATATGCCTCTTGAGCTCATGAATCTTGCCTCTCCTTCACAGAAAGGAAACACGGCCTTACACATCGCATCTTTGGCTGGGCAAGCGGAGGTGGTCAAGGTCTTGGTTACGAATGGAGCGAACGTCAATGCACAATCTCAGGTAAGCCTGCAACTGTATTGTAAAGGACTTTGGCCCTTGTTTACCAATGAGACATCTAGACCAAGCATTTGCTTGAGTTGTACCTCAGCTAAGTGCACAGCATTTGCAAGCGCATTTTTTGAAGTAGTTATAAAGTTCATCAAACTTAGATGGATCCTTATTTAGAATTGGTGTTGTAAGAGGTAGAATTTTCAACTGTGGTCCATGATTGACAGATCCACCTATGAATAGCTGTGGCTGACAGTCACACACAAAATGTTCAGCAGATGTTTGAAATGGGGTCTTTTACACTGTTTTATGATGCTGTCTAGCCCACGTCCAACACTAATAGTCTCGGTGTTGCTAGTTTACAGGGAAATGAAGAAACATATAAGAAAGAAAAAAACTTTAGAATTTTCAGAATGCATAGTGCTTTATTAGTTGGACACTGGAAGAAAACTGCTTAATCCCTCTATGCTAATGAAGGCAGCATTATTGCTAACTGAAAAAAGTAAATAGATAGATAGATAGATAGATAGATAGATAGATAGATTGATCCCAGAAACTTTAAAAGTCTCCAATCTTTAAAATGTTCAAACTATTTGTGCTGAATGTAAGGCCCACTATTATTTCTGTAGACACTCATATACGTCCTCAAAAGAGTACCCGCAGCTGCCTAGCATCTTCACCTTAGTCTTTGCGTCTAAGAGAACTAGCTGCTTTAAAATCACGAGTACTCATAATCCAATCATTGGCATGCGTGCACAGCTTCCATCAGAGGCTGTGTAGCAAGCAAACATCTCATGAGACAGCAGCGCCCACCCAGGACTTCGCCTCCTTCGCCCTGTTCCTAGTTGCATCTGTCACTTGTCAGTGGCGCCACCAGGGTGAAGGGCATTGAACATATTGGTCACAGATGAAACCTACAATTTGCACATAATCCAGGAATCTAGTGAAGTTGGGAAAGGTGATATTAGGGGACTATGGAGCCTGTGGTTCTTACTGTGAGGATGGGATTTCCCAGCAGCCTGGGGATCGGAAACGTGGGAAGACTGAATTCCTGTTGGGTGCTTGATGTGAGAATAATCTGAAAATCAAACGATTAAGTGAAAAAGGTGAGATTTTGAGGTTGTGTTTCTTGCGAGGTTCATGCTATGTTAAATAGAAAGCAGTGAGGGAAACATAGGTACCACCATTTTATTGGAAAAGTTAGTTAAGCTTGGTTACTTTTTATCCACAAAATCACATTTCATTTAGTCTTTTGGAATTAAACCCTGTGCATGCCAGGCAACTATTCTGCCAACGACCTCTGACGCCAGCCTTTCATTTAGTCTTTTTGCACTCTGAAAACGCTTCACGATTATTGTTACCGTCCATCAGACAATACATGTGAGCTTACTTTTACAAGTTTGTCTTTGGCCTTTGAGAGAAAGTCTCAACACACTTTAAAAAGCAAATTTATTACACTTATGTATAATGTCTGTGTGCCTACGTGTGTTTGCCCTCTGGTGGAGGTCAGAGGACAACATTTTTCCTCCTGCCATGTGGGTCCTGAGGATGGAACTTGGAAGCCCTTGACTTTAGTCACCGAGTCTTCACAAGGACCCCAAGCACAATTCTTTTTTATAGTTACTCTGTGGCCTTTAATAGTTTCTTATAGTTACTCCGTGTTAAAACATGCATGGTTTCATTGCCTTTGGATATCTTTGTCTGATGAATCTCTTCTACTTGGGCTGTCTGCAGAATTACAATGATTTACAGAATCCCTGTGAGATCAGCCCTAGCAACTATGAGTGTCAGGGAAGCAGTTAGTTCCCAGCTGCAGGGTCCCTTGGTCATTTGTTCTCCTTTCTTTTTTGTTCCCTGGGCTTAAACTTTTTGTTGCATTGTGAGAGTTCACTTTGAATGGTATTGCTTTTCCAGAAAGTAATGATCTAAAATTAAAATTTGGCCAATACTCTTTCAGGTTCTAACAGGTCAACTACCAAAGACAACCACCGTGCTTTAAAATGTTTTAGCTACATTTACTTATGTGTGGGGAGGGGGCATGTGTGAACTAGGGCACACAGGGAAGTCAGAGGACAACTTGCAAAGTCAGTTCTTCCCTCCCACCAAGCGAGTCCCAGGGATCAAGTCTTCAAGCTTGACAACAAACTCTCTTACCTCCTGAGCCATCTCAACAGTCTGCAGCAAATCAAAACAACTCTGAGATTCCATCTTGCACCTGTAAGAATGGGGAGTACTACACAGCAGGAATTTTGCTGGCAAATGGATGGATCTAGAAAACATTATTTTGAGTGAGGAAACCCAGACCCAGAAAGACAATTATCACATGTACTCAGTCATAAGTGGTAGAGCAAAGAAAACCAGCCTACAAATCACAATCCCAGAGAACCTAGACAACAATGCAGACACTAAGAAAGACATACATAGATCTAATCTACATGGGTAGTAGAAAAAGACAAGATCTCCTGAGTAAATTGGGAGCATGGGGACCATGAGAGAGGGTTAAAGGGGAGGGAAGAGGCAGGAAGGGGGGGGCAGAGCTCAATAAAAATCTATATAAAAGAGTCAACATTAAACTTTTAAACTGATTTCCTCCCCACCCCCCCAAAAAATATTGCTATAATTTTGTCTGCTGAGAAAGAACTAGTGGTGAGCAATGAGCTATGAGATGGTGAGGAAAGTTTTTAATCCATTTCCATTTAGAGCATCTCCTTCGGATCTTACACACATGCCTGATAATGTCCAAGGGCAGCCATAGCTATAAATCCCCTATGCTGTAAGTTTGAGAACTGCGCTTGAGATGAAGCCTGAATTTTGTTCAATTTGAATTTATACACGTTCCACCCTGATGAGGCCAATGGCTAGAATGCAGCAGCCTGTGAGTTCCCTCTCCTCGCAGCTGTGCTCGGGGATTCCCATCATGCAGTGCGCTGCATGGTTCTTCCTCCTCCATCAGACAACCTGGCCCCATTTGCCTCCTGACTACACCAGGCTGTAGCTAGAAAGGGCAGTGGGGTGCCCTTGCTGAAGTCTGAAGAGCCAGAAGAAGTTTGTGTGACAATTCCCCATAGTAACTCTTGAGTGGGAACTTTACAAAGACCAAAAGGCAACAGTGCAGTAAAAGAAGATTAAATTCAAGCTGATGCTGTAGCTCGGTGGGTAGAGCATTTGCTTAGCATACATGAAGCCTGGTGTTCAATCTCAGCACCACATAAACTGCATGTGGTTCATGGTTTTCTGATCATGATTTAGGAAATGGAAGCAGAAGGGTCAGATGTTCACGATCATCTCTGACTACAGAGTAAACACAAGGCAGCCTGGGCTACATAAAACCGTCTTAAAAATAAATGTTTCTTTAAATGGAGATTTTATTTATGCACTAACATATCAAACATGGAGATGTTCACATTCAAGAAAGACAGGTCATGTGTGCAGGCATTTACCTTTAGTCTCAGCACTTGGGAGGCTGGGGCAGGTCACAATTTCTAGGTTGAGGAGGGAGAAAGGTAGGGTGGTGGGTCTGGTCTCTAAGTGAAATTTCAGCTACAAACTGTTTCTTAAAATGTAAGAAATAGCTAAGAAGCACCGGTGAGGTGATTCAGTGATAAAGGAACCTGCTACTGAGGATGATAATCTCGGTTCAAACCCCAGGGCCCTCATGGTGGAAGGAGAGAACTTGACTCTTGCAAGTTGTCCTCCGACCTTTATACTCACACACACACAAATAATAATAATAATAATAATAATAATAATAATAATAATAATAATAACAACAACAACAACAACAGTCATCTTTATCTCAATAAAAATGACATAGCCTGGCCCTAGAATTCTGTTGCTGTGCATTTGGGTACTATAATTAAGTCTAGGGTTTTTACTTTAAGCGAGTTTTGGTCATTGCCTTGATCTCATGTCTTAATTATTTAACTCTCCTTTGAGTGACTCTGCATTCCTGTAACCTCGTTGCTCTACCATAGGAAAGAAACTAGACTAGGGAGCTGGCTCAGCAGGAAAGAGTCTGGATACTTAGCATGCACATAAAAGCTAGGTGGGCATGACAGCTTGCCTGGAATGCCAGCACCCAGGAGGGTGGCATCTAATCCCTAGAGCAAGCTGGTTAACTGAACTTGCCTAACTACACACGCCCCATCAGCTAACTGAACTGTAATTATGGAACACAGTATAACGGTAAGACAGTGTTAACCACTGAAGGCAGTGAAGCTGCTTAGCACAATGCTTAGACAAGACTATCCTCTTGTCTTTCTTCCATGGCTGCATCCAGAGGCATAGCTGACTATGACTCTTTAGGCAGGGGCAGTTTCTGGCATTATTTTGGCTATGGATATATTTTGAATAAACAAGATTCTTTAAAGCTAGTGTTAACAAAGGCAAACTATCTTAAGTCAAACGTGTTCTTGTGTGCCCTTGAGGGTTTACCCCATACGCAGATGCCCCCTGTGTTAGAGGAGCCAGAGTCTCACAGTCAGACATATAGGTGAATGAGCTAAGATGCCCTCTGACTTCCAACCTTTAATCTGACTTTCATAGACTTTAGTGTCCTAGAGGATTCAGCAGAATACTTTTTAGGGTACAGCAGTTGGCTCTGATGAAGAATGTGTCAGGGGTTCCCATCAGTGAAAGAGATGTCCCTCTGTCATGGGGTTTGTGTTTTGCTTTTTTGTTTCTTCCTTTCACTCTGCCAGGTTGGGTGTGATGGAGCATGCCTCCGCGCTCTCTGCAAAATGATTAGTCTGCAGATGTGCATGCATATAATAGCCCCTGTGTAAACCTTGAGAGCAGAAGGTATTGGAGATAGTAGATAAAATCAGACTTTAAATAGCACACTGGCTGCATCTTAAGCAGCCCTTCCCCTAGGGACTCAGATCTATTGTTGCCATAGAGAAGAAAATGTAAATTCAGCTCCAGCGTGTTCCCTTTTTTACCAGCTTTGTTTTGAAAATTTCCTATGCTTTGAAATGAATATGAAAATGGAGGAGGAGCATCTCTCTCAAATCTGGTCATCTTGAGTCCAAGTGTCCTTTCACCAACAAGTGATAGCTAGCTATAGGCTACCCCCTTGGGGACACTGAATTATGGGAGGTGCCTTATGCCTCTGGGCTAGAGCCTAATGACAAGATTTCCAGTCGGTGTCTTCAAAAGATACTTGTAGATTCTTTATTAATAGATGATTTGCATATTAATTGGAGCTGTTTGAGTTAAAGGAGCAACAGTGAACTTCAACAAAAGCAATTTCTAAGGAGTTTATTGATTTTGGATTGGAGTCACTGAGCACAGCAGCTACAAAAGAGTTGGAAAATTCTAGAAAATAGATAGTAGAGGGGAGGAGAATCTAGCCAGAACCAGAGTGAGAGAGCTCTTTGATGCCATCCCTTGAGGTTGGGGATAAGGACTTGGAGAATGTGACTCAGGAGAAAAGACTAAAAGCCAAACGAAGGCAGCTTGTCCCAGCATCTACGCCATCATCAGAAAGGGGCAGGCATGTCTGTCTCATTGTCCAGCCCAAGACAAGTCCTTCCTGTCTAGCAGGGCAGAGCAATCCACCAAGACATTATGGGGAGGGGGAGGCATGGAAGTGGGTATTATTGACCATGCTAAAGCAAACTAAAATGCATATCCCAAATGCTCACTTTAAAATCAAAATGTACGTTGAGGAGGATAGTATTCATTGCCATGACATCATGTGTGAGAAAAGCAAAGTTTTCTTGGGCTCAGGGTTGCTTGGGTATTGTTTAAGGACCCTAAGACTAGGCAAAGCCTCATGAAAGACAACGTGTGACTGAGCCCAGCTGCGCACCTCCAGGTAGCCTTAAAACAGAAGGAGATTAGAAAGAGCTAAAAATAAATATAACCATAAAGAGATCTGCTTCCTCCCACTAGACCCCGCCCCCACACTTCCCAGCAGCTCCCTAGAATGCCTTCTAATACAGATCTGTACTGGATTCATCCATTGATTACGTTAGAGCTCTCACAATCCAATCACTGCCCAAAGCTCTCTGAATATTTAAATTGAAACCAAGTCTTCAACCACAGTCCTTCAAGGGGCATTTGGTATTGAAACTGAAACATTCTTGTGATGGAGGGAGGTGCACGCGCGCACACACACACACACACACACACAAACAAACAAAAACAAAAAAGACGTTTGATCAGCATGGATACCAGAAAGATTATAAGACCCTTCAGGACTACACACTGTGTGATCTCATTTCTATGAAATGTCCAAAAGAAACAGTTAAAGAAGCAGATGTGTGGTCGCTAAGGTTACAGAACAAAGGCAGATGCTGAAAATTGGTAGCAAAGGTGCAGGGTGAGGAAGTGACATGGGTTGGTGGGGCTGCAGCTGGCAGTGAGTGGTTCTTGCCTGGCCAGTCTATTGTCCCAGTTCCATGAGTACACACACCCCACTGCCCTGTCCATTTTATAAGGATGAGTTTGATGAAATGAAAATTAAGCGTCAATCAACAAGAACTTTTAGGAACCAAAGAGTCAACAGGAATATGACTTTTGGAAAAGACCAATGTCTCTTAGTGATAGAAAGATAAGCCCTCTACAACAGACGGAGCCAGGGATTGTGGGATTACACATCCATGACCCCAACACTCAAGAGGTAGAGGATCAGTAGTTTAAGGCTAGCCTCAGCTCTGTAGTAGAGTCTAGGCCAACCTGGGGTACATGAGACCTTACCTATAATAAAGGTAGTAGTTGTGATAGGAAGCAGTTATACTCAGCCATCCCGTTTTGCATGCGGGCCTTCCTTTCTTAGACCTGCGTAATCACATCTGTCATATATTTGAAGTAATCTGAGGTGAAAATAATTTCCTTCCCGAGCTGGAACTCTTTGAAATGCCTACTTTTATGAGAAAATTGTACATCTTTATTTGAAATTGTGATTGGTGTTTGGGAAACGTGACAGCCAAGCGATTATTTCTTCATAGTAAAATATTTTATTCACGGCAATATCTCATGCATGATTAACGATGAATGAGTATGTGTGTTTACCCTCAGTACATCAATTGTGTAGGTTTCCTTAAGACTACCGACTGTGAATACTAACTGCACACTTGTGTGTGTGGTCAGCAGTCCTAGCTGTGGTTATGATTGTGAACTGCACTTAAATCATGATAGGCCGCAGCGCTCAGTTCTCTAATGACGATGAATGTTCCTAATAAAGGATTATTGTGAAATCCTTTGTTTACATTTAAGTCCTTTATTTAAATGGAAAGAAGTCATTTCGTGTGAGCACTGCTCGGAAAGTACATGTTCAGTACCAACTTGGCATAGCAGCCCACGTGACTCTTGTTTTGTCTTTTGCAGAATGGGTTCACGCCGTTGTATATGGCGGCCCAGGAGAACCACCTGGAAGTTGTCAGGTTTCTTCTGGACAATGGTGCCAGCCAGAGCTTGGCCACAGAGGTGAGACACTCACCGTTCTTCTTGAGTTCATGTGTTCAAAAGACTTTTTGTAAACCTAGAGTGAAGAATTTTCTCACTAGGATTTCAATGACTGTGGTGTACTTAGCATGGTGACTCTTTAACAAGATGCTCTAGGAACTATTTTTAATCTCTGAGAATTCTCTCATTGCACAGATATTCTTTATCTGCTCAAGTGCCTGGTCTACCCTATAATTAAGCTATCATTTTAATTTTTAGCATATTTTAGTAATAATCATTTTTGCCTCTTAAAAATCTTGCCTTCAAGGCAACCATTGTTTTGAAATATCATTTCAGTGAATATTAACTGTAAATGTGCTTTTCCTCTCAAATTAGTGTGAGTCTAATTATAATGGTTTGACATTATATATATATATGTATATATACATATATATTTCTAAAGTAAACTAATTAGATTTAATCATACTTCCAAATAAAACTATTGTACACATTTAACTACCAAATAACAGTGGTGTTTGTGTGGGGGGGAGGGGAATATCTCCTTCATTCCTGAATAGAAAAATTACTTACAAAATAAAAAGTGATTTAAGCCTTTGGTGCCCTCTTAAGAAATGTAGGGTTTTGACCTGTCTGTGAGCAGTGTCACCCCTGCTTAAGCCTGTCACTCAAAGTCTGTTGCAAATAGCAGAGGACTGATGTTTGCAAGTTCTTCATCTTTAAATCAACAATGAATTCTAATAGATAGTCTGTCCAGCTCACGGCAAAGCCACCGCTCAGGTGTGGCTCTTCAACGGCACGGGAAGGAAGGGCAAAGGCGCTGACTCTATCCTCATCCAGATGTTGAAATTATGCCTTCCTGAAAAGAAAAAAAAAAACAGCTCTAGGTAGGGAGGGCAGTTGAAGAATATGTTAACTTGCAGATTTTTAGATCTGCCAAATTTCTTTTTCTCTTCTCTCTTATTGATGTTGCTAAGGATGGAACTCAATGGCTCAACTCCACGCCAAGCACACATTCTACTGCTGAGCTCTGCCCAGGGTTACATGTCTTTCGCTGGTTGCTTTTTAACAAACAGGGCACCCTTGCATCAAGAACTCGGGGTTGAACTTGTAAACCTTGTTCTCATGTCTATGCTCTGCAAATGGTATCTTTTGCAGTTGGGTCTCCCTTTTGTGTTCTATCACTCTGAAGCATGAAGCTAAATTTGCCTATTGTCACCACAAGCCATCATTAACCCCCGATGTGCATCACACCTGCCCCGTGACAGTGATGCTGTGGCCGGTACCCACCAGGCACTCTCACGAAATGTAGCCCCATTTCCTTTCTGACTCGACTTCTCTTAAGAATAAACCAAAACCCAAACTGCTATGTTGGGGGCAGGGGATCAATGGATCCTTAATTGGCTTAGGCTAGGAGCAGGTGCTTGTTGGTTCTAATCAGATTATCTGCTATACGTTTTCCAGTGCTAAGTACTTCTGAGGCGTGGGCTTGGCAGTTTACAGTGGGTACCAGTGAAGATGGAGCTGTTTATTATAACTCCGAACAGACCCAGGCTATCAATTCTACTCTTACCCTGCTGCCTCAAGATCTTTCAGTGAAGTGCAAAGCTGATTCTTTACACAGCTTTCATTGTCCTTCTCATCTTCAGAAAATGCACAGTGGCCTTAGATAGAGAACTCAGTGGCAGAGTGTTTGCTTGGCACGCACTGGGCCTCAAGTTTAATTCACCTGTACCATTTCAATCACAAAATATAACGAAATGAAAATAGTCTCAATTTTCTCTAGAAATAATATTGGTTCATTCATCATACCTTTTTATAGATGAGTGCACTTGGATGTTTATCTTTGCGACAATGAATCTTGCATTGGCACTCATGTATATAAGATGTAATCTTTATGAAATATATTAGGTTATATTCTATGCTCCGTGTGCATAAAGGTGAAGCGGTGCTTCCGTCTTGCTGGCATCTTGCTTCTGTCCTGCTTGCTGTCTCACTACAAATGACAGGAGTGTCCTTTCTTTCTTATTTTCTCGGATAGTAAAGTTGAGAGAAACAGCTAGCTGGATCCCGTAGAAGGGAGCAGAGATGAGATTTGAACATGGAGAGGGGAGAGAGATCATCTCAGGAAGGGAGATGTCATAGCAGGAATTCCCACACAGTCCCACAGACAGCAGGGAAACTGGTGGACGGGATCCATACAGGAACAAACCGGGCAGAACTTACAGGCTTCGTCCCATATTTTGCACACCCTTGAATATGGATGTGGTGATCTGTATTCAGGCTGGCAATGCGAGAGGCATTTATCAATCTTCCAGCAAAGGAGTGAATGATGAAAGCAACGTCTTTGCAAAACCAAACAAGCCATTAGCATTCAAGTGCAGAGTCTCCTCCTCGGCCTCGCTGATGCTTTATTGAACTATTTGTACCAGAGAAGGACAGAAGTAATCATGACCACAGTAAAAAAAAAAAACTGATGAGAAACTTGCCTGTCTGCTCAGTAGTAAAAATAATCTTTCATGTTTCTTTGGGTATATAGAAAGGAAACCATGATAGAAGTGCCGTGTGCTCCAGCCTTGGGGTGTTTGGTCTCATATTACTCATTCTCTAAGCAGCAGGACTACACCCGACATGATTTAATAAAGCTTTGTGGAGTCTATAGCTGCCTCCTCTTTGTTCCATCCCAGGGAACAATGCAGGGCAGACACACGATGTAGAATGCACATATACACCCGGGTGCATCCTGAAATTCCATTGCACTGAACTCCTGCAAGCAGAGGCCCCCTCAGCTCCGCGGTGGGGACCCCTGGGAAGTGTCGCGCAAAGGGTCAGAGCGTCACACCCAGGATGAAGGCTCACGTGGCATAGCGTGGTGATCGTTGTCAGTCGTAGCTCGTTGTATGGAGCAGAACTGCGGGAAGAGTAAATTCCTCATGTTCTCACCATAAAAATAGTCGACATTTGAAATGGGTATGTCCGTGTCCCTAAATCACAATGTAGCATTGTCCCTGCAAATACACACTGTTAGAAGTCAGACTCGGCATGATTGCTGGGTCATTTCCCCTCACCGGTTAGGGAAGCCAAAAGCCTATTATGTGGGCCTTTCTTGAAGTGGTAACGACCATAATGCCATTCATGCTGCTGCTTGGACCTAAGCTAGGTCGTAATGAAGATTTAACCCCACCTTAAAGTATCAAGGAAAAAGTTTTTGCTGGGCAGTGGTGGCGCACGCCTTTAATCCCAGCACTGAGGAGGCAGAGGCAGGCGGATCTCTGTGAGTTTGAGGCCAGCCTGGTCTACAAGAGCTAGTTCTAGGACAGGCTTCAAAGCTACAGAGAAACCCTGTCTTGAAAGAAAAAAGAAAGTTTCCACTCATGTAAAATCCCCCTTGAAAATTTTGTCTAGTTTTCACTTAACAATATGGTTTAATGAAGATTGTTTAATGTGTACTGATATTTGGATAATATTTTGTTATGTAGCACCTTCACATATTTTTAATTTTTTTCCAATTAGTGTATAATTAGTAGCCATTTAGAAGAAAAATTCATAAACAGTAGAAATTGCTTGCTTCTTTTAAATTTGAATATATGTACATATATAATTAATTATAGGAGTATATAACTAATTTGTACATGCTTATGTGCTCTTAAATCTGTTATTAGCGTCAAAAATCCGAAACCAAAACTGATCCCTAGTTCCCTCCATTCGCTGCCTCATGATCTGATAACGGAATCAGATGCAAGTACCCACATGGCCAGTCTTGACGGGTTCTTCTGTTCACAGGATGGCTTCACGCCGTTGGCTGTGGCTCTGCAGCAAGGCCATGACCAGGTTGTGTCACTCCTGCTCGAAAACGACACGAAGGGGAAGGTGCGTCTCCCAGCCCTCCACATCGCGGCCCGCAAAGACGACACAAAAGCAGCCGCTCTGCTCCTGCAGAACGACAACAATGCGGACGTGGAGTCGAAGGTAGGGCGCGGCCACTCCGGCCTTCCACGCTCATCCTGAGTCAGGCAGGCAGCCTTCGGGATCATGCGGTCTCCCTGGTGGCAAGCTCGTGCCAAACAAATATAGTTTCACTAAAAAGAATGAGAAGGTGTTGCCTACATTAGCCAATGCACTCACTCCCTGCCTCCACCCGAGAAGCCGGAGAATTGCCGTCCATGCCGCCTTATGCATGCTCAAAGGGAGGCCACCTCCAAAGGAAAGGATTTCCATGCATTTATGGTTTTTTTTTCCCTTTCCATATCACAAAGGAAGGTGTTGGCCAGCGCAGCTCAAATGTCAGGGCGAAGTTACAAAGCGCTAGCGAGAGAGTGTGCAAGCGTGAAGGGTTGACCTCTCCAGGCCTAGGCTGCACAGCCAGCACCGTTGAGCTGTGGGAAGCATGCGGCAGGGAAAGAGCCACAGCGGAAGACTCCTATTGTCTTGCTTGGAAGTCTGTATGGGGCACACAGGGCCGTGGATGAGGTCTCTGTGTGGTCGTTCTTTGTCGGGTCTAGCTTTCTCCCTGCACCCCATCCCCGTCCATCTTAGCTTCCATCTCCATCCCGTAGCTGCCATGAGCTTTCCGCAGTCCACGTCACCGAGTGAACTAACCGTTCATTTTTTCCTCCTCTTTGCCTCCCAATGTGTTAACCTAGATGGTGGTGAATAGAGCAACCGAGGTATATATATATGTCTCTGTCCGTATTTCTATAATCGGGATCGGCTTCATCGCTTTCCATTTCCTAGGTTTGCTGCCTCATCCCCTCCTCCCTCCTTCTCTGCATCGCCTCCTGTAGGCTAGATTCCTGCTTCACCCACCCCTACCCCCTGAAGGAGCATGTGCCAGAGCAGACAGCGGGTTAACTGCCAGGGCTTTCTGCAGCTAAACTCGACATTGGGAAGGAAGATTTAGGAATCTTCGAAATACCCTATGAGTATTGTAATAGAGATGAAGCCCTCCGATACTTCGGATGCTTATCGGTGGTACCTGAAGCTGCAGACACCCCTGTCGCTCCACTCCTCCGGGACTTGGTCTTTAGGGTTCTCTGCATGACACTTACCCTCCATGGTGTCAGCAACAGAAGAGTTACTCAGAATGGTGCAATCTCACCCACCTTCCTTCCATGAGAGGCAGTGATGGCTAGCATGGCTAAGAAGCTTGCTAACAAATTAGACACGCATCACTTCTTCTAAGGTTACGAGTTGGGGGTGGGGAGATAAATGAGTCGTTGCATGTCTGGCATTTTTGGAGGAAGTAAAATGACCATGGTAAGAAAAGCACCCATAAAATTGTGTTGCTGAGTAGGTCCTTCCTAATGAATAGATACACGTCTCCATTCTCTGTAGAACATGGTCTCCCTTAGTTTAGGAATCACCTTAGTGGTCTAATACCTCTGCCCACCCCCAAGTTGCTTTAGTCCTTAAGACTGAGATTTGCAGTTGGTTAGCCTGGATTTATGTTGTATAAAGTTAACTGAATTTGTTTCATGATTCCATGGCCAGTCTCTCACCTGCCTTAAACAGTATCAGGAATGAAGCCACACCGCTGTGATCTAAGAGGGTGTTTGAGATGTTGGCTTGCCACAGGTCTGTTAGTGAACTTTTTAAACTGATCAGTCTCTATCCCTGGGTTTTCCCTGGCTCTCCCTCTGCTGGTGAGTTTGGGTTTCCTTAGAAACCCTATGAGCCACTGACCCTGACTGAAGGCCTAGTGCAGAATGAAATGTGGACCCCGACTTATTTTGCTCCCTCTTTTTTTATCTGCACTTAAGAGAAGCTGGAAGGAATCAACTGACCACTCCCTGTGTTTTCTTCGCAGAGTGGCTTCACCCCGCTCCACATAGCTGCTCACTACGGGAATATCAATGTGGCCACGTTGCTGTTAAACCGAGCGGCTGCCGTGGACTTCACCGCACGGGTGAGTACAGGGCAAAGTGTCTCATCTTCAGAGCATCTCAGATGACTTGGATGTCTCATTTCCCAGGCTCAGGAGTAGGCTTGGGCATGGCCTTACAGTCATTGAGAAATTGCATGTATTACTTTGCCTAACGTATTTCTTGTATTACATAGACATGCTCATTTCCTGGCAGGGAAGGTAAACTAAGATTGGGAGTGAATGTCGATGGGATGGATCACAAATAATAAACACTAACAGAGAAGATACATGTAATTGAAGTTGCCGAAGCTGAGAACCATGGGCAGTCCTCCTTGTAAAATAGTCTAGAAGTGTTAAAAACTATTCAGTTGCATGGGTGTGGGAGTTGCTCCCAAGGCCCCACTCCTCCCCTGACTGAGGAGATACTAGCAGTTGATGGTGACTTGGGGAAGGAGAGTCATTTTTCTCTAAGACTGTGACCACTGTAGGGTTACCCATATTCCAGTGGATGGCCCCCAAACCCATGTGTGCAGGGAGCACTAATGCAACTCAATGGTATGTTTTTAAAGGGGGTATGTGTAGGTGGAGGGTACTTGTCATTTCGCGGCCACCCAGACCCGAAATAATCACACAGAAACTGTATTAATTAAAATACTGCTTGGCCTATTAGCTCAGGTTTCTTATTAACTAACTCTTACATCTTAAGTTAACCCATTTCTATTATTCTGTGTATGGTCACAAGGCTGTGGCTTACCAAGTAAAGTTCCCGAGTTTGTCTCCTTCAGCAGCTATGTGGTGTCTCTCTGACTCCGCCTTCTTTTCTCCTCTATTTCTACTTGGAATCTGGACCTTGTTCTGTCCTGCCCTGCCCATAGGCCTAAGCAGCTTCTTTATTTATTAGCCAATACAAGCAACACATATACAGAAGGACTTCCCACACCAGGTGTAAAGTTGGTAGAGGGATTTATTGGAGGGATCCACACAAAGTTGGAGGGGGGAAATCAGAGAATGGTTGTGATCATAATATATTACAGACATGAATGAAATTCCCTGTTTGTTCTAAGTTTACTATCTGTAAGATGAATTAATTGAAACCATGCAATAAGAGCCTTGATAAAGTGTTATCAACTCACTACGGAGTCACAGAAAACTCTGGCCAGAGCACTGCCACAGCGGCACAGCACGTCCAAGGCGTTTTCTTTGTGGCAAGCTCTTCTTCTAGAAGGATGGGGTGGCGTGAGATGAGATGCGAGGAGGCCAATACTAGTTGTGTGGCACTCAAAATAAAATTACCTTAAAAATAGTTGGTAGGTGGGCGGTGCCAGGCCAGGCATTCTATCTCAAGAAGAAACCTTTAATTCATCCCTGGTTTACAGGCCGAGTAGGCTTAGCCCTGACTCTTGAGCTAGTGGTTAGAGGAGGCAGAATTTCAGACTTAGAAAATGAAATCATTTACTTCACCTTCCTTATCTAACTTAAAGCAGTTGGCCCTTCTTTTTGTGTGTGGGGGGGCGGGGGAGCTGTTTTTTTTCAAAACTGGTTTTCTCTATGTAACAGCTTTGGTGGTCCTGGAACTTGCTCTGTAGACCAGGCTGGCCTCAAACTCATAGAGATTTGCCTGCCTCTGCCTCCTGAGCTCTGGGATTAAAGGTGTGCACCGCCGCCACCCAACAGTTGACCAGACTTCTTATGCTTCATTAGTTTCAGAAAAAATAATGAGCATTCGGGTGACAGCAGCATAGATCTCCACTCTGGCCTTCTATTTATTGAAAACCTTTGTTAGTCTGAGTAGGTGGAGAAAAGTCACCTCTTCTCGCTTGCCGTTCTGCTAGGGGCCCCATTTAGCTCCAAGGCCAACACAAACCCTCCGAAGGACAACTTCAGAGAGCTTCTTTAAGATGATGTTAGCACCAAAGACCATTTCTGGGTTCATTAGTATAATTCAAAACCTCATTAAGCCTGATCTTCTAATTAGGACTTTAGGAAAATCCAAGTCAGGATGACTTTGAAGTGGGCCTCTGCCAATCATTGAGAAATTGTTCCTTGCTGCTGAAAATAAGTTTAGATTTGAGGGAAAACGTAAACAAATGAGGAGAAAATGGCAGTCCTGTCACACTCCTGTAGATGGCTCGAGTGTATCCATTTCCCCTCCCAACAATGACTGTGCTCATTATGAGCAATGATCCTTTAATGATCAGAGATCAATGAGAACCTCAGGCCTGTGTGTTAACCTCACATGCATCACCGAAGTGATGCCAAATAATTATACTTGTGTTGGTATAAAATATGCCCACTCGCTGCTTTTTGCTGAATCAAAAAAAAAAATCCTCCTCAGCCTAAAACCAATTGACAAGGCCACTCCACACCATATGGCGAAGGCTGTAGTGCAGTCGCATTATATATTATTTATAAGAGCCTGGCACTCTTGCTAAGTCCCAGCAGCCTCTGGTTCTCTTTGTTGGCTGTGATGGATGACTGGCTTTAGCGTGTCAGGGAAGACAATAGAAAGAGCTTGCCCATCTTATGTCCCAAATTCCTAGTAATGTCATCATTAGCAGATGCTCGTTTTACTAAGGTAGTGTACAAGGGTCTCTTCCTGCCTAAATTCAGAGGCATAGTCAGTCATGGTTCCCTCTGGAATGAAGCAGGGTAAAAGTTGCAGCTAGGGTTGCATTCATTCTGCTCAGAACAATAAAGGGGGAACGTTTGGTTTCATTGGCTAAGAACTGGCTGCAATTATAACCACAAATCACAGATTGAGGAGGAGGTGTGGACAGTGGTAGAGGAGACATTTATGGGTAAAATCCAAGGCGCAGAAGTTCTATTGGTCTTTAGGGAGAGAGATTAGGGTTCTGTTTTCTTCCTGTGATTGGGAATAGTAGAGGATTGAACCGTTGAAGATTTAGGCTGGCGGCTGTGGGCAGCACTGTAGGCTGGGGAGGGACACAGAGAACGGATGCTACTAGGGAAAGTCCTGGCAAATAGGAGCCAAGACAGCACCTGCAGATGTACATATTTCTGGGACAGATAAGAAAAAAAAAATCAGTATGACCAAGGAAGGGCCAATGTACTCCTAAGGAGCGATTCTGACCCCTCGAGGGTCAGATGCACCCGATACGGATGCCCTCATCACATTCCCCAGACTTGCGTTTCATCGGTTTTGATTTCTGCCTTGTGACGCTGCCCTGTGTTAATAAGCAACCCCAGCTGACACCTTCGCACTTCCCGTCTGTATGATCTATACAGCTAGCCCACCCCCAGGTCCCCTACAGGAGAGCTGCTAGCCGCGGCTGTGCCCTGTCAGCATCCAGCAGCCTGAACGGAGACAGCCATGACAGCTTTGACAGCGTCAGAACTGATGCATGACCCTTGCTCTCATAGCAAATCCCCCCTCTCCTGGGGAAGCGATGGTAATCGAGACACTCCAGAGGCCTTACCGGCTGTCATTCCAGGGAGGAGCGCTTACGCACTGGGGTGATGAAAGGCCAAATCGCATTAAGTGGATGTTTATCAAGTCCCTCCTGTCGATTGCAGGAGATTCAGATGCTGTGGTGCTTAGCGCTTCCTGGTCTAACCCCCCTGAAAGAGTTAGAGATTTGCTCTAGAAGATTCCAGGTGGTTTACGGATTAAAACAGACAGAGTAGCTCTAGAAGGATGGACTAGAAAAGGAAAGTGTTTGATGAATTGGGGAATTAAATAATATAACAAATGCAGACTTCAACCTTTAGTATATGTAGATGTATACATGGAATGTGGGTATATAAATACATAAATACTTTTATTTTACACATTTTATTAATTCAATTTTTGACGACTTCATACCTATATCTGCATACATATGCATGTATATGTAATACATTGTAAATATTAGCAGTAAACATCCATGTACAAGAATCTCTGTGATATGCCGAGTCCTGCTCATAAACACCAAGATATTGGAACCCTGTTCATCTGTTCATAAATACAGCAGTGCTATAGCTGGGTCCTGTGATACATCTCCTCTTCGTTGTTTGAGGAACCTTAGAGCCCAAGCAAGAATCCAGAGCTGTTTTCTGCACACCTGGGCTGCCAGAGCCATTCATGAGCGTGGCTAATTTTAGTTTATACTGAATTTCAAATGCATATCCCTTGGGCTGAGCATGGTGCCACATGCAGCAGGTAGAGCCAGGCAGAGATCCAGCTCTAGCCGGTTAGGACTAGATACTAAGGCACTCTTAACATTTCATGTCCTCCACTCCTCGAGAACATTCTAGGTGTTCGATGCGCGCCTATGGCAAGAGGCTCGTGTAGTCCACAGCACATATATGTAACACGTTGGGGCTGTCAGAGAAGATGGGAACAAAGCTTCCACCCCCATCCCCACCCCCACATTACAGGCTGCCTTCCTGAGGATGACACATTGACCTCTGAATGTCACCTGCCTCTCCGGGAAGCTGTTCACTCCCGGCCCTGTAGGCTTGTACTCTTCCCTAGTCTTTGAACGTCACGTTGACTGATTTTTGTCCATTTTGCACTTTCTGTTTGCGGTCTATGCTGTGCGTTATCTACAGTCCTGTGCTTTAGAGATCACTGCTGTCCATAGAGTCTCTCTGCTTCGCAGACATATCCCCACCTGGGCCTCAGGGCTGTTGACTTTCGCATGAGTTTCATCCTCTCAGCACTCCAGGGCAGAACTCACTATGCCCAGTGAGTGTGCTTCTTATGGCCACAGCTTTTTGCAGATAAAAAGCCATTTATTCCCAAAAACCATTCTGAAAACAAGCGGGCAGGATGTTTCTGTGGCCAGAGAGCCCTTTGTCTCCCTGCCATGACCAGGCATCTTTACATACCAGCATGTCAATGGGTTCACCAGAAGGTTCTGCAACATTCCATTCAGCCAGGGCTGGCTATAAGGGTGAACAACATCAAGAAGCCCCCGTTTCTTCCTTTCCTCTCAGGTAGACTTTATGGGAACAGTGGTTTTAAACCTATAATTAATAAAGCATGTGCTAACTTCCTTCTTCCACATTAGGCTTTTAGACTTAATGTCTCAGAAGTCTGTGGGGTCTGAAGTGCTGTAAAGCACATGAAGAGCCCCCTCCCATACCCTGTGGTAAACACGGGAGGTTTGAATTCCTCAAGGGCCAGTCTGTGTCCTGTACTCCATTGTGGAGTCTATAGGGTTGACAGCTCAGCACCTGGCCCCAGGAGAGACTCAGAATAAACTTACAAAATTCGACAAAGAATAAAGACATGACTTCTGGGTTTCCTTACCCGTTACGTACGGGTGAATCTTGTTCTCAAGCCCAGTTCTTTCCCGGCTCACCAAACTCCCGTTGCTTCGACTGAACCGTGTTTGGACTTATGAGCCACTCCCCAAAGAAAGTCAGCTGCACCAAGGGAGGAAGGGGGCCATGAGAGTCTGTAGAGTTCCTCAAGATGTTCACTGCATGGATTTAGTGAAGGACAAGATGCTCTTGAACATCATGTGACTCACACGTGTAGATAGCCTTGGAAGACAGGCCTACCACATCATAGATGCTAGCATCAGGACCTCAGACTCTACCAAGTCATGGATGCTGGCATCAGGAACTCAGACTCAGGCCATGAGGGCACAGTTTAGGCAACCTCCAGAGGGTGTGTAAACAGATATCAGCACACCCCAATTAGGACTATGGCCGACTCCTTATTGTCTGCTTTAGGGGTTCAGGACTCAGGAGACTAGACTTTGGTTTGTGCAACAGAAATCTTTACTTGCACAGCTTTAGAATGCATTTCCCTCAACATACAGTTTATTTTTTAATCAAATAAAAGGCAGTGAAAAGTCACCCGTAACCTCTACTTATTTGCATGTTTATCCTTATAGACACACCTGTTCTTCAAATAGATTTATCTCCAAATATAAACTCTGCCGCATCACAATGTTGAAAACCATTAAAATGAAAATGAGGATTTGAGAATGTTGGCCAAAGGATGTGAGTCCCAGGGACCCGGCCACCCCACATCGTCCCTACATCCACCACACCCTTGTTGCCATGGTTATACTATCGCTTCTGTCTCGGAAGGGACCGTGTGTTAGGGTAGGCAGGGGAACCTAGGCTTGTATAGATTATTCTTAAAACTTGCAAGCCATCTCCACCTTTCTCCAAATCCCGTATCCTTGGAGAGTCTCCTGTGTGTTCTCCTTTAAGAAATATACTTGTCGTGGATTTAGTCCCCCGCTTGAGCTGCATTGCTGTCTTTCCATGTGGTGTGAGGTTCATTTGTTCCTCACCGCGAGAGGTGAGTTTCTTAGTAGGCAGAGTGAAGCAAGGAGCGGGAACCTGTGGGATCTCGGTGGACTGTCATGGTCTGGGGTTGGTCCCTCCATCACCGGGCCTTCTTCGTTTTGGTAGACAAGGGTTCACTGTGTATTCTAGGCTGCCCTCAAACTTGTGGTTCTCCTGCTTCAGTTTCCAAAGAAACTGAATCAATGACATGTACCACTCTTCCCCTTCTGACCTACAATTTTTGGAGGGTTTTTTTTTGTTGTTGTTGTTGTTGTTTCTTTGTATATTTTGTGTTGTTTTGAAACAGGGCCTTATGTAGTTCTGGCTGACTGAGTCTCATTATATAAACTAGACAGGTCTTAAACTCGCAGAGATCTGCCTGTCTCTGTCTCCTAAGTGCTGGGATTAAAGGTGTGCTCCACCAAATCCAGCCATTTAGTTTTTCGCAACAACTAATAGAGCTGTCTATCAAACACAGGCCCTTCCTCTCTGCCCTGTCATTTTGTCTGACAGTGATGGAGATGCCTTTGGGCTTGTCCTCCTCCTTTCACCACAGGGCATACAGTTTTATAGCTAAGTAGATCACACGAAAGTCAAAAGTCACATTGCTAGATTCCCATAGGGCCTTGCAGTTAACCCTTCCTGCTCTTACTGGTGGTAGCATTGTCCTAGACTCGGTGGATACACTGAGTTCGTGATACATGGTGACATCACAACAACTGAAGAAAATAGTCCACGTCTATCACGCTTGAGATGTGTGGCCAATAACGGGACAAGAGCTCCTGATGCCTTTATGGCGGCGGCTGTCTCTGTCATCAGGGGAGAACTCACTCACTCTAAGACAGACTTCCCTCGAGAGCATGGCACACGTCCAGTAGGTAGCATGGTGGCAGCCCTCTGAAGTACTTCTAATAGTCAGAAATGCCACTTCCAGAATGTACTGGGGTACAGTTTGCTGTGGTTCAGGTCAGTACAAGGTCAACCTCCAAGAAGTGATTCAGGGAGCTGGAGAGATGGCTCAGCAGTGTGGCACACAGGCTGATCTTATAGAGGACTGGAGTTCAGTTCCCGGTACTGAGGCCAGGCAGATCACGACTGAGGCTCCAGGGGATCCCCTGCCTTCTCTGGCCTCCTCGGCACCCACAGTCATAAAAATAAAATAAATCTTCAATAAAAAAAGAAGTTAGTCGTATGTCATAGCTTGGGGAAGGATGAACTCCAATAATGAACGAAGAAATGACAGAAAGCCACAAGGCACCTCTTCCTCTCCCATTTCCCCTCGACTTGAGTCCATTCGCTAAGAGTGTTTCTCAATGACCTGAATAAATCCATCTCAAAATCCTGCAAATCAAAAATTCTATTAAGGCCGGAGTCAGCGGAGCTTGTCTTTCCTCATTTGTACTTAAAAAAAAAAAAAAAAAAAAAAAAACTCTCTAGCTTTATAATTTTTCTTTCCACCAGTTAGCTCGAGGAAGGAGCTGCACTGGGCTGCCATGACCTAGCCTGACCCCCTGCTGAACATTCCAGCACATTTTCCACACTGGCTGTTCTCAGATAATACTTTCGGATTGCTCAGATGTGCCCTCATAATCTCTTCGACCGCTGCAGGCACCTCCCTGGAGACTAGGGGGAAAGGGACTCTTCCGCTAGTAGTTTGAGGAACACAGAAGGGCAGGGAGACCATAAGGGGAAGAGGTTAGCCCTTTGCAAAATCCAGAGTCTCGGGGTGAGTGCCTCTGGATCAGTGCATGATCTTTGGCTCGGTTCTCCTGCCTGGAAGCAAGAGAGTCCGTGAAGACAGATTCAGAAAGGAGACCTGTGCAGGTTAGTGTAGTTGAAAGCCTAGTGATGTGGCATATCAGTAGAAATGAGGTTATTGGAATCAGCCCAGATACGGAAGAGCTCTGATGTAGAGCACACACATGCTAGCGTATGCAGTTCGAGGCACAACACCAAACGGTGTTAAATCCTAAAGAAGCAAAGCCACGGAGGCTGAGCTCAGATGCAGGTGTTAAGGACGCTGGAGAGGAATGGCAGGGCCCATCAGAGCCATGGCAGCCAGGCTGAAAACACCGGCCTGGGGCCTGCAGAGAGAAGGGAGTCGTTGCTGGTCAACATGGAGAAGCTGAGATAGGAGATGTGTTCTCTGGACATTGTGAGGTGTGTGAAAGGGAAGTCAGGCTTGGATGGGAGCTCTTGCTGTTCCCGGTCACCTGTGGGAAGGGGCTGTGGGTGAGGCATGGCCAACCCTGGGCTCTGTGGTCTGCTTAGCATTATCCTTGCCACAATCCTCCCAGAACCACTTAAGGGGAAAGAGAGCATCATTCTCCTCAGAAGGTTTGGAAATTGATAGAGGACTTTGGTTCATTATTAACATGTATTATACATAACAAAGGGCTTCATTATGCTATTTCCATGCTTATATATAATGTACTTTGATCTTTTGCACCCTGGAGGCATTTTTGGTTTTCACAGTGCCTGGCATGTGACCAGAGAGATCCTGAGTGGCTCAGCTGCTGTGCTTAGGAGGGTCCACTGTACACCACACACCCCAGTAGTCCAATGTCCGTAGCACACCTGCCCAAACACACTGAACCAAGCACCTATACGTAACCAGGCAATGGAGCAGGACCACATCCCAGGGCAGGCAGAGGGAGGGTCTAGAAATTGGTGCTCACCGTAAGATTGCTCCTTTTAGTGGGACACCAAACAGCCCATGACAGCATCTCAGTTCTCACTACAGGGACTTTGAAAAGAGGGGGAAGAAACTCACATAGGATTCCAACCAACCTAGGTTCCTCTGTTGTTGAACAACAGGTGCAGCAGTGAGCGTCCCTCACCGTATTCCACTTACAGCTCTTAGTAGGCCATGAGTGATGACGGTGACTTCCAATTTACACTGAGACATTAGGAAGTAACTGTGGGTGCCCGACTCTGAAGAACGTTGGGCTAAGAAATGGTGATGTAGGGGGCTGGGAAGATGGCATAGCCAGGAAGGTGCCTGCTGTGTAAGCTTGAGGGCACAAGTTTGGACCCCAGAAACCACATAAAAGGCCAGGCATGGCAATGTTCATCTCCAGCCCTGGCACTGGAGAAGACGATGGAGAAATAGAAGGATCTCGGGAACTCAATAGCCAGCCAGCCAGCCTAGCCAAGCCAGTGAGCTCTACACTCAGGGAGAGACCCTGACTCAAAAGTAAAGTCTTGAAGAAGATAGCTGATGCCAACCTCTGGCCTCTGCATGTACACACACACACACACACACACACACACACACACACACACACACACGGCAATGGAAGATTCTGACACTAGAGACCCCATGTGTGACTGAGTGTAGACTTGGCACATACTTCAAGCCATCCTAGAGAAACCATTTTCTCCTTATGACTGGCACTTTGTTCTCTGCAAGTGTCCGGGTACAGGATGAATTAAATCCATCTTTGATTCTTTGGTAAATCATGCTTTGGAATGAACCCTCGATAGTCAGAAATCTGATGACCTCATAACAAAGGCACAGAACATACATTTTTGGCAAGACATGCAAGGCAGGCTACATGTCGCTACAAGGAATGAGGCCCAGTGAGGCCTGAGATTGAAAATGAATTTCCTAATAGTTCCTAAGTGAAGACCTCTTGCTGACTCATGAAGTCCACATTGGGCACTTTGCCATCAAGTTTTGAACAAGCATGTCCCATGATTCTTCTCATCAGCCAGGATTAGGAAGTATTTGCGAAGGTCAGGCTGAGAAAATCTTTATCTACACGTTGCCCAAAGCTGCAGCCTAGAAATCGTTTAAAATCTTCTTAAAAAAAAAAAAAACATGGTTCATAACATTACCTTAATGTTTACAGCACCTTAATATGGAATATGAACCCAGGTTTACACTGTATTTTACAGCTTACAAAGGGCACACATATGGAGCGTTTCCTTGGAAACCCATAGGAATAAACGTTTTAACTGAGGAACAAGTCATACCCAAGGGATTGCTCGTCCTAGTCCAACCAGGAGTAAAGTGGCAGGGTAGGGAATCTGAACTCATGTTGTTTTTCTCAAGTCACGTAACCTCAGTTCTAGACCATCAGAGCTAGGGTGTCCACTGGGCTGGAGGAGAGTCTGCACAGGGCACAGTGTGCTGTAGCAATGCCTGGAAGCTGAGGATGAGGCTCTGGCTTCCGGCAGTAGCTACATACCTGGTGTCTGTGGAAACCAGAAGAAAGTGTAGATCCTCTGAAACTGGACTAATGATTGTGAGCCACCATAAGGAAACTGGGATCCAAACCTGGGTCCTCTGAAAGAGCAACCAGTGTTGGTCACGGCCAAGTCATCTCTCCAGCCCCCAGTTTACTGTTTCATTCTTCAGTGCTCTCCCGACCTCACTTTTAATAATAAGCGTTAAAAGCTCTTTTTTCTCTTTTTTGTTAGTTTCATTTACCTGGGACTTGAGAATGTCACACATTGTACAATGTCTTTTGATCATATACTGCCCCTCCCCTTCAGCTTCCCCAGAACAGTCCCCACACATCCTCCTCCCCACTCCAAGTTCACATCCTCACACATCTGTTTGTTCTTGTACCACACTGAGTCCGGTTAGAGCTGCCTGGATATGCTTGGGCACAGGGACACCCACTGGAGCATGGGCCACCTTAAAGAGCCCATACTCCTAAAGCAAACTAACCCTCTCTCCCTGGCAAGCAAGAATTGCTAACAGCTCTTAGCCCAGGGTAGGAACTCATGAGCCCGTCTTCCCCCAATTGCTCATGTTTCATGGAATAACTGAAACGCAGTTTGAATGTATATATATTTTAAAAGCATAGAGGTAGGCATAGTGACTGGCACCTGTAACCTTGCCCCTGGAAGACTAAGACAGGAAAATCACCATGAGTTCCAGGCCAGCTTGGTCTACAGAGAATGAAAGCAAGCCTCTAAAACAGTGGTTCTCAACCTGTGAGTCATGACCCCTTTGGGGGTCGAATGACCCTTTCACAGGGGCCTACAGAGCAGATATTTACATTACAATTCACATAGCCCTAGCAAAATTATGGTTATGGAGTAGCAACTAAATAATTTTATGTTCAGAAGTCACCACAACGTGAGAACTGTATTAAAGGGTCGCAGCATTAGGAAGATTGAGAACCACTATTCTAGACAACAAGAATAACAAAGAATTGAAATTGCATGTTGAATGTCCATTAAGGCGGCAGCTGTTAGCTAAGACAAGCATTTGCATGAGTTTGGAGACCAGGGTGCTCTTGTATACATGGTTGGAAAGTAAAAACCATCTGGCCACCATGAAAAGAGAGTTTGTTCAGCAGAATTAATGTAGGCGCCTTTAATTCCATTTCTGGGTATATGGCCACCCCAACCCTGCAAACAAAATCATTGTCAGGGGAAATTGTCCCCCTGAATTTCTAGCAGGCTATTCAGGAAAACCCAGAGGCAAAAGACCCTGGGGTCCAGCAGCAGGTGAACAGATCAGCAGGAGGTGGCCTGTACATGCATTTAGACTGCCACTCAGCTACAAGAAAAGTAAGGAAAACCTGACTCATGCTGCACCCCAGATGTAATGCAAGAGAACTCTGCTCAGTGAAGTGAGCCCGTCCCAGTAAAACGAACAGTGAGTGATCACCTCCTTGACATCCCCAGGACAGACAGAAACAGGGACAGAGGCAGAATGCACCATGAAGGATTTCTTCTAAGGTAGGGTTCCACTTTTCAAGCTGCAAAGAGCTCTGGAGATCAGTGGTACTGCGGTGTGCATTATGTAAGGCCACTCAACTGCGTACTTAGTGGGTAAAGCAAAACTGCTGAGGGGTATGTAATTTACCACTGCTCATACATTGAAAGCCACTAAGCTAGCTACACAAAAGTCCAGCAGTCTGTGAAGTCAGGGAGGAGAGGGACTTGGAGCGAAGTTAGCATCATCCACGTGCTCCTTCCCTTGGTGGTAACCTGTCTCCGGTCATCAGTCCTCCTCCATTTAATTTAAACTCGACGTAAATTCTGTATCGTCAGAGCAAGGTTGGGAGTCACCTGTACTTGCTTGGAGGTGGTCTGAACTGAACTTGGCTGCCTCCTCTATTGGGTTTCTGTGGGGAAAGCTGGGAGAGAGGAAGTAGTTAGGCATTCCTCAGCAGAGGGGGCTCTTTCTTGCCCATCTCTGACATTAACAGCATGGATCCCACACCGTCCTACCAAGGAATAGCATGTGTATCCTGTTAGTTACCATCTGTGCCTCCGGTGTGGTGTCTGTCGCTCCTCAGCCCTGTGTCCCAGGTTTCTCTGCTTCCTTCACAACAGCGTAGTCTTGCTGAATGTCTCCTTGGTAGGGCTAGCGCATGTGGGTACCCTTATTAAAGATGGCACTGAGGTTTCCACTTTGGCCTCAACCAAAATTATGGCTATTCACGTGTTCGTGGGTTTTTTTGTTTTTTTTTTGAGCTGTTGTAATCTGGAGTTGCAATTTTTCCAGATTTTAAAACAAGCACACATACACACATAGACACAAAACAAGCACACCCTCACCACATTGTTCACACACACACACACATATTAGCAGACAGATGAGCAAAATTTTTCCCAAGAAACTCTATCAGCTGACCAACTTTAAAATCCTGGAGTAGGCTGCAGGAGCCAGGTGAGCATTCAGATGAGCTTATTGAGGACCGGATCAGCAGGTTCTGTAAGGGAAAACAGAAACGCAAGGACAGAACACCTATGTCATACAGAGAGGAAGGACAGGAGGACCGGATCCATTACAGGGAGAATCCCAGTGTGACCAGATCACATGCCAGGAATGAGGGACAGGATGCAGAGAGACAGACAAACAACCAACACAAAGAGAAGCTGAGAGGAGGGGAGGCTGGCAGCGGCCAGTGTCTCGAGCAGCATGGTCAGGGCGGAACTTTTAGGATCCCAATTTCCAGATAGGCCTAGCAACCAAGACCAGTGCTGTGAGACACTGGCCACTGAGGGAAGGACGGAAGCACCAGTATCCAGAAACCATGGGCATGTGGGAGTTTTGTTTACTTGACCCCATGCCCGCAAAAATTTGTAGGTGTTAAGGACGTATGGTATCAGATAGCCCCAATTTAAGAAGATTTTGTAAAAGGCAGTCCAAGGGCATTTGGGGATCTAGCTTTGAATTTCAGGTATTCATTTTGCAAATCTATGTTGGGACCCAAAACCTAGCACAACGTATCCACTGTGTCAGGCTATAGGTCAAAAGACGGGTGGGGGAGGGGTGGAAAATGCCCTTAAACAGAACGTCTTCTGAAAAAGAGATCCCACAGGACAAGGCAGGTCCTTGTCCTAGTAGCAGGTTGAAAATCGCAGGAGTCCCTGGGCCTCTAAGGCAATGACTTGGAAAGTTGAAGCCAGTCTTGACCTGGTGGAGAGCAGGTGTGGGGGAGAAGGGTATTTTCCCACCACGTGGCCCCTGGCCAGTGAAAGAAACAGCTCCTTGGTGGGACTTTCAGATGAAAAGTTTTTGCACCCCGATAAATCTCTCTGCCAACACAATAATCTAAATCAGATCAAATCAAACCAAATTTGAAAAAACCCAGGTTTGCCGGGCGTTGGTCGCGCACGCCTTTAATCCCAGCACTTGGGAGGCAGAGGCAGGCGGATCTCTGTGAGTTCGAGACCAGCCTGGTCTATAAGAGCTAGTTCCAGGACAGGCTCCAAAACCACAGAGAAACCCTGTCTCGAAAAAACAAAAAAAAAAATAAAATAATAAAATAAAAAAAATTTTAAAACCCAGGTTTAATGGATACAAACGCTCCCGCATGACTTTCCAGCACTTCCCCCACCCAGACAGGAAAGGAAGACTAGAAAACCACACGTTTTTTCTCTGGGGGCAATTTAAATACCCTGTGGGAGTGGTCTTGAGCATCTCTGGGGAGGGGTCATCGGTTTGGTGGGCTTTCTCAGGGGCGGAGTCTGAGCTGAGGCAACTTCCAAGGGAGGGTGCTTGGGATGGAACTAACACCCAGAACAATATCCTTGAGAAAAGCAACCATTTCATATGCTTTGTTTGCTGTCTTTATAATAACAAAGAGTCCTGAATAGATAGCACTTGTGTTTCTTAAAAGCCAAGCACCATTCTGTTTTATTTCTTTTATTGCATTCAATTGTGTGCGTGTGCACAAGTGCCTTCAGGCATGTACCCATGCATGCTCCCGGCACACACATAGAGGTCAGAATACAGCTTGCAGTCTGGTGAGGGAAGTATGAACCTGGGGGTCAGGCAAACAAATTAATCTGAGTTTGGAGCTCATTTATAAAATGAGGATAAATTTATATTTATTTATATATATATATCTTTTTATGGTCATCTTCTATTAAATGAGATAAATAAGGAATGTCTTTTAATTTCCTTCCTCCTATTTTACATGACTCTCTTCTTTCTCTTCCTTCCTTCTTCTCTTTCTTTTTAAGCAGTGTTGCAGTCTGTAGCCCCGAGTGTCCCCAAACTCATTCTATAGACCAAGCTATTCTTTTTTTTAAATTTATTTATTAAAGATTTCTGTCTTCCCTACCGCTGCCTCCCCTTTCCCNATTTCTGTCTCTTCCCCGCCACTGCCTCCCTTTTCCCTCCTCCTCCCCCTCCCTCGTCAGCCCAAAGAGCAATCAGGGTTCCCTGCCCTGTGGGAAGTCCAAGGACCACCCACCTCCATCCAGGTCTAGTAAGGTGAGCATCCAAACTGCCTAGGCTCCCACAAAGCCAATACATGCAGTAGGATCAAAAACCCATTGCCATTGTTCTTGATGTCTCAGTAGTCCTCATTGTCCGCTATGTTCAGCGAGACCGGTTTTAACCCAGGCTTTTTCAGACCCAGGCCAGCTGGCCTTGGTGAGTTCCCGATAGAACATCCCCATTGTCTCAGTGTGTGGGTGCACCCCTCGCGGTCCTGAGTTCCTTGCTTGTGCTCTCTCTCCTTTTGGTCCTGATTTGGACCTTGAGATTTCAGTCCGGTGCTCCAATGTGGTAGACCAAGCTATTCTTGAGCTATAGAGGCCCGCCTTCCTCCTCCTCTCAAGTGCTAGAAATAAAGGTGTGCACCACCACAAATTATGTCTTCTTGCCAGCCCTATGATGGAGACAGGCAAGGTATTTGTCTGTCACACAGATGTGCACAGAAGATCCCACAGGACAAGGCACATTCCCTCCATCTAGAAGATACGATGTTGGACCTGTTCCCGCTCTAGGGAAATTGTGCTTTTAATCAGATGTGTAAGGAACGCCCAGGATAAAGTTACAACCAGGATAAAGTTTCTTTTCTGCCCCAAACTCATTGTTAACAATCTTTATATTTCTAAAACAGTTTTAGAGTTTAGGAAAGATAGTACAGGTACATACTGGGGGAGGACTGTGCAATTGCCTTAATTTAAGCTGTGGTCGTATGCAGGTAAGCTGACTCAGCAGGTAAAGGTGCTGGCCATGCAAGTCTTGCAGCCTGGGTTTTGAGTCCTGCAACTTGCATTAAGGTAGAAAAAGAAAGTTAATTCCTTGCATGGCACACAAGCACCGACATACCCAACTCTTTCTCACACACACACACACACAATAATAATAACAGACAAAATTTATGAATTGGAGGAATGGTTCCATGTTTAAGAGAATCACTGCTCTTTCAGAGGGACCCAGGCTCAATTCCCAGCACCCACGTCCTGTAGCTTAGGACTACCTGTGACTCCAGCCCCTCTCAGGAGGTCCAATGCCTCCGACCTCTTCAGGCACCTGCATTCCAGTGGGCAAACCCACACACAGTCACAGACACACATAAGCATGGCAAAAATGAAATCTCTTTTTAAAGAAGGAGAAAAAAAATTTTAAAAACTGTCATTGTAGAATATCCTAGGAAATAACCCAGTGCAGGAGACATATTGCATTCTGTTGATTGCTGTCCCTCACCCCCCACCACTGAGAAGGAGGAGGCAAAATACACCCTACCAAGTCGGGATCTTAATTCCAGTTTCAGAGTTTGACGTCTTAACAGTTCTGTCTGAAAATCAAGGTGGCATGTATGTGAGCAGAGGGCCAGCAAGCCCGGTGTAAAAGCTGCTGCGGACTCTTCCAACAGGGAAGCAGCCGTCGTCTGTGTTTTGTTAAGCATTTGACCAGCTAATAGACCCAGAAATCTGAAATAATGAAGTTCACCCATAGTGAAACTTGTTTTCTTAAAAGTCTAAATAGTCATTCAGATAGTGTTGGTATTTTATGTAAATATTTATGTAGTCAGTTTTCTTCATTGTGCATAAAGCATATGTGTGTACATAAATTTGACTTGTGTGTGTGTGTGTGTGTGTGTGTGTGTGTGGCCACCATATGTAGAAATAATTGAGAAGTAAATGACAGAGAAAGAAAGACGTTGGGTAGGTTTACTTTCAGGTTGAGCCGTAATTACATTGAATAATCTTATGGAAAGGTTAAAGAAGGTACTAATGTGCTGGTGATGAAAGTGGCTTTTAAGGAGCCCAAGGGGTTTGGTGAAAAGGAAAGAGCAACACCTGGGAATCGGGAGATGTAGATCTTGGCCAGGTCCAACTCCATAAGTGACTTAACCACCCTGAGTTTTTTCTCACCTTGCCATTAGACGGAATAATTCCTGATGCCCTTGTCTGTTAAAACACATTGTCAAATGCTAATGGATTCTGTAACATTTTGAATGCATAAAAAATAATCTTTGGTAAAAGCCATAAAAGCATTCTATTAATATGCTAATTCATACTAAAGCAAAATCTGCTTTGGTTTGTACAAAATTCCTATCAAGCTTGCTTTGCGGGCCACTCCTGTAATCCCAGCACTTGGGAGGCCGGTAGGAGATTAAAGAGTTCAAGGTTATCTCCGGCTATCTGGTGAATCACTGTCCCAAAGACAAATTTTATCAGATCAAAAACTCTAGCTAGTGTGAGTTTATTTCTCTGTATTTTAATCTAGATTTCTTATCATACATAACAGATCTTCGCCCACAGTGAATTTTATGCATTAAAAGAAAAAGGTAGCAGCAAACTATGTTTAAGTTCAGTAGCTATCTGGGCTAGCAGTTTCCCTCAATGCTCAGATAGGAGGGATGTTGCTGAGCATATCAGACTGATACGTGCCTGACTGAGTAAAGACGCAGACGGTGGGAGCTAAGACAGAGGGATGCTGGTGGGGCAGGTTGGGGTGTGTTAAGATGCACTCACTTTCCCACAGTGTCCAATACCCACAGCTATTGTTTCTAGAATGCATAAGACATCTGCCATCCTCACAAGAGTGACAAGGGAATTATCTTGGGCTGGCATGTGTGTAGCCCTTTTTAAGTGCATGTATGTGCACTTACACATGTAGAGGGATTCTTCCTACTCTCCCTGTGTCTGAAATAATAGAATTCTGTAGTTTATTTCCCATGTTATTAGTTTCTTGGTAGCCTTCCAAATATCATATCGCTTTACACAGGATGTAAGAGTCCAATGACAGGTTAAGTCTGACATCAAGGGCGTGTGTCATACCTGTGTGTCACACATTCTTGTATACCCCATAAAGTCTACAACCACGCTTATTATTTTTACTTTATATGAAAACCTATTTCTTATATTTACCTTCATTCTTGCCATTTACAGAGCCCCTCCTCGATTCAGATAGGTCTAATTTTCTATGGGATAACCATGCTCTTATTGTCTTAGGGATGGCCTTTCTGTTTCCCTGTTTGAGTCTGTTAGCAACGGTGGTCTCCTCGGCCCTCTGACGGCCCACAGCTGATCTTCATGTTCAGCAGCCTGACTGCATCTCACTGTACCATCTGTTGTCAGGGTGCTCAGTGGCCCTTCTGCTTCTAGAGTCTGTGGTCTCATTTCCTATGTTCAGGTCTATTTCCTGAGCGCATCCTTTCCTCTTGGTGATTTCTTACATTTTCTCATGTCTGACTCTGCCTCTTCTTGTGTAGCTCCTGACATTCCATTCTTGTTATATTTTAATGTGAAATTTTTATTATTTGACATATCTTTTAGCTTCCCTGACTCTCTGCCCTGCTGTATGACATCTACGTGTGAGCTTAATCAAAGGAACTCTGCGTTTCTGAGATGGTATTTTTTTTTTAAATGAAATATTTCCATTCGGCTCTCTTGGCAATTTCATCTCTTAGGCTGAAATTCCATCTGTCTCTCTTAATTAATTTTATAAGTTAGCATACAAAGAATTGGGTTTCATAACATCTTCATATGTATGTGCCTTTATACCTGTTTTGATCTGTTCCCCTCGAGCCCCTCCCCATGTGTTGTTCTCTCCACTCCAGCTGGTCCCCTTTCTTAGCGGTTTCTCCCTGCTTCTGCTTTGCTAGTGCATATATGCCATGAGCCTCTCTATATCCACAAAGGTCTCTTAAACCCCTTCCATGGCCCCCTTTCTGAGTTCATAACCTACACACATACAACACTCACACACACACACACACAAACATTTTTAAATTTATGTTCCAGGTATGAGAGAACAAGAGATGATTGCCTTTCTGAGTCTGGCTTCCTTCGCTTAGCAGGTTGCATTCATTTCCCTGAAACTGCCGTGATTCCGTATTTATTTTTATTACTGTATAATATCCCATTGTGGGGGTTGAGATGTCAGTGGGGAAAAGCACTGACCTTAGATCCTCAGTACCTACATAAAAGCCTGCACAGTAGTTCAAGCTCTCTAATCCTAGAGTACCCCTCCAGGGAGACGCCCCAGGAGCTCACAGGCGCTCTCTGAGCTAACACAGTGGGAAAAAAAAAAAAAACCTATCCCAAACAAGGCAAAAAGGAGAAGACCAGCACATGAATATTGTCTTTTAAACTGCCACACACACACGTGCATGTACACACACATGTCCCAGTGTATACACAACACACATCCTCACATGCACATGCACTCACACACACATACACACACATACGTACGTGTTCACATATGCAGTAACAATCCACAGAGATAAGCAGGCACACGCCACCCATTCACAGACACACACACAAATTTCACTGTATTCGTGCACTTCCTTCTCTTTAGTTGATGGACACTTGGGTTGACTCCACAATGTAGCTGTCGTGAGTGCAGCTATGAACGTGGCGGTGCAAGCATCTCTGCAGGATGTTGACTTCAGTCCTTTGGCTGACTCCCAGATGGTGCACCTGGACCATATGGTCATCCTAGTTTGGGATTTTCAAGAAATCTCCGAACTGATTTTCAGAATTGATAGGCAACCTTACACCACCCCCTTAGCAGTGCATAAGGGCCGCTCTTTCCCCTTGTCACATCTGCATTCGATGTCGCTCATTCAGGAACACAAGACAGCCGTTCTGAATGGGATGAGATAGAGTCTCAAAGCAGTTTGAATTTTCCCTGCCGGGCTAAGAATGTCAAACACGGGGCTAGAGAAATGACTCAGAGGTGAAGAGCAGATGGGAGAGACCTAATGGGTCATCAGGGATGGAGCAGAGCTTCCGCTTGACATGGTCCTCAGATTCTTCCAATGGAGACTTCATTTGCCTTTCGCCTATACTCCAGCACACTCAGCTTATGGTCAGCCCTCCCACAGACATCAGCAGAGCGGCAGAATTC